>NC_092343.1:45073947-45387763 GCF_046630445.1 Rutidosis leptorrhynchoides
TTTGATTATTTAAACCAATTCTCTATACGATTTATTATTTTAACACGCTAAACAAAGTCTGTTAGATTGAGTCTCAAAATTTTAGAACTGTTTCATATATACAATTACATTTGATTACTCTCGACGATTCATGAACAATTATATGTATGTATATATATATATGTACAAGTAAAAATGACTTTCCTACAGTAAAACCCTATTTGCTACAGTAAAAATTACTTTGCTACAGTAAAACACTATTTGCTACAGTGAAACCGTATTTTGCTACAGTGCTACAGTGAACACTATTTGCTACAGTAAATACTATTTGCTACAGTAAACACTATTTGCTACAGTAAAACACTATTTGCTACAGTAAAATACTATTTGATGTCGACGAACTAGCAAACAAAAACGAAAAAGGTGGCCATGCGATCGCATGGCAAAAAACCCTGAAAACTCATGCGATCACATGAGCTACAGTAAATCGAAAAGTACTATAAAAGGCCAGTTTGTTCGACGATATAATTCATATTTTATTTTCATATGTAATTTAAATTTAAATTTATAATTATAATTATAATTTTAATTTAAGTTTAATAATAATAAAGTATATTCGAGGGTGTTTTAATTCGGGTTTCAAACCGCTTTAAGCTAAGGAAATATTGGGTATTGTTCGGGGTATTGTTCTTGAATCCAAGGCCAACCATACAGTCGTCTACCATCAATATTTTTGGGCTGAGAACACAAGTACATACTAAATTCTACACTGAGTTAAACCGGAAATCCCTTAGCTTTGGTAACTAGTAGCTGCCAGTACATAGGATATGGACTGGTGGGCGCGAATAATTGTATATGGATCCATAGGGCTTGACATCCCCGTCCGAGCTAGAGCGCTAGCCTTTTAACGGACGTATGTTATTTGAGTTTAAGACACGTTGGTTTGCGTGTATTAAAACGAATGGGGTAATTATCACTATAGCGTTAAGTTTAGTTACAGGGTGCTCTGTTACGTAGAATCTATTGATAAACTTTTGATGAAATCTTGTGGTCTATCTTTATATATGTTTATGACTCGAGCAATTAAACATATAACTCACCAACATTCGTGTTGACTTTTTAGAATGTTTTATTCTCAGGTCCTTAGAATGCTTCCGCTGTGATGTGCTTGTTGCCTGCATGGAGTCTCTCATGCTTTGTACAAAGTTTATTGCATTCAAAATAAAACTGCTTTGTGTAATAAATAATTGGACTGTGATGTCAACCTGTAAATTAAAGACTTATGTATTTCGGGGTTTTGCTTATACCTAAGCACTCGCCCACATGTTTATAACTTTCTATGTTTAGAAAGTCACTTATTTTAATGAATGCAATATTTTATCAAAACGTATCATATAGAGGTCAAAACCTCACTGTGGAATCAATGATTAACGTGCCGCGTCAATAGCGATTTTGACGGGTCGTTACAAGCTTCATGTAATGCAATCACTTCGGCATGATTTGATGATGTAGCAACAAGTGTTTGTTTTTGAGAACACCATGATATTGCAGTACCTCCATTTAGGAATACATATCCAGTTTGAGATTTAGCTTTATGTGGATCAGATAAATAACCTGCATCAGCATAACTAACCAAATCTTGTTTTGATTCGTTAGAATAAAATAATCCTAAATCAGTACTTCCTCGAAGGTATCGAAATATGTGTTTGATCCCATTCCAGTGTCTTTTGGTAGGAGCAGAGCTGAACCTTGCCAACAAATTAACTGCAAAAGAAATGTCAGGTCTTGTACAATTTGTAAGATACATAAGAGCTCCAATTGCACTAAGATATGGTACTTCTGGTCCAAGAATATCTTCATGATCTTCACATGGACGAAATGGATCAGTTTCAACATTGAGTGATCTAACAACCATAGGAGTACTTAATGGTTTTGCCTTGTCCATATTGAAACGTTTCAGAATCTTTTCAGTATATGTTGTTTGATGTACAAGTAAACCATTAGGCATATGCTCAATTTGTAAACCAAGGCAATACTTGGTTTTTCCGAGATCTTTCATTTCAAATTCTTTCTTTAGAAGTTGAATGGCTTCATGGATCTCTTTATTTGTACCTATGATGTTAAGATCATCAACATAAACAGCTATGATCACATATCTGGATGTTGTTTTCTTAATGAAAACACAAGGACAAGTAAGGTTATTTGTATACCCTTTGCTTATCAAGTAATCACTTAATCGGTTATACCACATACGTCCCGATTGTTTTAACCCATATAAAGATCTTTGTAATTTAATCGAATACATTTCTTTGGGTTTTGCATTTGATGCTTCTGGTACCTTAAATCCTTCAGGTATCTTCATATATATATCACTATCAAGTGATCCATATAGATAAGCAGTCACAACATCCATGAGATGCATTTCTAAATTTTTAGAAACTGCCAGGCTGATTAAGTATCTAAAAGTAATTGCATCCATAACAGGGGAATAAGTTTCTTCATAATCAATTCCCGGTCTTTGAGAAAAACCTTGAGCTACAAGTCTAGCTTTATACCTTGTAACTTCATTTTTCTCATTTCTTTTTCGGACAAAAATCCATCTGTATCCTACAGGTTTCACATCTTTAGGAGTGAGAATGATGGATCCGAAAACTTTTCTTTTATTGAGTGATTCTAATTCAGCTCGTATTGCTTCTTTCCATTGAGCCCAATCATGTCTATTTTGACATTCAACCATAGATGTTGGTTCTGGATCATCATCATTATTCATGATGTCATATGCAACATTAAATGAAAATTTCTCATCAAGATTTTTCATTTCATTTCGGTTCCATAATATTTTTGAATGTGCATAATTGATTGCAATTTCTGTATTGACATCATCAATCTCCTCTGCAGTAGGAGTACTGATTTGTGGTTCTTTTTGAACACTTTCTTTTACCTTATTATCAGCTGATTTTCTTTTTCGAGGATTTTTATCTTTGGAACCAACTGGTCTCCCACATTTCAGACGTGGCATAGATTCTTGAGTGACTACATTATCAGTTTTCCGATTTGGAATCTCAACTCGAGCTGGAGTATTAACTGCTGGTATATATGATTTAGTCACCCTTTTTGTATCTGTGAATGCATCAGGCAATTGATTTGCAAGTTCTTGTATATGCATTATCTTTTGAACTTCTATGTCGCATTCTTTTGTGCGAGGATCAAGATACTTTAATTGAGGTTCACACCATGAAACATCATTTTCTTTATTTTTATTTCTCCCCCTAATCTAGAAAACAATGTTTCATTAAAATGACAATCAGCAAAACGTGCTGTAAAAACATCACCTGTCATAGGTTCAATATACCTTATGATTGAAGATGTTTCATATCCAACATATATTCCCAACCTCCTTTGAGGACCCATTTTTGTACGTTGTGGTGGCACAATTGGAACATATACTGCACAACCAAATGTTCTAAGGTGGGAAATATTTGGCTCGTGACCAAAAGCAAGTTGTAGGGGGAATATTTATGACTTGCACTTGGTCTGATGCGAATCAATGCAGCAGCATGTAAAATTGCATGACCCCATATAGATACAGGGAATTTTGTTCTCATTATCAATGGTCTAACGATTAACTGTAAGCGTTTAATCAGTGACTCGGCTAAACCATTTTGTGTATGCACATGAGCAACAGAATGTTCAACAACAATTCCTATAGACATGCAATAGTCATTAAATGCTTGAGATGTAAACTCACCAGCATTATCAAGTCTCACCTTTTTAATGATGTAATCAGGAAAATGTGCTCTCAATTTAATAATTTCGGCAAGAAATTTTGCAAATGCCACATTACGGCTTGATAACAGACAAACATGAGACCATCTACTAGATGCCTCTATTAGGACCATGAAATATCTAAATGGTCCACATGGTGGATGAATTGGTCCACAAATATCACCTTGAATTCTTTCAAGAAACATTGGTGATTCTTTCTCAACCTTAAGTGGTGAGGGTCTAGTTATCAATTTTCCAAGTGAGCAAGATATACATGGAACCATTGTATCATGAAGGATTTTTCTATCCTTCAGTGGATGTCCATGTGTACATTCAATAATTCTTTTCATCATTGTTGATCCTGGATGGCCCAATCTGTTATGCCATAAATTAAATACACCAGGATCAATATACTTTTCTTTAATCACCATATGTGCTTCTGGTACATTTATATGTGTATAATGTAATCCAGAAGTAAGTCTTGGCAGTTTTTCAATCACGTGATTCTTGTTAGTGATACTTAAATATTTCTCATTTTCTGCCGTTACTGACTGATAATCATATCCATTAAGGTATATGTCAGAAAAACTCAATAAATTTCTGCTTGACTTAGGAGAGAATAAGGCATTATTAATTAAAAATGTTGTACCGTTTGGTAATATGAATTTTGTCTTTCCTATCCCTTCTATCAAGTTAGCAGCACCTGATATTGTATGTATAGTTCCTTCCGTTGGTTTCAAATCAATGAAATATTTTTCAGATTTAAGTATAGTGTGTGTAGTACCACTATCTGCTATACAGAGATCTCCACTACTTGATTGATGTTGTGTTCCAGCAGAATTCATATTAGACTTCATATATAAGAAACAAACAGTAAGTATATAAATGTTACACAAAATGTTTATTACACACAAATAGATAAAACTGAAACATTTGACATACATAGAATTGAAACATCAAGCATAGAACTGGAACATTTGATAAAACATATAGAACTGAAACATTTGAGAAAACATGATGACAAAGGTTAAATCGTTTTATTTATAAAAGAAACATATTAATTTAATTCAAGAAATCTTCATATAAATCAGATGGTTGCTCAGTGACTGTTGGATCAATATTATCCACAAAATTTACTTCCTTTTCTTTACCTTTCAGTGAATCCTGATACATCTTAACAAGATGTTTAGATGTTCGGCAAGTATTAGCCCAGTGGCCCATTCTACCACATCTGTAACAAGATTCTTCAGAATTTTTAGAAGAATTTTCTTCAACATCTTGTTTAGTGGGCTTGTTTTGTGGTTGATATTTATATTTTCGTGGATTATTATTTCTTTGACCACCACGGCCACGACCACGGCCACGTACACGCCCATTCCCATTACCATAAGGATGGTTTCTACCATAGTTATGGCTTTTGGCATGATGATGGCGATGGTTATTATAACCACGACCTTGCCCGCGTCCTTGTCACTGTTTATAATTATTTGCAGTATTTGTTTCAGGGATTGCAAGTGTACCAGTAGGACGGGATTGCTGATTTTTCATTAATAGCTCATCATTTTGCTCTGCAACCAAGAGATATGAATTAAGTTCAGGATATGTGTTGAACTTTAGCATTCTCAAATTTCTTTGCACTGTGATGTTGGCAGCATTCATTGTGGAGAAAGTTTTCTCCAACATGTCTGCATCACTTATTTCATGTCCACAGAATTTAAGTTGTGAGACTGTATTATACAGAGCTGAGCTGTATTCATTTACTTTCTTAAAGTCTTGGAACCTTAATGTTCTCCATTGATCCATAGCAGCTGGAAGTAAAATTTCTCTTTGATTATTGAATCTGCTTTTGAGACCTTCCCATAAAACATGGGGATCTTCTACAGTCACATAATTATTTTGTAAGCATTCATCAATATGTTGATGAATAAAGCAACATGCCGTTGCTTGTTCTTTTTCAGAACAAGTGTTGTTTTCATTTATGGTTTCAAGAATGCCCATTGATTTAAGATGCATTTTTACTTTTATAACCCAAGGCATGTAGTTGTTTCCCGTTGATTCTAAAGGAGTAAATTTAAGCTTTTCCAGATTCGACATTTTCTATTATCAAAAATTAAAACAAACAACATGATAAATTAGAGTCAATTTATATTCATAAGTATATAAACATTAAACATAAATTTAATATAACATAAATGATAAGTAGGCGACATTGTCGACCATATGTAAGCAATCATAAATAAATGTTATATAACATAAATGATAATTAGGTGACAGTGTCGACCATATAAATGTTAGATAATAGAAATATAAATGTTAGTAACATAAATGATAATTAGGCGACATTGTCGACCATATATTATTCAGGTGGTATAACCGACCATATATCATTTAGGTGGCAGAGCCAACCATAATTAGTATTAAGATTATCGTGCTGATAACGTGTTATAATTCAGTAGGCTTATAACTACCTTTAGTGGTTTGATTCTTGATGTTATAATTCAGTAGGCTTATAACTACCTTTAGTGGTTTGATTCTTGATTAAGAATGTTAATAATGAAGTGTAAGAACAAAGATGATAATGGAGAGAAAGAAAGAAATGTTATAATTGTTATAATAATAATAATAATAATATAGATATGGATAGTCAATTTTGGTGTATACATATAGTCAATTTTGGTACACAAAGTATGTATTTTTATATTGAGATTTTAGGCTATAAATACTCATGAATGCAAGCATTAAACTTGCACCATTTCTCACACTTACAAAGTGTTTCTTTCTTTCTCTCCATTATCATCTTTGTTCTTACACTTCATTATTAGTATTCTAAATCAAGAATCAAACCACTAAAGGTAGTTATAAGCCTACTGAATTATAACATCAAGAATCAAACCACTAAAGGTAGTTATAAGCCTACTGAATTATAACACGTTATCAGCACGATAATCTTAATACTAAATATGGTTGGCTCTGCCACCAAAATGATATATGGTCGGTTATACCACCAAAATGATATATGGTCGGTTATACCACCAAAATGATATATGGTCGGTTATACCACCAGAATGATATAGGTCGGTTATACCACCTGAAAAAATATATGGTCGACACTGTCGCCAAATTTTCATTTATGTTTACTAATATTTATATTTTTGTTATATAACATTTATTTATGATTGCTTACACATGGTCGACACTGTCACCTACTTATCATTTATGTTATATTAAATTTATGTTTAATGTTTATATACTTATGAATATAAATTGACTCTAATTTATCATGATGTTTGTTTTAATTTTTGATAATAGAAAATGTCGAATCTGGAAAAGCTTAAATTTACTCCTTTAGAATCAACTGGAAACAACTACATGCCATGGGTTATAAAAGTAAAAATGCATCTTAAATCAATGGGCATTCTTGAAACCATAAATGAAAACAACACTTGTTCTGAAAAAGAACAAGCTACGGCATGTTGCTTTATTCATCAACATATTGATGAATGCTTACAAAATAATTATGTGACTGTAGAAGATCCCCATGTTTTATGGGAAGGTCTCAAAAGCAGATTCAATAATCAAAGAGAAATTTTACTTCCAGCTGCAATGGAACAATGGAGAACATTAAGGTTCCAAGACTTTAAGAAAGTAAATGAATACAGCTCAGCTCTGTATAATACATGTTCACAACTTAAATTCTGTGGACATGAAATTAGTGATGCAGACATGATGGAGAAAACTTTCTCCACAATGAATGCTGCAAACATCACAGTGCAAAGAAATTTGAGAATGCTAAAGTTCAAAACATATCCTGAACTTAATTCATATCTCTTAGTTGCAGAGCAAAATGATGAGCTATTAATGAAAAATCAGCAATCCCGTCCTACTGGTACACTTGCAATCCCTGAAGCAAATACTGCAAATAATTATAAACAGGGACAAGGACGCGGGCAAGGTCGTGGTTATAATAACCATCACCATCATCATGCCAAAAGCCATAACTATGGTAGAAACCATCCTTATGGTAATGGTAATGGGCGTGGACGTGGTCGTGGTCGTGGCCGTGGTGGTCAAAGAAATAGTAATCCACGAAAATATAAATATCAACCACAAAACAAGCCCATTAAACAAGATGTTGAAGAAAATTCTTCTAAAAATTCTGAAGAATCTTGCTACAGATGTGGTAGAATGGGCCACTGGGCTAATACTTGCCGAACATCTAAACATCTTGTTAAGATGTATCAGGATTCGCTGAAAGGTAAAGAAAAGGAAGTAAATTTTGTGGATAATATTGATCCAACAGTCACTGAGAAACCATCTGATTTATATGAAGATTTCTTGAATGTTTAAGTTGTGTGTCTTTTGAAAAATAAACGATTTAATATCGTCTGTCTTTGTCATTATGTTTGCTAAATGTTTCAGTACTATCTATTTGCGTTTAAAATATTGTGTAATATTAATGTACTCACTATTTATTTCTTATATATGAAGTTCAATATGAATTTTGCTGGAATACAACATCAATCAAGTGGTGGAGATCTCTGTATAGCAGACAGTGGAACTACACACACTATACTTAAATCCGAGAAATATTTTATTGATCTAAAACCAACGGAAGGAACTATACATACAATATCAGGACCTGCTAACTTGATAAAAGGGATAGGAAAGGCAAATTTCATACTACCAAATGGTACAAAATTTTTAATAAATGATGCCTTATTTTCTCCCAAGTCAAGCAGAAATTTATTGAGTTTCTCCGACATATACCTTAACGGGTATGATTATCAGTCAGTGACAACAGAAAATGAGAAATATTTAAGTATCACTGACAAGAGTCATGTGGTTGAAAAACTGCCAAGACTTAGTTCTGGATTACATTATACACATATAAATGTACCAGAAATACATATGGTAGTTAACGAAAAATATATTGATCCTGGTGTATTCAGTTTATGGCATAACAGATTAGGCCATCCAGGATCAACAATGATGAAAAGGATTATTGAATGTACTCATGGACATCCACTAAAGGATAGAAAAATCCATCATGATACAATGGTTCCATGTACATCTTGCTCTCTTGGAAAATTGATAACTAGACCCTCACCACTTAAGGTTGAGAAAGAATCACCAATGTTTCTTGAAAGAATTCAAGGTGATATATGTGGACCAATTCATCCACCATGTGGACCATTTAGATATTTCATGGTTCTAATAGACGCATCTAGCAGATGGTCTCATGTTTGTCTGTTATCAAGCCGTAATGTGGCATTTGCAAAATTTCTTGCCCAAATTATTAAATTGAGAGCTCATTTTCCTGATTACACCATTAAAAGGGTGAGACTTGATAATGCTGGTGAATTTACATCTCAAGCATTTAATGACTATTGCATGTCTATAGGAATTGTTGTTGAACATTCTGTTGCTCATGTGCATACACAAAATGGTTTAGCCGAGTCATTAATTAAACGTTTACAATTAATCGCTAGACCATTGATAATGAGAACAAAACTCCCTGTATCTATATGGGGTCATGCAATTTTACATGCTGCTGCATTGATTCGCATCAGACCAAGTGCAAGTCATAAATATTCCCCCCTACAACTTGCTTTTGGTCAAGAGCCAAATATTTCCCATCTTAGAACATTTGGTTGTGCAGTGTATGTTCCAATTGCGACACCACAACGTACAAAAATGGGTCCTCAAAGGAGGTTGGGAATATATGTTGGATATGAAACATCTTCAATATTAAGGTATATTGAACCTATGACAGGTGACATTTTTACAGCACGTTTTACTGATTGTCATTTTAATGAAACATTGTTCCCTAGATTAGGGGGAGAAATGAAAAATAAATAAAATGATGTTTCATGGTGTGAACCTCAATTAAAGTATCTTGATCCTCGCACAAAAGAATGCGAGACAGAAGTTCAAAAGATAATGCATATACAAGAACTTGCAAATCAATTGCCTGATGCATTTACAGATACAAAAACGGTGACAAAATCATATATACCAGCAGTAAATACTCCAGCTCGAATTGAAATTCCAAAAGCTGGCAATAACGTCACTCATGAATCTTTGCCACGTCAGAAACGTGGAAGACCAATCGGTTCAAAGGATAAAAATCCTCGAAAAAGAAAATCAGCTGATAATGAAGTAAAAGAAAGTGTTCAAGAAGAACCACAAATCAGTACTCCTACTGCAGAGGAGATTGATGATGTCAATACAGAAATTGCAATCAATTATGCATATTCAAAAATATTATGGAACCGAAATGAAATGAAAAATCTTGATGAGAAATTTTCATTTAATGTTGCATATGACATCATGAATAATGATGATGATCCAGAACCAACATCTATGGTTGAATGTCAAAATAGACATGATTGAGCTCAATGGAAAGAAGCAATACGAGCTGAATTAGAATCACTCAATAAAAGAAAAGTTTTCGGATCCATCATTCTCACTCCTAAAGATGTGAAACCTGTAGGATACAGATGGATTTTTGTCCGAAAAAGAAATGAGAAAAATGAAGTTACAAGGTATAAAGCTAGACTTGTAGCTCAAGGTTTTTCTCAAAGACCGGGAATTGATTATGAAGAAACTTATTCTCCTGTTATGGATGCAATTACTTTTAGGTACTTAATCAGTCTGGCAGTTTCTAAAAATTTAGAAATGCATCTCATGGATGTTGTGACTGCTTATCTATATGGATCACTTGATAGTGATATATATATGAAGATACCTGAAGGATTTAAGGTACCAGAAGCATCAAATGCAAAACCCAAAGAAATGTATTCGATTAAATTACAAAGATCTTTATATGGGTTAAAACAATCGGGACGTATGTGGTATAACCGATTAAGTGATTACTTGATAAGCAAAGGGTATACAAATAATCTTACTTGCCCTTGTGTTTTCATTAAGAAAACAACATCCGGATATGTGATCATAGCTGTTTATGTTGATGATCTTAACATCATAGGTACAAATAAAGAGATTCATGAAGCCATTCAACTTCTAAAGAAAGAATTTGAAATGAAAGATCTCGGAAAAACCAAGTATTGTCTTGGTTTACAAATTGAGCATATGCCTAATGGTTTACTTGTACATCAAACAACATATACTGAAAAGATTTTGAAACGTTTCAATATGGACAAGGCAAAACCATTAAGTACTCCTATGGTTGTTAGATCACTCAATGTTGAAGCTGATCCATTTCGTCCATGTGAAGATCAAGAAGACATTCTTGGACCAGAAGTACCATATCTTAGTGCAATTGGAGCTCTTATGTATCTTACAAATTGTACAAGACCTGACATTTCTTTTGCAGTTAATTTGTTGGCAAGGTTCAGCTCTACTCCTACCAAAAGACACTGGAATGGGATCAAACACATATTTCGATACCTTCGAGGAACTACTGATTTAGGATTATTTTATTCTAACGAATCAAAACAAGATTTGGTTGGTTATGCAGATGCAGGTTATTTATCTGATCCACATAAAGCTAAATCTCAAACTGGATATGTATTCCTAAATGGAGGTACTGCAATATCATGGCGTTCTCAAAAACAAACACTTGTTGCTACATCGTCAAATCATGCCGAAGTGATTGCATTACATGAAGCTACTCGAGAATGTTTTTGGTTGAGATCAATGACACAACTCATTACTGATTCTTGTGGACTAGAACGCGATAAAAGTCCAACAACTATCTATGAAGATAATGCAGCTTGCATAGCACAGATGAAAGAAGGGTATATCAAAAGTGACCGAACAAAACACATACCACCTAAATTCTTCTCATACACTCAAAATCTCATTAAGGACAACCAGATTGAAATGAGATATGTGCAATCTAGCAAAAACTCTGCTGATCTTTTCACGAAAGCACTTCCAACTGCTATTTTCAGAACACACGTTCATAACATTGGCATGAGACATGTTCAAAAGATGTAACAGCTGAAGCGATGTCTACTTGAGGGGGAGTCAACTCCATGCTGCACTCTTTTTCCCTTAGCTAAAGTTTTTTCCCACTGGGTTTTCTTTAGCAAGGTTTTTAACGAGGCAGTAATTTATAGTTGATCTTCAACAAAATAAAATTGCTATCCAAGGGGGAGTGTTATAATTGTTATAATAATAATAATAATAATATAGATATGGATAGTCAATTTTGGTGTATACATATAGTCAATTTTGGTACACAAAGTATGTATTTTTATATTGAGATTTTAGGCTATAAATACTCATGAATGCAAGCATTAAACTTGCACCATTTCTCACACTTACAAAGTGTTTCTTTCTTTCTCTCCATTATCATCTTTGTTCTTACACTTCATTATTAGTATTCTAAATCAAGAATCAAACCACTAAAGGTAGTTATAAGCCTACTGAATTATAACATCAAGAATCAAACCACTAAAGGTAGTTATAAGCCTACTGAATTATAACAAGAAACACTTTGTAAGTGTGAGAAAATGGTACAAGTTTAATGCTTGCATTCATGGCTATTTATAGCAAAAATATCACAAGTTTAGGTAATACAATAATATTACTTTTGTGTATCAATAATTGACTATCCATTTATATATATATTTATATATTATAACAGAAATCATAATTTTGATTTTCTTTTTGGGTGTTTGTTACTATATAATAGAAATAGAAATGGAAGTAGCAGACTAGAAGACGATGTCTATCTAGTCGATGTCTAGTGTTATTATGCAATCATAAAATCTTATCTATATTTTCATATTTTTTTGATTAAATTATTATTATTATTATTATTATTATTATTATTTCGAAATGCAACATATTTCATTAAACAACTATTATTATTATTATTATTATTATTATTATTATTATTATTATTATTATTATTATTATTATTATTATTATTATTATTATTATTATTATTATTATTATTATTATTACTCTTGTAATACTAAAATACACCCGAAAAATCGTCGTCACCCACCTCAAAATACCCAAATTTACTCTTATAATACTAAAAGACCCCCGAAAAATCGTCGTCACCCACCACAAAATACCCAAAATGACAACAACCCAAAAAAAAAAACCATCCCCGGAACTTTATCACACATACACTTTTCGCCGCCCCACTGTGCTAGTAGTTTTGTGCAGCTTTGACAGCTTTTGTTTGTGAATGGACCAAAGATGTAACTTGGTTTAAAACGTGTTTAAACCTCAAAATGGATCTGGAAACATCATTTCTTCATCTCCATTTCCATAAATTACTCTCAACCTAGAGAGAGAGTAGTGTGAGAAGATGAAGCTCAAGGTTGGAGATGGTGGTGATTTCAACACTCTTTGGAGCATAACTTCTTTTGATTTCAGTTGTGGGCTCAAATTTGGTAAAGAGGTGAAACCTAAATTTGAAATTCTTATACTTTGGTTCTTGATTTGGGGTTGGGTTTAGGGTTCTTGGTGATTATGAACCCTAATTTTGGTATTTATGAGTTTAAGTTGTCACTAGTTGGTGCAAAGCAAGCACGGATTAGGGGTTTTGGGTTGGGTGATTGTTTTAACAACATAAATGGAACCTAGATGATGATTAAGTGCTAAGAATTGAAAATCTGCCAAGAAGAAACAGGTTCATAACCCATCTACAACTAACCATAATCAAAGAACAAATTAAAGAAATATGTATATTTATATTTTCAAGAGCAAGAGTAAAGAAATACGAATTAATACAAATCGTGAAATTAAAGATTAATTACAAGAACAAAATCTTTTTACACAATCAGTTGAACAATATCCGTAAAGCTAGGTTGGAAGCCAATCTTTACCAATCCGCACCCTCCATTGATTTATACTTCAAAAAAGAACAAAATGATTTGCTTGTACAAACCCCATTTCTCCATCACCGTATCTACAAAATATACCAAATTCCCTAGGATGTTCGATTGAATGATTATCATCGTCATCATCAGAAGATGATGACGATGAATTTGATGTTGGCATCATTTAATCTTGAAATCTTGAAATGTTGAAATGCGTAAAAATTGGGAGTGTTAATTTTCTTGTTTGCAGGTTTAATTTGCAAGTGTGTTCTCGACTTTGTTTTTGCAGAAAGAAAAAGGGAGAGAAGTATAAGAGCCTAGTCAACTAAAGTTATTCAAAAAATATATTCTAGAGCCATTAAGTCAATTTTATTATTATCATTATCATATATATATATATATATATATATATATATATATATATATATATATATATATATATAATCAAAATCAAATTGCAAGAGTGACAAGACTAATGAATAGTATATCATATATAATCAAATTGCAAGGGTGACAAGACTAATGAATAGTAACTCCGGGACAACCTGCCCCGGTTAACCGGGTTAACCCGGCGCGACCCGTTTTTTTTTTTTTTTTTTTTTACTTTTTTCCTTCCTTTTTAACCGATCGTTAATCACCGCGAAGCGCGGTAACCACCTAACTTGTTATATTCATAAACATATTATTAGGGTCCACGAAAGTTGATGTTGATACCGTTATTGAATTTCTATTAAAAATCAACATATCTTTTTACATAAAATTATATATAAATAAATAAACAATGTTAAATATATTTAAATTATTTTTTAGATAGTTGTGTTCACTTTTTTTGACACACATATGGATAAGCTCACCGTGAGGCACTTATTCTGTACTAAGTTAACCTTGCTCAGACCTCCCAATGATTTAAGAAATTGAAATATCACACAATAAGGACCTAGTGGAATTAACGAAAGTACTTATATTAATTATTTAAGAAAAATTTACAAGAATTTTAAAATGTGTTGTGTCAAATGAAGCTACTTCTATTTATACTAATTCTACTACAAAATGAATGACTATGATTAAACTAAATTAACGGATAAGATATAGGTACTAGAAACTCAAGTACGTACATTCTTCTGCCTTATTCTAGAGATGTTTATATAGTCTCCACATTATGTTTCTAAATTTTTTTGGTGTCACACAACCTGTAACTCTGGGTAGTACATATCACTTGCAGAAACATAACCATGCTCCAGAGCAGATACTGAACCTTGATAATCTCCTTCTATGATAAGAGCATTTGCAAGTTGTGAATTAAAGTTGCATGACCATAACTTTCCAGAAAACCTTTCAATACAATAGAATAGCAATTAGTACAGATTCTTACTATAAACATACATGCAAAGATGCTAATTCATAAAACTTATATAAAGGCAAAACATGAAGATAGAAAATTTACCCCTCTCCAAAGGATTCAGTAAGTTCTAATCCTTTATTTAACAGTTGTTTTTGAGAAGTTACAGCTCCAACAAGATGATAAAATTGGCTCAATAAGCTATAAGCTCTGCATTTCAACTCGAAGCATGAAGGGATCGACTTTAAGAGTAGTTGCTGTAAAAAACATATACAACTCTGCTTAGTTAACCCAGTTTATATTGCTTAAGATTTCTATAATCAATAGGGTGGTGTTGTAATAATATTCATATCATTATCAAGGAAGAATCATAATAACAACAGCAATAGCATTATCATACATTATGTTTATACACTATAATTTAAATGAACACATATACAGACATTGCTACCAATACAAAAGTAGAAAACAAGGTTGCATGTGTTTAGATAGTTTAGATGCATTTGCCTCTATATATATTTTGTGAGCATGTACATAGTAAATATGTAGTTCTTTTATTCTGTGATTACATAATTATCTCAATATAAGTAAAAACGTGGATTAACGGGTTGATTCGAATTACGTAGGCAAATCATTACATCTTAACAAGTACATGTAACGGATATAAATCCAAAATGTCTTATCATGGATAAAGGAACTCAAAAAAGTAAATACAAAATCGTAAGCTAAACGTGTATAGGTTCTCTCATAAGAAACAAATATTTTAGATTAAATTCCATATGAAACATTGTCGATTGATATCTTGACTTTTACGTTGTATATCAACTTATTCACCAGTTAATTCACACATTTTCACCTGCCAACGCCGCAATGCGCGCGTGATAAGTACTCCTACTTCATTTGTATTCCATATTTAAAATACTGAATTCATTCGAAAATCCTAATATAAAATACACATTATCAAACGAGTTTACAACTTCATATATAAACATACAGATTATTATTAATAACAACAACAATGAATAAATATATTAAATATATCAACATAATAATATAACCACGAGTGAATAAACTACATCAATAATCAATATAATCAATAATCAATAAATAAATAAAAACAAAACAAGTGAATTTGAATTTGTAGCATAACAAACTTACCGAACGTTCGAGGTGAGCTTTAGCATGATTAACATTATTAGTGTGTTTAAGAAGCAAAGTAGCGATTCGAAGGCGTGTTTTGACTTCAATAATTGGAAGAAATGAAACAGTGCTTTGACAAATTGCTTCCAAACACTTAATTGATTTCCCAATTTCGCCGCTTCTTTCGTGTAAATCTGCTAATTCCCATAGTCCTTCAGCTACTCCATCCATGTTGTGAAGTTAATTCAGTTCAATTTTGAAGTTTGATTTTTTAGGTCAAAATTTCCCCCCCTTTTTAGGTTGCTATTTTTCTGTTCAATCGTGTCTTCATGGTTTCTTCTATGTTCTGAGAAGTTTGAGACTTGAGTCGATGGTTAATCATTGGGTCAATCACCAAAATACCCATTTTTTTGGTCTTTTCTGAGCTGGTACCCAAAAAAAAAAACCTTGACAAAATGCCCGCGCAAGGCGCAAGAGACCTTGCGACCTTGCGACTTGCGTCCTTGCGCCTTGCGTCCTTGCGCCTTGCGTCCTTGTGTTAAAAAATTAGGTCAAATATAGAAATCAGACACCACATACACACACACACCCTGATTATATGTATTTGATTGGATTAGGGGATGGTAGTGATGAGCTATATCCATCCTGGGCCTATTGTGATAAGGTATGTTTTAATTCCCAATACAAATTTTAGGTTTTGAAGTGTTCTGGAACAGGCGCAAGGTTAAGTCTTGCGTTCTTGCGCCTGGTGTTTTAGGTTGGACGCAAGGTTGTCCTTGCGTCTTTGCGTCTGGTGTTTTGAGGTGTTCTGGCACAGGCGCAAGGTTCAGTCTTGCGTCTTTGCGCCTGGTCTTTTTAGGTGTTCTGGCACAGGCGCAAGGTGTGACTTGCGTCTTTGCGCCTGGTGTTTTAGGTTTGACGCAAGGTTGTCCCTGCGTCCTTGCGCCTGTTGTTTCTGGTTGACGCAAGGTTGTCCTTGCGTCCTTGCGCCCTTTAGTCTTGCGTCCTTGCTTCCATTCTGCAGGCGCAAGGTATGGTCTTGCGTCCTTGCGCCTATTACAGTTTAGCTAATATTGTGTATGTTTTTTGCAGATTTTGATCCCCGTTCACTTTTACGATGCTCAACACTTTATTCTGATTGTGTTGAACTTGGAGGAACAGAAGATATTGGTGTACGATAGTTTGCCCGGTCATGTTGATCAAGAAATTGTCAAGCTCACCAAAGATCTGGGAGATCAATTGCCTGTATACTTAAGAGCAATTGATTACTTTAACCAAAAGCAAGACTCCCAGATTGTTGACTACTTGGAAAACAAGGAGAGCATCGAGTTCATGACCGAGGCAGCACCAGTCGTGCCGGTGCAAGGTGGAAGTAATGGGGACTGTGGTGTTTGGGTCTGCATCCATATGGAGAGGGTGATCTTTGGGTGGGATGAAATCCCAAACATTGGAGATCCTAAAAAGGCCGCAGAAGACTACAGGGTGAGAATGGCCAAGACCTTCTTTCGTGCACGCTTTGATACCCAGGAACCCCCACCAAAAGAGAAAGCAAAAGTTGGTAACTGAGGTTTTATTTTGAAAACTGTAGTTAATTATGTAATTTGTGTATAAAACTGTAAATGTTGTAAACTGTGAACAGGTCCGTAACTGTATTTTTGAAGGCGCAAAGGTGTGTAATCAGACCTTGCGACCTTGCGTCCCGTAATAGCCGTAGACGCAAGGTCCTTCTTGCGGCCTTGCGCCTCGTATTTAGAAGCAGGCGCAAGGTGATTCTTGCGTCTTTGCGCCTTTTTATTAAGCAGGCGCAAGGTTCTTCTTGCGTCCTTGCGCCTATTTTTGAAACATACGCAAGGTTCATCTTGCGACCTTGCGCCACAAAATTTTTATTATTCTTGTAACACTAGCTTGTGCATTCAATATTATAACATATGAAGTAACACACGAAACCACATCATAAAATACTAATTAAAAAATATTACAACAATGGAAGACATCACACCTTAATTTGTTCCTGAAAATAAACGTATTCTAGGAACTAATTACTACCTAAATTGTACGTTGGATAAAACTGAGATTGATAAGCTTGAGATGGTTCGACTGTCTCTTTCGCCTTCGAGGTTGTGTTTCTTGCCCGTTGAGAAGTTGATTCACCTGTTCGGTCATAAGCAGCTGGGCATGTTGATCGAGAATGACCTGGTTCTTTGCAACGACTACAAGTTCTTACTTTTTTTGAAGTTTCTTCATCTTTTGAAGGAATGCGTTTTTTACCTTTAGGACGTCCAGGTTGTCTTTTCTTTAGAACTGGGGGGTGTACAAGTTGCAAAATCCCGGGAACCGGATCCGACCATTCAGACCGATGGGGGAGAGGAAGAATGTGTTCGGAATACGTATTTATGTATGTTTGAGTGCTGAACCAATGTGATACATAACAACTAATATCCTCCACTCCGAAGTGTCGTGCTGATGCAATCACATGACCGCAGGGTATGCCTGATAATTGCCATTGCCCACATGAACAAGTTCTATCTTGTAGATTAACCAACCCATTTTTTCATCCATCATGTACCTCTATTAGATCATTTGTCGATGGAAATGCTCGCCATCTTCTTGATTTGTCCGTCCTCTTAGCTAGCTTACGTTCAACATATGGAGTAACCGGTGAAGTAAGACTAACTGATTTGTTGCGATGTTTGAAATACCAATCCTGTATTGAACAACGAAAAAATTCGAACAACATGCAAACGGGTAGTTTACGAGCATGTCTTGATAGAGAGTTTATAGACTCTACACTGTTGCTTGTAAGGTATGAATACCTAATATGAGTAGATTGACTTCTGGACCATCTATTGATACCATCCTCACATAGAACTTTATAAGACGCTTTCAATCTCCTTCGAAATACATCCAGATGATCATGAAAATCCGACGCACGGTACGCCTTAACCATTTTCCAAAAGTGCCATTCGAAGAATTTCATCTTGTTGGATTTAGTTTTGATGTTCATGAATAAATGACGTGCACAATGAGCGTGAAACGCTTCCGGAAACACGTTTGCAATGCCGTGTGCTATTGAAGCAGCACGATCAGAAATAAAAGTAATCTCTGACATACGATCAACCATACCATAACTCATTAAATGATCTCTTAGGTTACCAAAAAACCATGACCAAACACTGTTTGTCTCGCCTTCACCAATTCCATAAGCCAATGGCAAAATTCCATTATTGCCATCCATCGCAACAGCAACTAAATTAGTACCCAGGTACCCACCCTTTAAATGTGCAGCATCGACGATGATTATCGGGCGGACATGTTGCACAAATGATCGAATCTGCATGAAATTTTCACAGTAAATCAAATATTATTAATAAAGACCTCATACACCATACGCAAGGCGCAAGGTTTTTATTGCGTCATTGCGTATTAGTTGGCGCAAGGTGACCCTTGCGCCTTTGCGTATGGTGTACATATTAAAAGGTGGTTTTTGCTAAAATATATTTACTTACAACTACTCCAATGGACATGTAACACATCACAAATTTATTTTCTTTATCGGTAACCAAATTGGTGATGGTCCCCTGGTTGTGGATCTTAAGGTTATGAAGGTAAATGGGAAGCATTCTAAAGGAGTCATCACTACTGCCACGTAACATCTCTATTGCTTGACACTTGGCCCTCCATGCTTGATTGTATGATACACTCACTCTAAACCGATTAGCTACATCATCACGTATATCTTTTGGTTTATACTCTCGATTAGCAGCCTTGAACGAATCCATAAGAATACTACCCAACACCTTTTTAGTAGCATGTTTATTGTTTCCCATAATTTGTGTGCGTGAGCAAGTGTGTACGTCATGCAACTTTTTAACCATAAAGTTTTCAGTGTGTCTTATTTTGTATGCACTACATTTCCACTCACAATTTGGCAACACACATTTAGCGGTGTACCGAGATTTGTCTGACTTTACAGGCTTTATTTGAAAGTTTTCTTCAAGGCATTTTATAAATAGCTGGTTTAGGAATTCTTCCTTGTTCGAAAACGTTTGACGAACTTTGACCAAATCAGATACCTGATACGTGGTTGGAATTGGGGTCGTAAATTCTGGGTTTTCTTCATCTTGCTGACTGTGTAGAGTTGGCATATTCCAGAATACATCTTGTTTTTCTTCATCTTCTTCATCTTCATCTTCCTCGTCACTTGCTTCATCCGATTCACTAGACCCAACAACAGGTATAAACGGGTTCTCTATTTTTTTTATTTTACACACGTTCTCGGCGCCATGGTTGAAGAAGTCAAATTCTTCTGTGTTTGGAGGTGGTATTTCAGCCTGTTTTTCTTCCGAATAGTGTGTTTCGAGGTTTGGTTCGGAATTGTGTATTTCATCCTGTTCTTTTTGCAGATGGTGAGTTTGTTTGTTTGGTTGAGACTCGAGAATCCGGAGGTTTTGTTGGAGATGGTGTGTTTGTGGATTTTGTTGGGGCTGGTGTGTTTGTGAATTTTGTCCGGGTTGAAGCATTCTAACTTTGTCGACAACATAAATATCAATACGCTCGTTTGTGACAGCGTGTTTTAAAAACTCAAAAAAATCTTCATGATCATCAGTAATATCAAAAATATGATTATTATCAATATATCTTAGCGAAACAGGTGCATTAGGTGGCAATTCAATTTTTTTGAGAATTTTCCTTAACAATACTCTTCGATTTATTGGTTTTTGTGGAGCAAGTGGTAGTTTTAATCTGGTTCTAAAACAGTCAAGAGGCAGATACATAGGTATGTTGTTAACAAATTCAAAATTACCTCCACAACATACATGAACAACAAATGCTTCATCATTACTACAGCTCATTAAGACACAAATTAGTGAAAAAATAGATAAAAGTTGGTACCTTAACGATGCTCTAATGACTTGATCTTTTTGAAAATGAAGTAAAATAAAATTATTAATCTGGAGTTCTAGCCTCATTAAATAGACAGGTACATAATCTTATCCGTAAAGGTACAAAGAATCCAAAAAAATCTTATCCAGAAATCAGGAAAAATCCATTCTGATAAGGCGCAAGGCGCAAGGACGCAAGGACGCAAGCCCTTATCCTTGCGCCTTGCGTTTACACGCAAAGGCGCAAGCCGCAAGGTCGCAAGGTCTAAAGATACTTGCGCCTTGCGCGGGCAAATTCTCAAAAAAAAAAAAAAAGGGGGTTCCAGCTCAGAAAAGGCCAAAAAAATGGGTATTTTGGTGATTGACCCTTAATCATTTCAATCATTAGTTGGGCTCAGTTGCTAGTAAGCCCAAAACATATGGGCCTACATATAGTTTGTGCATCGAGCTGAAACGAAAATGTTAAGGATCATATCATAATCATAATCATTAGGTAATAATCATAATCATAATCATTATAATTTAAATCGAGTCTTAATTGTATAGTGATAACCATATATAGTTTACATAGATTTAATAAAAAATTTGAACATTATTAACATGCATAAATTACACTTCTTTTGTAAGTGAAAAATACATAAATGTAAACGATGAAATACACTTTTAAATCGGGTAGAACTTAGAAGTTTCTTTTGAAGAATAGTATAATATGACATATGCTTCTAATTTTGAGGTGAATAACGTG
Organism: Rutidosis leptorrhynchoides; assembly: GCF_046630445.1. NCBI lineage: Eukaryota > Viridiplantae > Streptophyta > Magnoliopsida > Asterales > Asteraceae > Rutidosis > Rutidosis leptorrhynchoides. The sequence goes on from NC_092343.1 coordinate 45,095,605, forward strand.
TAAGTTTTGCACTCTTAGCGTCTTATCATAAAAAGTTGTAAGATTTTTCCTGTTCGAATTACCTGGAAATGACGAATAATCTAATCTCATATTCTAGTTTACGCAGGCCATCATGAATACTCTCAGGCTGTTCTTGTAGTCTTATTATGTATCATGAATTTTTTTAAACGACAAACTCACGCACCTTGCATAATATTTACATGAATAATATTCTAAACAGACTCAAACTCACGTCTTCAAGGTCTGAGGGTTTATCACTAATAGTAAAAGAAAAATTGAACAACAGTTCGAGATCACCCATTGGGGACTTAACCACCCACATATTCATCTCCCGCAATTGCATAACTCGCCCCCAACTACTTCCCAGAGAAAACTCGGCCCAATCTGAGGGTATGGACGGTAAAAAATTCCTCTGCCACTGCGCCCACAATGCGATATGCGGAAAGCACACTTGGCTGGAATTTAAGGGTAAAGGGGCAACCTTGTATGCAATGCTGCATTTCACGGGGAGTCAAACTCCTGACCTCTCGCTTCTACAAACATTGTAAGCAAAATATTACTCATATAAATTTTGATAATGTCATAAAATGTAATTACATAAAATGTGATTATTTGAAGGGTGATGATATATCAATCATACAAACTATTTATCTTATAAACCTTGCTACATACCTTGCTACAAACTAGTTATCTGATAAACCTATAAATGTGATTATTTGACACCAAATATCAAGCATACATGTAATATAAAATGTAATTACATTTTGTATATTCAAAAGATTAAGGTGATGATGATTGATTCATATGAAAACTATTGTAAACCTTCATCTTACATGGTTTGCTACAAAAACACAAAACAAAACTCATAACCATCAACTAAATTATATTTAATACACATTAAACTCAACTCAAACAAAAATTTAAACTTACAAACATTGCTTGCTTAATAATACTCTTATGACTAAGCATACATACCTTCTATTGATCCTACAACAGTAATTTTACGAAACTTTGACAACTTTAGGCATCAGAAGTCAGAACATCTTCATACTTGTTGCTTCTGAGCAGTTACTGGAAAAAAGACTCCCACCAACCGAACTCGTATTTGGGGTACAGTGCAACCCAATTTTTAGGTTTCTCGAAATCTAAGTTAGCAGGATTACAGGCCAATGCTTCTTCGACAGTATCAGCTTCAAAGCTCTCTTGCAAAACTCGATCTGGTCTCAACTTCATAAACCTGTTGAGAAATTAGATAATAACATATTATATATTAAAGAAATGAAGGATATAGTTGTAGTTACCCCTTTAAATTAGCATTTTAATCTTGATTCATTTGATTTTGTAGCATTGTGAAATTGTTGTGTTTTCAAATAGATTTAGTAATAACTTTACATAGAAATAGAATGTAATTTTAGTTACATTTCATTTATATTTATATTTATATTTATATGTTTTTCATTTAACAAGATATAATTTGCTTTTGAAATGGCTATAACCAAGTGAAATCTTGAATCTCATTTATACTACGTAGTATTGCAGTTGCAACGTAAGGAGATGGTAAGAGAAACTCAAGTGTTACTTATACCCACAAGTGTCAAGATGGGCGGTTTTTCGGTTGCGCCAACAAACCAACCACCCAACACCTTATCATTCATATTCATATTTAACATGTATACAAATTTGAAAAGCTTGTCACTATTCACAGGGACAAAAGGGACTTTTTACACCACTTCATTTCATTTAAATCCAAATAACGTCTAATATATGACTGCAAAAACCATACTCCAATATATTATAACAGTTATAATCTAAAACATCTTATCTAAATTATGCATTTGAATACATTACTGATGGTTTTCAACCCATTTGATCCTTTTCCAGTTAATTCAATCATTTATCTTAACCCATTTTACCCCCTTTCAGTTAATCCCCTCATTTAGCTCAACCAATTAACACAACCCAAATTGACCATTTGCATATTAATGGGCTTGAATTGCCACCTTTACTTTTAATCTTTAAAATAGTATATACTAAACGAGAATTGTAACCGCAGTCAGTGTCTTTAAATTATTGCAAAAGGTCAAAACATATATATTTTTTTTATAAACATATGGTTGTAAACTTACTTAATCCATGTACCATTAGTAGAAACTAACGCAACCGCAGGTCTTTTAAGCCTCTTAGTGATATCAGGAAACTTGTCTAAAAACTTGGGTTCAATCACGACCCAAAAGTCCTGCTCCATGTTTCTCTCTTTAAAAAGACGGACCCTTTCAAACAACTGTTCTTGAAAGTGTTCTTCATCGTCTAACATGAATTTTGCGTTTGCAACCACAAAATGGTATTTCTTGGTAGCTTCCTGTATTTTGCAACATGGTTAAATTTTGATACACATTATGCTAAATTGGGTCAATATAGGTCTAGTGAAGTTTGAAATGTCCCGTTCTTATTGATTAAAAACGTTCCATATTAATTGATTTCGTTGCGAGGTTTTGACCTCTATATGAGACGTTTTTCAAAGACTGCATTCATTTTAAAACAAACCATAACCTTTATTTCATCAATAAAGGTTTAAAAAAGCTTTACGTAGATTATCAAATAATGATAATCTAAAATATCCTGTTTACACACGACCATTACATAATGGTTTACAATACAAATATGTTACAACAAAATAAGTTTCTTGAATGCAGTTTTTACACAATATCATACAAACATAGACTCCAAATCTCGTCCTTATTTAAGTATACGACAGCGGAAGCTCTTAATAATCACCTGAGAATAAACATGCTTAAAACGTCAACAAAAATGTTGGTGAGTTATAGGTTTAACCTATATATATCAAATCATAATAATAGACCACAAGATTTCATATTTCAATACACATCCCATACATAGAGATAAAAGTCATTCATATGGTGAACACCTGGTAACCGACATTAACAAGATGCATATATAAGAATATCCCCATCATTCCGGGACACCCTTCGGATATGATATAAATTTCGAAGTACTAAAGCATCCTGTACTTTGGATGGGGTTTGTTAGGCCCAATAGATCTATCTTTAGGATTCGCGTCAATTAGGGTGTCTGTTCCCTAATTTTTAGATTACCAGACTTAATAAAAAGGGGCATATTCGATTTCGATAATTCAACCATAGAATGTAGTTTCACGTACTTGTGTCTATTTTGTAAATTATTTATAAAACCTGCATGTATTCTCATCCCAAAAATATTAGATTTTAAAAGTGGGACTATAACTCACTTTCACAGATTTTTACTTCGTCGGGAAGTAAGACTTGGCCACTGGTTGATTCACGAACCTATAACAATATATACATATATATCAAAGTATGTTCAAAATATATTTACAACACTTTTAATATATTTTGATGTTTTAAGTTTATTAAGTCAGCTGTCCTCGTTAGTAACCTACAACTAGTTGTCCACAATTAGATGTACAGAAATAAATCGATAAATATTATCTTGAATCAATCCACGACCCAGTGTATACGTATCTCAGTATTGATCACAACTCAAACTATATATATTTTGGAATCAACCTCAACCCTGTATAGCTAACTCCAACATTCACATATAGAGTGTCTATGGTTGTTCCGAAATATATATAGATGTGTCGACATGATAGGTCGAAACATTGTATACTTGTCTATGGTATCTCAAGATTACATAATATACAATACAAGTTGATTAAGTTATGGTTGGAATAGATTTGTTACCAATTTTCACGTAGCGAAAATGAGAAAAATTATCCAATCTTGTTTTACCCATAACTTCTTCATTTTAAATCCGTTTTGAGTGAATCAAATTGCTATGGTTTCATATTGAACTCTATTTTATGAATATATACAGAAAAATTATAGGTTTATAGTCGGAAAAATAAGTTACAAGTCGTTTTTGTAAAGGTAGTCATTTCAGTCGAAAGAACGACGTCTAGATGACCATTTTAGAAAACATACTTCCACTTTGAGTTTAACCATAATTTTTGGATATAGTTTCATGTTCATAATAAAAATCATTTTCTCAGAATAACAACTTTTAAATCAAAGTTTATCATAGTTTTTAATTAACTAACCCAAAACAGCCCGCGGTGTTACTACGACGGCGTAAATCCGGTTTTACGGTGTTTTTCGTGTTTCCAGGTTTTAAATCATTAAGTTAGCATATCATATAGATATAGAACATGTGTTTAGTTTATTTTAAAAGTCAAGTTAGAAGGATTAACTTTTGTTTGTGAACAAGTTTAGAATTAACTAAACTATGTTCTAGTGATTACAAGTTTAAACCTTCGAATAAGATAGCTTTATATGTATGAATCGAATGATGTTATGAACATCATTACTACCTTAAGTTCCTTGGATAAACCTACTGGAAAAGAGAAAAATGGATCTAGCTTCAACGGATCCTTGGATGGCTCGAAGTTCTTGAAGCAGAATCATGACACGAAAACAAGTTCAAGTAAGATCATCACTTGAAATAAGATTGTTATAGTCATAGAAATTGAACCAAAGTTTGAATATGATTATTACCTTGTATTAGAATGATAACCTACTGTAAGAAACAAAGATTTCTTGAGGTTGGATGATCACCTTACAAGATTGGAAGTGAGCTAGCAAACTTGAAAGTATTCTTGATTTTATGTAACTAGAACTTGTAAAATATATGAAGAACACTTAGAACTTGAAGATAGAACTTGAGAGAGATCAATTAGATGAAGAAAATTGAAGAATGAAAGTGTTTGTAGGTGTTTTTGGTCGTTGGTGTATGGATTAGATATAAAGGATATGTAATTTTGTTTTCATGTAAATAAGTCATGAATGATTACTCATATTTTTGTAATTTTATGAGATATTTCATGCTAGTTGCCAAATGATGGTTCCCACATGTGTTAGGTGACTCACATGGGCTGCTAAGAGCTGATCATTGGAGTGTATATACCAATAGTACATACATCTAAAAGCTGTGTATTGTACGAGTACGAATACGGGTGCATACGAGTAGAATTGTTGATGAAACTGAACGAGGATGTAATTGTAAGCATTTTTGTTAAGTAGAAGTATTTTGATAAGTGTCTTGAAGTCTTTAAAAAGTGTATGAATACATATTAAAACACTACATGTATATACATTTTAACTGAGTCGTTAAGTCATCGTTAGTCTTTACATGTAAATGTTGTTTTGAAACCTTTACGTTAACGATCTTGTTGAATGTTGTTAACCCATTGTTTATTATAACAAATGAGATGTTAAATTGTTATATTATCATGATATTATGATATATAATATATCTTAGTATGATATATATACAGTTAAATGTCGTTACAACGATAATCGTTACATATATGTCTCGTTTCGAAATCATTAAGTTAGTAGTCTTATTTTTACATATGTATTTCATTGTTAATACACTTAATAATATATTTACTTATCATATAACATAATTAACCAAGTGTATCAATATCTTAATATGATTCATATGTACCTAGTAAGACGTTGTTATAACGATAATCGTTATATATATCGTTTTCGAGTTTCTTAAATTAATAGTCTCATTTTTATGTATATAACTCATTGTTAAAATACCTAATGAGATACATACTTATAATAAAAACATGTTAACTATATATATAACCATATATATGTCATCGTATAGTTTTTACAAGTTTTAACGTTCGTGAATCACCGGTCAACTTGGGTGGTCAATTGTCTATATGAAACATATTTCAATTAATCAAGTCTTAACAAGTTTGATTGCTTAACATGTTGGAAACATTTAATCATGTAAATATCAATCTCAATTAATATATATAAACATGGAAAAGTTCGGGTCACTACAAAGTTGACCCACCAACACTTTTTTGCCCATATTTCTGAATCATAAATACTTTATGCACAAAGTACTGACGAATTTTTTTTCTAACAACAGTACGAGATCATACAGGGGGACGCGTTCATCTCTGGCACTTGCATAACCTGCCCCCAACTGTTGGCCAGGAGGAAACCGACCTAATCCGAGGGCATGGGCGGTACCCCCTTCTCCTCCCCTCTCCCCCACTGCCCCTGCAACGCGATGTGCGGAAGGCGCCCTTGGGTGAAATTCAAGGGTAGAGGGGCAACCTTGTGTGCAATGTTGCACTTCAAGGGAGTCGAACTCCTGACCTCTCGTTAAGAGAGGCAGACCACTACCATATCGGCCTTTGGTAACTCGTAGAACCTTTTCAACACAAGGTTCTATGACGACCATTGGTAACTCGTTACATCATTTAAAATTTTATCGATTACACATCCGCCTTTGGTAGTGCATTTTTCTAACAATCACATGATGGCATGGTAGTTCTGTTATGACAATTTGCCTAGCGCACCCACACCAGCGGAAGCTAGGATATAATTTGTTTGAGATAAACTTGCGAGAAATAATAGAAAGCAAATAAAGTAACTGATAACATGACGATTTAACATGGTTCGGAAAACCCTACCTACATCCACCCCAAGAGTCTCCTTTATTCTTATGATATAAAGGAACCAAGTACAAGAAAAAGTACACCATGAGTTAAACCCAATGTAACACCCCAGCTTAACATGACCACAATATTGTCCGCTTTGCCCGCAGGCGCACGGTTTTTTCTTGGAGACCACACACGAGAAGCACTTTCCCAGGAGGTCACCCATCCTGGTAGTGCTCTCGCCCGAGCACGCTTAACTATAGTGTACTCACACATCTGCTCTGCCTGTGGTCCCAAAACGCGTTGTGTCATTTAAGCGTGAGTATTACCTTATAATTCCATGATCACTCATGTCCATGGGCGATGTGGGATTTGCCTAGGGTGTTACATTCACCCCCCCTTAGGGACTCATCGTCCTCGATGAGGTTTGCCCCACCACCCCCAACGGCACATGAGTGGCTCTGATACCATTCTGTAACACTCCAGCTTAACATGACCACAATATTGTCCGCTTTGCCCGCAGGCGCACGGTTTTTTCTTGGAGACCACACACGAGAAGCACTTTCCCAGGAGGTCACCCATCCTGGTAGTGCTCTCGCCCGAGCACGCTTAACTATAGCGTACTCACACATCTGCTCTGCCTGTGGTCCCAAAACGCGTTGTGTCATTTAAGCGTGAGTATTACCTTATAATCCCATGATCACTCATGTCCATGGGCGATGTGGGATTTGCCTAGGGTGTTACACCCAAACCCAAGCCCCTTAGATTTTAGTATAAAATCTAAGTTTTCCTTACACTCTTTTACACTCCTTACAAGAATAAAACTCTCAACCTCACAAAGAAACACACTCCATTGATATTATCGATCAACTATGTTTACTACATTTGTGATACTTTGATCCTCCCTTGGATCACTTGATCCCTCTCTCTGGATGATTTTTATTTGGCTACACAACCATGTATTTATATTGTTTTCCTTCTAATGTGAAAACCACATATGAAAACAATACTATAAATGTAGCCCAACTATTCCTTTTCCAACTTCAAATTTTGCACATGTATTTCATGCATGCTTAATTAAACATAAATGTGAGTCAACAAGGGTGAGCCACCAAATGTGGCTACCGTCCAACAATCTCCACCTTGACGAACATTTATCTTATCTTTTTCACCGAAAATACTAACACCAAGTATTTTCACCATTGGCCTCCTTTATCCCCGCTGCACACACCTTGAATCAGCTCGGTCCTGAACCCGATTCAAATTAACTGGCCAATAATCATGTGCAGCTAACCCTGTCAACTACCTAGTTGACACCGGAGAGGAGTCTCGAATCACCTCTTCCACCACAGTAGGATTTTCCTTCTCACCATCTTCTACCTTAGTCACACATGTCCCAACATGTTCCCGACCTGTTTCCCGCTTGCACGCTTTCAAAACCTTCGAGACATGAGTACATTTTGTACTCACCACCAGACGATATAAACCCTCATTCTTCTCTCCCTTCATCAGCACCTTCACGCCACGTGTGATTTTCATAACTCCACCTACTGCCGAATAGCCGTATCCTTGAGAATCCAACACTGATAAGGAAATTAGATTCTTGCACATCCTTGGTGCGTACGCTACACCACCAAAAGCGTAAGCAGCTCCGTGAAACAATTTTATTTTCACCATGCAAACACCCTCAACATCACATGTTGAACCATCACCTAAAGTCAGCACCCTGCTTTCTTTAACATTAGCTTATCAAAATAAGCTTCCTTGGAACACACATGCATCGTACAACCAGAATCTAAAATCCATTCATCTTGAGCAGAAGTAGAACTTTTGGAGATTGTGAGAACATCTCCCACCGGTACAATAACTGCTACCGCAGCCGATGAACCCCCATATTTACCTTCACTATTCCTCCAGAGTGGACAGTCCTTCCTTAGTTACCCCACTCATGACATTTGAAGCACTGGATACCCTTCACGCCGTCTCCTGATCTAGACCTACTGTTATCACTAGATCTCTTCTCGGCAAACCTTCCCCTTCCATGACCAACCATAGCAAACCCATGCTCAAAAATGGTCATCGGATCTTCGTCTCTTATCCTGCGAACTGGGAAGAGAGGCAAGAAGAATAAGGGTCTTATCTTCTTCCTCCTTTAAACCTCAACTTATTCAAGTTGATTAACCAGACCATTAAACACATCCATGTGTTCAATAATATACCAATCGTCATCCGCCATCTCAAATGGCTCTACCTTAAATTGCATACCGCCGTTTCTCGCCATCTCCAAACAAAAAACTATCCGAAACACCTGGATGCTCTGATACCACTTGTTATGACAATTTGCCTAGTGCACCCACACCAGCGGAAACTAGGATATAATTTGTTTGAGACAAACTTGCGAGAAATAATAGAAAGCAAATAAAGTAACTGATAACACGACGATTTAACGTGGTTCGGCAAACCCTGCCTACGTCCACCCCAAGAGTCTCCTTTATTCTTATGATATAAAAGAACCCAGTACAAGAAAAAGTACACTATGAGTTAAACCCAAACCCAAGCCCCTTAGATTTTAGTATAAAATCTAAGTTTCCCGTACACTCTTTTACACTCCTTACAAGAATAAAACTCTCAACCTCACAAAGAAACACACTCCGTTGATATTATCGATCAACTATGTTTACTACATTTGTGATACTTTGATCCTCCCTTGGATCACTTGATCCCTTTCTCTGGATGATTTTTATTTGGCTACACAACCATGTATTTATATTGTTTTACTTCTAATGTGAAAACCACATATGAAAACAATACTATAAATGTAGCCCAACTATTCCTTTTCCAACTTCATATTTTGCACATGTATTTCATGCATGCTTAATTAAACATAAATGTGAGTCAACAAGGGTGAGCCACCAAATGTGGCTACCGTCCAACAAGTTCATGTCCTAATATCCTCACAAAAAACCTAATCCGTTTACCCGTTTTATAGTGCAGCTTATTTCAATGCACCATGTGTTTGTTTTAATGCCGGTGAGAAAAAGAGTTGGAGTAGTGGCTGCCTAATGTTCACCTGGCTTAGAAGAAGATTTAAGGCTATAATTATTAAGTGAAGCTAGCATTGGCATGGGATGGACTTATGGAGGAATGGAGGTATTACATATGTTTTACCTTAAACTATTGAGTATTTTTATACCATGCACTACTAATTGCATTTTTCAAGTATTAATACTGGCTAACTGCATTTTTCAAGTATTAAACTTATCTTTTATGTAAATGAAATTTTGTATCTGTTTGCGCCTTAAATATTTTGGTTTATAAGTTTGTGTTGCAACTATAACTTTCATGTCAATATGTTGTAGTGGATCATGACGGGGTTAGATGTTACGATCTGTTATGACCCATTTATGATACCAATCATGACGCATTTAGGTCATGAACCTGCTTTGGGAAGCTCACAAGTCACGGTTCCACAGGTTTTGGTCGGTTGATAATGTAGTTTGGATGGAAGGTTTCTGGAGGACACTCTTTTAAGGTAATTCGACTCATATTAGATGAAAGTGACGTGTTTGTACCATGGATTTTTTGTTCGCTTTTTAAAACAAGATTCTAATTTGTTTAGGAGGTCAAAGAATGTAGTGACAATTGGTGGTAGCCAACAAGTGCTTGGTAAATGTTCCATGTAAAATGATTATTTACCTGATGAAGCAACCGAAGTAAACGGTAAATGAGCTCGGATGGTGAGTGTTCTCGGCATGTACATATAGTATAAATGGTTGGTTATCTCAACATTATTAGTTTATATATTCACTTGCTGTCATTTTCTTTTAAACAAGTTTTGAATGACTATCATGTCCGTCACTAAAGGCTTGCATACTGGATGCACAAAATGATGGTTGTCAAGAGCATCGATGGGATTGATAGTCTTTTTACAAAATTTCTTGCCCTTGACTACCGTATATTTTCCCGAAGGTGGATTGACGTCTTACTATACGAGGTAATATATTATTTTGTCAAGTTATTTAAATGAAATTAGGTGTTTGATAAGTGTTTTGGGCGGAGAGTGTAATCACTTATTTCCTTTGTCTTCTATATGATATGAAAATGTAGCTAAATGGATTAAGCTGAATTTCCCTTTCTCTTGCATCAAGTGGTTGTGTTAATATGGCATTATTTTCAAGTTATTTCTTTGCAAGGTATTTCTTTCATCATTTGCATGGTTTTTATGACTAATAAATTCATTGTGGTATGTTTAATATGTATAATGTCTTTGGTGTTTGATAGAGTTCAAAGCTAATAAATGTATGCATTAAGAATAAGGTATGTCTTCTTTCTTATTATTGGTAGTTGTTAATATTAATGTGGATTGACATTTTAACACTTCGACTGGTGGATGACTTGTGATCTAAGCGAAGGAAAACAAACATATGGATTAACTGCATTAAGTATCAGTAAAGTGGGTTATTAAGTGAGTAATGAGGGAACAAAAGAAGGAATATAATCAAGTAACATACGCTAATATGGCTTTGTGGAGAGTGGGTCACTTGAGTATCATATTTTGTATCTTATAGTTATAGTTATGATGTAAGATAAATTTAGTGTGAAATTATAGTTATGATGTAAGATAAATTTAGTGTGAATTAATTGTTTACGCATTAACTCTTTAGGCTATGTAAACAAGTAGCATTAGGTTCATGAATCTTGAAATTTTAGGGTAATGTCTACATGAGGGTCTAGCACTTGGACCAAACACCTTGCTGACTAGGCAAGCTCATGGTGACACTACAAAATTTATTGGAACAATTGGGGTTGATACGGAGTATTTTATATCATCCACTTTTTAATTAGTTGTACCATACTTATAATATTTTGAGTAACTATGTGTTTTTGGTTTTAGATACATGGCTCCTAAGTACTACTGTACTTCGTAAGTGGCTATATACATTATTTCAACTTGCAACCCTATAGTGAGGTGGTTGTAGAAAATGTTGCTACCACCCTGGAGTTTTTGTAACTGGTAAGAGGACAGTTTGGTTTTGCTTATCGGGAATGTACATAGACTATTATAGTTATTGCAGTCCTGCGAGTAAATGTGTTAAAAGCTGCATATGTAATTGATCATATTAGCAGATCCGATACGGCAGTGGAGATAAAGTCCTTTTTTTTAAGTGGAGCCATTCAATACAAGAGTGGAAGTAATGGTACAAGTTATTTACTCCGTATATGTTTTTTTTAGTAAACACGTGAAATTACAGGGTCATGGACATCCATTATATTATAGCACCACCTATATGTCACAATCCAACAATTTTATGGCTCAACCCACTAAGTTTATGGCCCAATATGTGAAAATCAAAGAAGGCCTAAGAACCTCATGGAAGTTCACTAGAACTTTCTCATGAGTCCTTCCATGGAATGGTACAGAATGTCCATGAAAATATCTAGATAAATGAAGTTTCTAGTACTTAGATCCAAACCACTGATTTAGATTAATCTTAGCCATCCATTTTGTGTTAGGAGTAGTATAAATAGGGGTGGTCTCATTTGACACACCACACCTCAAATCTCAAACATTCTCTCTTGTAAAGCATTCTCAAGCAATATAAATATTTTCTTCAATTTCACTTGTTCTATAATATTTTCTCTTTTGGTTACTTGAATCGTTATAAGGTCCGAGTAAGGCTGACTTAGTAGAGACTAAGTGCCGCACGTGAGCTTATCGAGATAAGTCCGTGACATTTGGTATCAAGAGCAAGGTCGATTCAAGGAGATGGAAACCGAGACCGAGAAGAATGTGAGCGCAACAAGTGGTGTGATGGGTGATGAGACTCGTGGCCGGGTAGAGACTCGCCAAGGAGCCAAGAAGAACCGAGGTACGTCCAAAGAATTTGTCGCAAACTTGGACAAGAGGTACATCCATGGACGACGTGAAAGCAAAGGTCGAAGACGTCCACCAACGTTTGGATGGTTTGGACAGGGACTTTGACGAATTGAAAGATGATTGCAAGAGTGCAATCAACGTACTAGACGTTGACATGAGACGTGAGATCCATGACTTAAGGGGTATGCTCATGGGTGCGATTATGAAGTTGTGAGGCGAAATGGAGGGGGAGGTCTCCACTATTCACTAACGCCTCGTGGATTTACAAACCAACATGAACTCTTGTTTGAGATTCATGGCTAGTGGGGGTGGCAACACTGGATGCAATGCTCCGAAGGTGGATGTTCCCAAGCCGTCACCGTTCGCGGGGAAGCGGGAAGCCCGAGCGGTTGATGATTTTATATGGGAGATGGAACAATACTTGGAGGGAGTCAACATAGTGGATGATGCAATGAAGATCAAGATGGCAACCCGTTACCTGAAGGATACCGCAGCGTTATGGTGGCGTCGTCGATATGGAGATATCGAGAAAGGTACGGTTACTATTGATACTTGGGATGATTTCCTTACTGAACTTAAGAATCAATTCTACCCCAAGAATGCTCAAAAGGATGCGATGAGTCGTCTACGTAAATTACATCATTCCGGGACGATTCGGGAGTATATTAAAGAATTCACGAACCTTAGCCTGGAGGTCCCAGATATTCCCGATGGTATTCTTCTCTTCTATTTTCTCGATGGTTTGCAACCTTGGGCTAAAACGGAGTTGGAGAGACGAGGAGTCCAAGACCTTGCCACCGCAATTGCTCAAGCGGAGGCACTAGTCGACCATGCTAATAGGAAAGATTCGTTCAAGTCAAAAGATAAGAAGGTGAGCCATGAGAAAGGTGGGGGAGATAAGCCCGCCCAATCAAGGAATGACAATACACGTAAGACACCAACCGGGAATAACAAGAGCATAAAAACTTCTTACAAGAATGATGGATGTTTCATATGTGATGGACCGCATAGAGCCCGAGATTGTTCGAAGAAAGCTAGCCTTCACGCTATGGAAGCTCAAAAGGCGGGTTGTCAGGATGAGGATGTGTGCATGGGATCGATGCAAATACTCAACGCTATCAAGGCCAAGGTGGAGGTACCCAAAGTAATGGCTAAAGGACTCCAATTCGTGGAAGTTTATGTTCGAGGAAACCGGGTACGAGCTTTGGTAGATACGGGAGCTACTCACAACTTTGTCTCCACCGAGGAAGCTAAGAGATTGGGGATTAAAGAGATAAAGGAGGGCGGAATGATAAAGACGGTGAACGCGAATGCTAAACCGATTAGTGGAGTGGCTAAAGATGTGCAAGTGAAGATTGGAGAATGGGAAGGAACGATTGATCTATCGGTCGTGCCTATAGACGACTTCAAGTTAGTACCTGGGATGGAATTCCTAGATAAGTTACGCGGTTTCCCTATACCGTTCGCAAACTCACTGTATATCTTGGATGGTGAGAAGACTTGTATGGTGTCAACCGAACGTGGAAAAAAGAGTGCATCCAAGTCACTTTCGGCCATGCAATTCAAGAAGGGGTACAACAAGAATGAGACATGCTATTTAGCGGTAGCAAAGCAAGAGACGGTCGAAAATAAGGGAAAACTAGAGGTACCCAAAGAAATTGAGAAGGTCCTTGATGAGTTCAAGGATGTCATTGAAAGGACCCGTCCTAATTCATCTGGACGAAGTCTTCAACAGTTGGTCCCATTACGAGGTTCTGACCTCTATATGCCATGAACAACTCCATGTAATATGAGCAAATGCACAGCAGAAGATTTCTTTCATACCTGAGAATAAACATGTTTTAAAGTGTCAACCAAAAGGTTGGTGAGTTCATAAGTTTATCATAAAACAATAAAATTAATCATTTTGATAGACCACAAGATTTAAATCCTGCATGGTACAAATGGGCCCGAATCCTATACCCACCTGTAATGTACATGCGATATCTTTTAAATATAGTACACCTTTCTCGTGTACGAAACCATGTTTCCTAAATCTTTGTAACCGTACACATATCTCGTGCACAAAAATAACATACACATAACCTGTGTATAAAATCATTCTCTCGCTACATAACATTCATATCAATTAGTGGCAATTATCATGTCCACATAATTCAATGGTGGCAATTATCATGTCCACATAATTCAATGGTGGCAATTATCATGTCCACATAATTCAATAATAATCCGCAGAACTTCTGTCTGCATAATAATTCATTCGAGGAATGTTTTGCTTGTGTCTATCTCGTCAAACATTTATAAAAGCATTTCATGTATTCGTAGTTCAAAATATATTTCAAAAGCATTTAATAAAGTAGCTGTAAAAATAGCGCATGTATTCTCAGTCCCAAAAATATAAAGAGTAAAAGGGAGCAAATGAAACTCACATATTGTATTTTGTAGTAAAAATACATATGACGACAATGAACAATGCATGGTTTTGGCCTCGGATTCACGAACCTATATCATGTATATATATTAACACATTGTAATATTAATCAACTAAGTTTATATATATATATATATATATATATATATATATATATATATATATATCTTATAATATATATGAATGAATGTCCTTATATATAATTATATTAATCCATATAATTTGCTATAATAATTATATGATATATATATTCTTTAATAAATGTTATATTAGTATAATTAATAGTATATCAGTTACTATATTAAAAATCTAATATTAGTATACTTATGATATAAATATATCTTATATATAAATATCTTTTGTTTATCATAATTATAATAATACAATAATAATAATAATTGTTAGATTTGAAAATAATACTAATAATAATAATAATAATAATAGTGATAATAATATAAATGATAGTAATAATAATAATTAACTTAACAATAAAAAAAAACAACAATTAATAATAATAGTAATAATAATAGAAAACTACCTCAAAGATTAAGTTTCCAAAAAAAAAAAAAATGCCCTTGCCCGGGCTCGAACCCGCGACCTCTCGCTACTCCGACACCCACATAAACCATTGAGCCATTTCTGTTTCCCTGATTTAATCTCAGACCCAAATCTTATTTAAACCGTAATATTGGTTGCTTTCTCAACCCAAAACCTCATTGACATCATGGCTCGTTATACTCATCATTATTTGGTCCAATATAAATTGGATCTCAGTCCAATGATCCCAAGAAGTATACGACCAATAACAAAATGGTACACAGCCCACCATATCATAAAAAACCACTCGGCCTGAATAGCGAGAAAAAAAAAATAGCTCGGCAGTCAAATAAAAACCTACGGCCTTCTTGGTTTTCAATCCTTGATGCAATTGGATAGAGTAACCATCACAACTTTAATCCTCAATCTAGTCTCTTAAATCTTGCTATAATATGTAACATCATCAATATGTCATTCTCCATTAACTTATTTAATTAAACAGATTTTTGTTCCTTTAATAATAGTGCTTCACTTCATTATGAAGACAAAAGATACGTCCCATTTATTGACCCCCTTTTTCATAAGCCATGATGCTAGAGATTGACCCACATTCACAACACGTGTCTTAAACTTTTCATAATGCGTTTTTAAAATGTACTTTAATACATTCAAATGGACAACTTGTATATAAAAGTGATGGTCATTATATCATAAACATCTTTCATTCATTAACACATATCCTCATCATTTTCGTGGTAAGACAGGAGCAAACCAGTGGAAATCGAATAAGTGTAGTAGCAGCGTGTAACAACAAGAAAATTAATAGTTTTGAAATGGGTGGATGATGGTGGTTGTGGTTTGCTTTACTTCGTCGAAGAACAACAGCAAACAAACATAAGAATATTGTGTTCGTGGTCGAGCTGTTCCAAAGTAGAAACAGTATCATATATATCGAATCATGTGGTGATTGAAAGGTGGTTTCAAAGTTAAATAGAAATAGGAACGTACATATAGCTGCTGCAATAAACTGCAGTAGCAAGGTGGTGGCGGTTTAGTGAGTTTTTCAATGATTGTTATGGTGGTTAATTAAATGAAAATGGTGGTTGTTTGTCTCCGGTTTCAAAACTCAGAAATGAGTAGTAGTAACCTGGTTCGTTGGAGTTTTGATCGAATAAATAAGCGTAATTAAAGCAGCCTGTTTTCATGGGGTTGATTGAGTAACATGATTTGGGTTTTGGGTTGCAACTCGAGTAGAAACAGAAACAAATCCAAAATGGTTCGTTGGTGGTTAACAACAACAAAAAAATGGGTTGATGTCGTGGTGTCGTGTTGGTGATTGAAGAAAAGTGGCGAGATGGTGTATGATTATTGGTTCAAGCAAACCAACAAGAAAGGTGATATATAGTTGATTGAAGAAACAATGAAGGTTATGGTTTCATGGTGATCAAAGGTGACAACCTGTTATGGTTGTGGTTTGATGAACACGGGTTAATGAAGGTGGTCGTGGTTGTGCTTACAACTGAAACAACAACCGATCGAAAAACAAGCCAAACAGTAGCGGGTGTAGCAATGGTTTGGCGATCGTGAGGTCGTGATGTTTGGTTTGATTTTTCTCTCCATATCTGTTTTTAATTCTCAAATTGTAGTAGAGGATATTATATGGTACAAGTGAATGATAATTGCTGAGACAGGAAAATTATTACGTCTTGTATTATTGTGAAGATAGCAGTCGACAAAGGAATCACGAATAAGAAAAGAAAGGATCGATACAAGAGAAAAATACAAATCTTGATTTTGATTTATAACAGAAATTGTAATTCAGTGAACTTATATACCAATTATGCAGACAAATTGAACAGAGATGACAGTGATTTAAAATTGGTTTGGATTCTGTAAGCAATAATACGTATTTGTATAAACCGGTATACGTATTTATATATTTACTTAACTGAATATATGTATTTACTTATATATATATATATATATATATATATATATATATATATATATATATATATATATATATATATAATCTGAAGTTTATATATGTATCTGTATATAGAGAAACATAATAATAAACATTAATATTTAATTACACTAATGAAACTAACAATAATAATAATAATATAAATACTAGTAATATTAACAATAATAATAATACCAAATAATACTTATAATGATACTACTAATAATATCTTTTAATCATAATAATTAAAATGATAACATTAATAATATTCATAGTCTAATTAATAGTCATGATAATTAATTGGATGTTAATCAAAATAATGATACAATAACAATAATAAAATAAATTACATGTATCATATTTCCTATAATAATATTAATAGTACTGATGTTAATATTAATATTTATGTTAATAATACTAATGAAAGTAATAATAATAACAGCTTATATTATAACTTGTAATTACCTTTAATATTTTAATATTACAATTTATTAATTATTTCATATATAATATTTAATTATATATATATTCCGGTATGTATATCATAATAGTCATTTGTAGAAATCATAAATATTTATATATAGTTTTACTTTAATAATTACTTTATTATTATTTTACATTCTTAATCTTAATGTTCAATTTGTATTTTATTATTTTAATTTATTATATTTATATATATGTATATATATACATATTTATTTACAAACAATTGTTCGTGAATCGTCGGGAATGGTCGAAGTTAAATGAATATATAAACATCGTTCCAAAATTTTCTAGACTCAACATTACATACTTTGCTTATCATATCGAAATCATATAAAGATTAAGTTTAAATTTAGTCAGAAATTTCCGGGTCGTCACAGTACCTACCCGTTAAAGAAATTTCGTCCCGAAATTTGAGTGAGGTGGTCATGGCTAACAATAAAAATGTTTTCATGACGAATATGAGTTGATAAATAGAGTTTTATCATCATTGAGTAATATGGATAAAACAATTTGTTTATGTGAAGACTACGAGTGAAGCTATTACAAAAGATTGAGATGAGTAAAAGCTGATTTGTCTTGACTGGTGACGTAGTCATGGTTGATTTCCGGAATTTAAGGGATTTAGAGATAATCTTCAAAATCTATATAAGATTTGATTTTTCCGTAATTACAGAAGTTAGGATCTCTTCGATAAAATGCGATAATCTGTCTCGATTGCTCTGTCGGATATTTCACTATAAACCCACTCCCTTCATTTCCTTATTATTTTGGAGTTCCATACCTTTGTTTTCTCTTCCCGACTTTAAGTCAAGCAAATAATGGTCCAGAATTAATAAATATGAAATTCGAAATAATCATAGCTAACATTCTAAGAGAGGAATTGTAATAGTACGATCTTGATTGGTTAAATTACCAGAATCACTGAGAATAGAACTATCAAGAATATACTTTCTTGATATGTTCAGAAGTTAAGCATAATGAAACAGTTATGTAACATGGCACATGATGACGTTATGATCTGTGAATCATCACGTTTCATTAGAAACTCAGCATGACTTACTGTAATATAATCACGTTGATCAAGTGTCATTATATTATACTAATTCATGCATCAATTTCTTTACATTTCTCCAGAATTCATTCATAAATTAAACTTAAATTTTACAAAAGTTTCCAATATAATGAAACACAGGAAGCACGAAGAGGTATATAATTTTAGACGAGAATATTTATGAAAATATCCTCAGAAATATCAAAGATATTTATGATGATATTTTAGAATTTCCAAGTTCGAAGGTTGATGAAGAAAAATTTTCCACAAGAGTTTAACATGAGTACGGAGCAAGATATTCGTTGAAGATTTCATCAGATCCAGAATTACCTGGATTCTTTGAATATATGGTATGGTCCTTGTATTTATCCTTGGTCTCCTTCGTGGTTAGCTCACTCCGTTTTCCAGTTCCAACTTTTCTGAACTTTTCCAACATACTATTCTTTATCATCAAACTTCCGATAATTAAGGTCGTTTACGGTTATCTATGGTTTCTGCTGCTTCATTCAGCTTTTTCAACATTCAGAGTATTGATTTGTGACTGAGTGCTTTTCAGAATTTCAGAATGAGAGATCATAATTCTAAGAGATAAATGTCATACATATAACTGTTGATGTAGATATGCTGTGAGTTTTCAAAGTACTGATTGCTGATTCCCGGTAATTGGTATGGCAGTTCTCGTTACAAGATGCGGATGAGTATATAATAGGGTTTCAATGAATAAATATAATGATTTGTCAGAGAGATTTAAGCCAAAAAGCAACGAGGTTGCTCGTACGTCTGCTGGTAATATGGTGGAATATAAAAGAATTCTCCGGTATCAAAAGGGTAATCGTATATATTAGGATTATAGTAAGGCTACTTTGAATGAAAAGTCGAAGTTGACTTGCTGGAGCTGTGACAAAATTGGCTACTTTGAAAAGGGGTCGCAAAGTTATTTTTGCTAATAAATGCCAAAGGATCTGACGCGGCTACGTGTTAAACTTTTACTCAGTTGCCGAGAGTTTCTCAGGTGCATAACTATATGCATAAATCTTTCCTTCTGTAGATGAAGTGCGGTTGATTCATCCTATGTATTGAGGTGTTTTCAAGAATCACGAAAGGTTTGAATGCAGATTGTAATCGTCAAGATACAAATGGGGTTTAAGATGAAATCAAGTGGCAACTTGAAGAATTGTTTAGTTTCATAGGTTATAATCAATATTTTAATTCATTTTAATTGTCCAATGTTTTTAGTCCACAGTCGATAGTCCACAGTTGACAGTCCAATAATTCATATATAGTTTAATATATAATATTCGAATTAATTAATACGTATCGTGACTCGTGTACATGTCTCAAACTCGATCACAACTCAAAGTATATATATTATTATAGAATCAACCTCAACCCTGTATAGAGAACTCGATCATTACTGCATATAGAGTGTCTATGGTGATTCCAAATAATATATATAGATGCGTCGATATGATATGTCAAAACCTTGTATACGTGTCCCGATATTTAAAGTGCGTAAAATAAATAACAGAAAATAAATGATGATAAATAAAATTGCGAGAATGTAAATTACGATAATTAAATTGCGATAAATAAAGTGTAATCGGTTAGCTGAAAACAATTAACTAGGAACAGTTAGCGTGGATTCTTAACAAAATTTCTCATAGTTAATTTGTTTGTTTCTAACAAATTTTTTTTTTGTCAAATGTTTCCTTCATTATGCCACTTGATTTTTAATAAATCAAAATCTAAATATGAAATTGAATGAAACTGGTTATTCTGCGGTGAACGGATTTATATATCGGTGGACGTAAGTAGGATAGTAAACGACTGTTGAATCAGCTTCGAAGAATGTACAGTGTAACTTATTACTGTGAAATCTGAATACTCCTCGGGTATTACCTACCCGTTAAAATATTTTTACCATTATCAGTTTGTACGAAAGAATTTTAATATTTTTTTTTACAATCTTTATGAAAACATATATACGTATATATTTTCTTCAGATGTAATCATGGATTTAATGAGTTAATATGATATTAAACTCATTTAATTTACGTTAGAACAAGAATATATAATCTCTAAAACATTAGAGATTACATATTCGCCATGTTGAATGAAGATAAATGATGCAGAACGTCATGTAGAACGATGATTATACTCGAGGTACAGAATGAGATGTTGAGGCATATATTGTTGATGGTACGGGTGCTGCTACTGATGTACTGTTGGTGCAGGTGATGTTGCCGAAGCTGGTATGTTTTGCACCATATTTTCCAAGGCTACACTCGGGCGCGAAGTTCGTTGACTTATTCTATTATTCCGGGATGATTTTCGGTCGAAACGAGCTGATGAATAATGTTTAGAATCTTAGATATTATGTAATCATGACGAGATATTCGAGAAATGAGGGTGAAAATGATATTTCGGACTGGTTCACCGGTAAGTGCTTCAGGTTCTTTGCCAAGAGGGAAATTTGGTTGGTGGAAAGGAATTGCCTTCTTCTCGTTTCCGTTAATTAAGTCGACTACAAACTCATCAGATGAATTAGGGATGGCTGATTGATTGATTCATTCTGGTGACACCGCTTTCGGAGCTTAGGTGAATATCCATGTCGGAATAGCTGTCGAAATAACTATCGGAATAGCTATCGAAATCTGAGGGACTCGAACTGGTTGAGGGATTCATCTCGTACGATCAGATGAAGGATTTTCGATAAGAAACAGATTATAGGATATTGATTAGTACCATGCAATACATAATTTACATATGCATATATAATACTAAAATCCCATAAGTTACGGAGGAATTTACGGAAGCTGTCAGGCAAAGGTAACAATAACAGATACGCTAAGATATGAATTTATCTATACACTGTCTATGCAATAGAGGTAGTAAGACGTGTCTAGACTTTAAAGATGATAAGCAAATAATTTTTGACACTAATGATAAGCAAAACTTTTGACATGCAGACACGGTCGAAGTCCAGACTCACTAATGCATCCTAACGACTTATCAGGTATACACACTAATGCAGACCTGGTTCGCTAAGACCACCGCTCTGATACCAACTGAAAGGACCCGTCCTAATCCATCTGGATGAAGTCTTCAACAGTTGGTCCCATTACGAGGTTCTGACCTCTATATGCCATGAACGACTCCATGTAATATGAGCAAATGCACAGCGGAAGATTTCTTTCATACCTGAGAATAAACATGTTTTAAAGTGTCAACCAAAAGGTTGTTGAGTTCATAAGTTTATCATAAAACAATAAAATTAATCATTTTGATAGACCACAAGATTTAAATCCTGCATGGTACAAATGGGCCCGAATCCTATACCCACCTATAATGTACATGCGATATCTTTTAAATATAGTACACCTTTCTCGTGTACGAAACCATGTTTCCTAAATCTTAGTAACCGTACACATATCTCGTGCACAAAAATAACATACACATAACCTGTGTATAAAATCATTCTCTCGATACATAACATTCATATCAATTAGTGGCAATTATCATGTCCACATAATTCAATGGTGGCAATTATCATGTCCACATAATTCAATAATAATCCGCAGAACTTCTGTCAGCATAATAATTCATTCGAGGAATGTTTTGCTTGTGTCTATCTCGTCAAACATTTATAAAAGCATTTCATGTATTCGTAGTTCAAAATATATTTCAAAAGCATTTAATAAAGTAGCTGTAAAAATAGCGCATGTATTCTCAGTCCCAAAAATATAAAGAGTAAAAGGGAGCAAATGAAACTCACATATTGTATTTTGTAGTAAAAATACATATGACGACAATGAACAATGCATGGTTTTGGCCTCGGATTCACGAACCTATATCATGTATATATATTAACACATTGTAATATTAATCAACTAAGTTTATATATATATATATATATATCTTATAATATATATGAATGAATGTCCTTATATATAATTATATTAATCCTTATAATTTGCTATAATAATTATATGATATATATATATTCTTTAATAAATGTTATATTAGTATAATTAATAGTATATCAGTTACTATATTAAAAATCTAATATTAGTATACTTATGATATAAATATATCTTATATATAAATATCTTTTGTTTATCATAATTATAATAATACAATAATAATAATAATTGTTAGATTTGAAAATAATACTAATAATAATAATAATAATAGTGATAATAATATAAATGATAGTAATAATAATAATTAACTTAACAATAAAAAAAACAACAATTAATAATAATACTAATAATAATAATAGAAAACTACCTCAAAGATTAAGTTTCCAAAAAAAAAATGCCCTTGCCCGGGCTCGAACCCGCGACCTCTCGCTACTCCGACACCCACATAAACCATTGAGCCATTTCTGTTTCCCTGATTTAATCTCAGACCCAAATCCTATTTAAACCGTAATATTGGTTGCTTTCTCAACCCAAAACCCCATTGACATCATGGCTCGTTATACTCATCATTATTTGGTCCAATATAAATTGGATCTCAGTCCAATGATCCCAAGAAGTATACGACCAATAACAAAATGGTACACAGCCCACCATATCATAAAAAACCACTCGGCCTGAATAACGAGAAAAAAAAATAGCTCGGCAGTCAAATAAAAACCTACGGCCTTCTTGGTTTTCAATCCTTGATGCAATTGGATAGAGTAACCATCACAACTTTAATCCTCAATCTAGTCTCTTAAATCTTGCTATAATATGTAACATCATCAATATGTCATTCTCCATTAACTTATTTAATTAAACAGATTTTTGTTCCTTTAATAATAGTGCTTCACTTCATTATGAAGACAAAAGAAACGTCCCATTTATTGACCCCCTTTTTCATAAGCCATGATGCTAGAGATTGACCCACATTCACAACATGTGTCTTAAACTTTTCATAATGCGTTTTTAAAATGTACTTTAATACATTCAAATGGACAACTTGTATATAAAAGTGATGGTCATTATATCATAAACATCTTTCATTCATTAACACATATCCTCATCATTTTCGTGGTAAGACAGGAGCAAACCAGTGGAAATCGAATAAGTGTAGTAGCAGCGTGTAACAACAAGAAAATTAATAGTTTTGAAATGGGTGGATGATGGTGGTTGTGGTTTGCTTTACTTCGTCGAAGAACAACAGCAAACAAACATAAGAATATTGTGTTCGTGGTCGAGCTGTTCCAAAGCAGAAACAGTATCATATATATCGAATCATGTGGTGATTGAAAGGTGGTTTCAAAGTTAAATAGAAATAGGAACGTACGTATAGCTGCTGCAATAAACTGCAGTAGCAAGGTGGTGGCGGTTTAGTGAGTTTTTCAATGATTGTTATGGTGGTTAATTAAATGAAAATGGTGGTTGTTTGTCTCCGGTTTCAAAACTCAGAAATGAGTAGTAGTAACCTGGTTCGTTGGAGTTTTGATCGAATAAATAAGCGTAATTAAAGCAGCCTGTTTTCATGGGGTTGATTGAGTAACATGATTTGGGTTTTGGGTTGCAACTCGAGTAGAAACAGAAACAAATCCAAAATGGTTCGTTGGTGGTTAACAACAACAAAAAAATGGGTTGATGTCGTGGTGTCGTGTTGGTGATTGAAGAAAAGTGGCGAGATGGTGTATGATTATTGGTTCAAGCAAACCAACAAGAAAGGTGATATATAGTTGATTGAAGAAACAATGAAGGTTATGGTTTCATGGTGATCAAAGGTGACAACCTATTATGGTTGTGGTTTGATGAACACGGGTTAATGAAGGTGGTCGTGGTTGTGCTTACAACTGAAACAACAACCGATCGAAAAATAAGCCAAACAGTAGCGGGTGTAGCAATGGTTTGGCGATCGTGAGGTCGTGATGTTTGGTTTGATTTTTCTCTCCATATCTATTTTTAATTCTCAAATTGTAGCAGAGGATATTATATGGTACAAGTGAATGATAATTGCTGAGACAGGAAAATTATTACGTCTTGTATTATTGTGAAGATAGCAGTCGACAAAGGAATCACGAATAAGAAAAGAAAGGATCGATACAAGAGAAAAATACAAATCTTGATTTTGATTTATAACAGAATTTGTAATTCAGTGAACTTATATACCAATTATGCAGACAAATTGAACAGAGATGACAGTGATTTAAAATTGGTTTGGATTCTGTAAGCAATAATACGTATTTGTATAAACCGGTATACGTATTTATATATTTACTTAACTGAATATATGTATTTACTTATATATATATATAATCTGAAGTTTATATATGTATCTGTATATAGAGAAACATAATAATAAACATTAATATTTAATTACACTAATGAAACTAACAATAATAATAATAATATAAATACTAGTAATATTAACAATAATAATAATACCAAATAATACTTATAATGATACTACTAATAATATCTTTTAATCATAATAATTAAAATGATAACATTAATAATATTCATAGTCTAATTAATAGTCATGATAATTAATTGGATGTTAATCAAAATAATGATACAATAACAATAATAAAATAAATTACATGTATCATATTTCCTATAATAATATTAATAGTACTGATGTTAATATTAATATTTATGTTAATAATACTAATGAAAGTAATAATAATAACAACTTATATTATAACTTGTAATTACCTTTAATATTTTAATATTACAATTTATTAATTATTTCATATATAATATTTAATTATATATATATTCCGGTATGTATATCATAATAGTCATTTGTAGAAATCATAAATATTTATATATAGTTTTACTTTAATAATTACTTTATTATTATTTTACATTCTTAATCTTAATGTTCAATTTGTATTTTATTATTTTAATTTATTATATTTATATATATGTATATATATACATATTTATTTATAAACAATTGTTCGTGAATCGTCGGGAATGGTCGAAGTTAAATGAATATATAAACATCGTTCCAAAATTTTCTAGACTCAACATTACATACTTTGCTTATCATATCGAAATCATATAAAGATTAAGTTTAAATTTAGTCGGAAATTTTCGGGTCGTCACAGTACCTACCCGTTAAAGAAATTTCGTCCCGAAATTTGAGTGAGGTGGTCATGGCTAACAATAAAAATGTTTTCATGACGAATATGAGTTGATAAATAGAGTTTTATCATCATTGAGTAATATGGATAAAACAATTTGTTTATGTGAAGATTACGAGTGAAGCTATTACAAAAGATTGAGATGAGTAAAAGCTGATTTGTCTTGACTGGTGACGTAGTCATGGTTGATTTCAGGAATTTAAGGGATTTAGAGATAATCTTCAAAATCTATATAAGATTTGATTTTTCCGTAATTACGGAAGTTAGGATCTCTTCGATAAAATGCGATAATCTGTCTCGATTGCTCTGTCGGATATTTCACTATAAACCCACTCCCTTCATTTCCTTATTATTTTGGAGTTCCATACCTTTGTTTTCTCTTCCCGACTTTAAGTCAAGCAAATAATGGTCCAGAATTAATAAATATGAAATTCGAAATAATCATAGCTAACATTCTAAGAGAGGAATTGTAATAGTACGATCTTGATTGGTTAAATTACCAGAATCACTGAGAATAGAACTATCAAGAATATACTTTCTTGATATGTTCAGAAGTTAAGCATAATGAAACAGTTATGTAACATGGCACATGATGACGTTATGATCTGTGAATCATCACGTTTCATTAGAAACTCAGCATGACTTACTGTAATATAATCACGTTGATCAAGTGTCATTATATTATACTAATTCATGCATCAATTTCTTTACATTTCTCCAGAATTCATTCATAAATTAAACTTAAATTTTACAAAAGTTTCCAATATAATGAAACACAGGAAGCACGAAGAGGTATATAATTTTAGACGAGAATATTTATGAAAATATCCTCAGAAATATCAAAGATATTTATGATGATATTTTAGAATTTCCAAGTTCGAAGGTTGATGAAGAAAAATTTTCCGCAAGATTTTAACATGAGTACGGAGCAAGATATTCGTTGAAGATTTCATCAGATCCAGAATTACCTGGATTCTTTGAATATATGGTATGGTCCTTGTATTTATCCTTGGTCTCCTTCGTGGTTAGCTCAATCCGTTTTCCAGTTCCAACTTTTCTGAACTTTTCCAACATACTATTCTTTATCATCAAACTTCCGATGATTAATGTCGTTTACGGTTATCTATGGTTTCTGCTGCTTCATTCAGCTTTTTCAACATTCAGAGTATTGATTTGTGACTGAGTGCTTTTCAGAATTTCAGAATGAGAGATCATAATTCTAAGAGATAAATGTCATACATATAACTGTTGATGTAGATATGCTGTGAGTTTTCAAAGTACTGATTGCTGATTCCCGGTAATTGATATGGCAGTTCTCGTTACAAGATGCGGATGAGTATATAATAGGGTTTCAATGAATAAATATAATGATTTGTCAGAGAGATTTAAGCCAAAAAGCAACGAGGTTGCTCGTACGTCTGCTGGTAATATGGTGGAATATAAAAGAATTCTCCGGTATCAAAAGGGTAATCGTATATATTAGGATTATAGTAAGGCTACTTTGAATGAAAAGTCGAAGTTGACTTGCTGGAGCTGTGACAAAATTGGCTACTTTGAAAAGGGGTCGCAAAGTTATTTTTGCTAATAAATGCCAAAGGATCTGACGCGGCTACGTGTTAAAATTTTACTCAGTTGCCGAGAGTTTCTCAGGTGCATAACTATATGCATAAATCTTTCCTTCTGTAGATGAAGTGCGGTTGATTCATCCTATGTATTGAGGTGTTTTCAAGAATCATGAAAGGTTTGAATGCAGATTGTAATCGTCAAGATACAAATGGGGTTTAAGATGAAATCAAGTGGCAACTTGAAGAATTGTTTAGTTTCATAGGTTATAATCAATATTTTAATTTATTTTAATTGTCCAATGTTTTTAGTCCACAGTCGATAGTCCATAGTTGACAGTCCAATAATTCATATATAGTTTAATATATAATATTCGAATTAATTAATACGTATCGTGACTCGTGTACATGTCTCAAACTCGATCACAACTCAAAGTATATATATTATTATAGAATCAACCTCAACCCTGTATAGAGAACTCGATCATTACTGCATATAGAGTGTCTATGGTGATTCCAAATAATATATATAGATGCGTCGATATGATATGTCAAAACCTTGTATACGTGTCCCGATATTTAAAGTGCGTAAAATAAATAACAGAAAATAAATGATGATAAATAAAATTGCGAGAATGTAAATTGCGATAATTAAATTGCGATAAATAAAGTGTAATCGGTTAGCTGAAAACAATTAACTAGGAACAGTTAGCGTGGATTCTTAACAAAATTTCTCATAGTTAATTTGTTTGTTTCTAACAATTTTTTTTTTTTGTCAAATGTTTCCTTCATTATGCCACTTGATTTTTAATAAATCAAAATCTAAATATGAAATTGAATGAAACTGGTTATTCTGCGGTGAACGGATTTATATATCGGTGGACGTAAGTAGGATAGTAAACGACTGTTGAATCAGCTTCGAAGAATGTACAGTGTAACTTATTACTGTGAAATCTGAATACTCCTCGGGTATTACCTACCCGTTAAAATATTTTTACCATTATCAGTTTGTACGAAAGAATTTTAATTTTTTTTTTTTTACAATCTTTATGAAAACATATATACGTATATATTTTCTTCAGATGTAATCATGGATTTAATGAGTTAATATGATTTTAAACTCATTTAATTTACGTTAGAACAAGAATATATAATCTCTAAAACATTAGAGATTACATATTCGCCATGTTGAACGAAGATAAATGATGCAGAACGTCATGTAGAACGATGATTATACTCGAGGTACAGAATGAGATGTTGAGGCATATATTGTTGATGGTACGGGTGCTGCTACTGATGTACTGTTGGTGCAGGTGATGTTGCCGAAGCTGGTATGTTTTGCACCATATTTTCCAAGGCTACACTCGGGCGCGAAGTTCGTTGACTTATTCTATTATTCCGGGATGATTGTCGGTCGAAACGAGCTGATGAATAATGTTTAGAATCTTAGATATTATGTAATCATGACGAGATATTCGAGAAATGAGGGTGAAAATGATATTTCGGACTGGTTCACCGGTAAGTGCTTCAGGTTCTTTGCCAAGAGGGAAATTTGGTTGGTGGAAAGGAATTGCCTTCTTCTCGTTTCCGTTGATTAAGTCGACTACGAACTCATCAGATGAATTAGGGATGGCTGATTGATTGATTCATTCTGGTGACACCGCTTTCGGAGCTTAGGTGAATATTCATGTCGGAATAGCTGTCGGAATAACTATCGGAATAGCTATCGAAATCTGAGGGACTCGAACTGGTTGAGGGATTCATCTCGTACGATCAGATGAAGGATTTTCGATAAGAAACAGATTATAGGATATTGATTAGTACCATGCAATACATAATTTACATATGCATATATAATACTAAAATCCCATAAGTTACGGAGGAATTTACGGAAGCTGTCAGGCAAAGGTAACAATAACAGATACGCTAAGATATGAATTTATCTATACACTGTCTATGCAATAGAGGTAGTAAGACGTGTCTAGACTTTAAGGATGATAAGCAAATAATTTTTGACACTAATGATAAGCAAAACTTTTGACATGCAACACGGTCGAAGTCCAGACTCACTAATGCATCCTAACGACTTATCAGGTATACACACTAATGCAGACCTGGTTCGCTAAGACCACCGCTCTGATACCAACTGAAAGGACCCGTCCTAATCCATCTGGATGAAGTCTTCAACAGTTGGTCCCATTACGAGGTTCTGACCTCTATATGCCATGAACGACTCCATGTAATATGAGCAAATGCACAGCGGAAGATTTCTTTCATACCTGAGAATAAACATGTTTTAAAGTGTCAACCAAAAGGTTGGTGAGTTCATAAGTTTATCATAAAACAATAAAATTAATCATTTTGATAGACCACAAGATTTAAATCCTGCATGGTACAAATGGGCCCGAATCCTATACCCACCTGTAATGTACATGCGATATCTTTTAAATATAGTACACCTTTCTTGTGTACGAAACCATGTTTCCTAAATCTTAGTAACCGTACACATATCTCGTGCACAAAAATAATATACACATAACCTGTGTATAAAATCATTCTCTCGATACATAACATTCATATCAATTGGTGGCAATTATCATGTCCACATAATTCAATGGTGGCAATTATCATGTCCACATAATTCAATGGTGGCAATTATCATGTCCACATAATTCAATGGTGGCAATTATCATGTCCACATAATTCAATAATCATCCGCAGAACTTCTGTCTGCATAATAATTCATTCGAGGAATGTTTTGCTTGTGTCTATCTCGTCAAACATTTATAAAAGCATTTCATGTATTCGCAGTTCAAAATATATTTCAAAAGCATTTAATAAAGCAGCTGTAAAAACAGCGCATGTATTCTCAGTCCCAAAAATATAAAGAGTAAAAGGGAGCAAATGAAACTCACATATTGTATTTTGTAGTAAAAATACATATGACGACAATGAACAATGCATGGTTTTGGCCTCGGATTCACGAACCTATATCATGTATATATATTAACACATTGTAATATTAATCAACTAAGTTTATATATATATATATATATATATATATATATATATATATATATATATATATATATATATATATATATATATATATATATATATATATCTTATAATATATATGAATGAATGTCCTTATATATAATTATATTAATCCTTATAATTTGCTATAATAATTATATGATATATATATTCTTTAATAAATGTTATATTAGTATAATTAATAGTATATCAGTTACTATATTAAAAATCTAATATTAGTATACTTATGATATAAATATATCTTATATATAAATATCTTTTGTTTATCATAATTATAATAATACAATAATAATAATAATTGTTAGATTTGAAAATAATACTAATAATAATAATAATAATAGTGATAATAATATAAATGATATTAATGATAGTAATAATAATAATTAACTTAACAATAAAAAAAAACAATTAATAATAATACTAATAATAATAGAAAACTACCTCAAAGATTAAGTTTCCAAAAAAAAAAATGCCCTTGCCCGGGCTCGAACCCGCGACCTCTCGCTACTCCGACACCCATATAAACCATTGAGCCATTTCTGTTTCCCTGATTTAATCTCAGACCCAAAT
Organism: Rutidosis leptorrhynchoides; assembly: GCF_046630445.1. NCBI lineage: Eukaryota > Viridiplantae > Streptophyta > Magnoliopsida > Asterales > Asteraceae > Rutidosis > Rutidosis leptorrhynchoides. Next base: position 45,126,705 of record NC_092343.1, read on the forward strand.
CCTATTTAAACCGTAATATTGGTTGCTTTCTCAACCCAAAACCCCATTGACATCATGGCTCGTTATACTCATCATTATTTGGTCCAATATAAATTGGATCTCAGTCCAATGATCCCAAGAAGTATATGACCAATAACAAAATGGTACACAGCCCACCATATCATAAAAAACCACTCGGCCTGAATAGCGAGAAAAAAAATAGCTCGGCAGTCAAATAAAAACCTACGGCCTTCTTGGTTTTCAATCCTTGATGCAATTGGATAGAGTAACCATCACAACTTTAATCCTCAATCTAGTCTCTTAAATCTTGCTATAATATGTAACATCATCAATATGTCATTCTCCATTAACTTATTTAATTAAACAGATTTTTGTTCCTTTAATAATAGTGCTTCACTTCATTATGAAGACAAAAGAAACGTCCCATTTATTGACCCCCTTTTTCATAAGCCATGATGCTAGAGATTGACCCACATTCACAACATGTGTCCTAAACTTTTCATAATGCGTTTTTAAAATGTACTTTAATACATTCAAATGGACAACTTGTATATAAAAGTGATGGTCATTATATCATAAACATCTTTCATTCATTAACACATATCCTCATCATTTTCGTGGTAAGATAGGAGCAAACCAGTGGAAATCGAATAAGTGTAGTAGCAGCGTGTAACAACAAGAAAATTAATAGTTTTGAAATGGGTGGATGATGGTGGTTGTGGTTTGCTTTACTTCGTCGAAGAACAACAGCAAACAAACATAAGAATATTGTGTTCGTGGTCGAGCTGTTCCAAAGCAGAAACAGTATCATATATATCGAATCATGTGGTGATTGAAAGGTGGTTTCAAAGTTAAATAGAAATAGGAACGTACGTATAGCTGCTGCAATAAACTGCAGTAACAAGGTGGTGGCAGTTTAGTGAGTTTTTCAATGATTGTTATGGTGGTTAATTAAATGAAAATGGTGGTTGTTTGTCTCCAGTTTCAAAACTCAGAAATGAGTAGTAGTAACCTGGTTCGTTGGAGTTTTGATCGAATAAATAAGCGTAATTAAAGCAGCCTGTTTTCATGGGGTTGATTGAGTAACATGATTTGGGTTTTGGGTTGCAACTCGAGTAGAAACAGAAACAAATCCAAAATGGTTCGTTGGTGGTTAACAACAACAAAAAAAGGGGTTGATGTCGTGGTGTCGTGTTGGTGATTGAAGAAAAGTGGCGAGATGGTGTATGATTATTGGTTCAAGCAAACCAACAAGAAAGGTGATATATAGTTGATTGAAGAAACAATGAAGGTTATGGTTTCATGGTGATCAAAGGTGACAACCTGTTATGGTTGTGGTTTGATGAACACGGGTTAATGAAGGTGGTCGTGGTTGTGCTTACAACTGAAACAACAACCGATCGAAAAACAAGCCAAACAGTAGCGGGTGTAGCAATGGTTTGGCGATCGTGAGGTCGTGATGTTTGGTTTGATTTTTCTCTCCATATCTGTTTTTAATTCTCAAATTGTAGCAGAGGATATTATATGGTACAAGTGAATGATAATTGCTGAGACAGGAAAATTATTACGTCTTGTATTATTGTGAAGATAGCAGTCGACAAAGGAATCACGAATAAGAAAAGAAAGGATCGATACAAGAGAAAAATACAAATCTTGATTTTGATTTATAACAGAATTTGTAATTCAGTGAACTTATATACCAATTATGCAGACAAATTGAACAGAGATGACAGTGATTTAAAATTGGTTTGGATTCTGTAAGCAATAATACGTATTTGTATAAACCGGTATACGTATTTATATATTTACTTAACTGAATATATCTATTTACTTATATATATATAATCTGAAGTTTATATATGTATCTGTATATAGAGAAACATAATAATAAACATTAATATTTAATTACACTAATGAAACTAACAATAATAATTGATAATGCTAAAAACGAACATATATTTCATAGCATTATTCCTCAAGAAAGACAAGCTTTTAGTTGCAATTGTTCTATTTACAAGTGATATTCGTTTAAATAATAAAAGGTGAAGACAAAAGACAGATTCGACGAATTGAAGACGCAAACGACCAAAAAGCTCAAAAGTACAAAAGACAATCAAAAAGGTTCCAATTATTGATAAGAAACGTCTCGAAATTACAAGAGTACAAGATTCAAAACGCAAAGTACAAAATATAAAATTGTACGCAAGTGTAGTGACCCGAACTTTTCCATGTTTATATATATTAATTGAGATTGATATTTACATGATTAAATGTTTCCAACATGTTAAGCAATCAAACTTGTTAAGACTTGATTAATTGAAATAGGTTTCATATAGACAATTGACCACCCAAGTTGACCGGTGATTCACGAACGTTAAAACTTGTAAAAACTATATGATGACATATATATGATTATATATATAGTTAACATGATATTATGATATGTAAACATATCATTAAGTATATTAACAATGAACTACATATGTAAAAACAAGACTACTAACTTAATGATTTTGAAACGAGACATATATGTAACGATTATCGTTGTAACGACATTTAATGTATATATATCATATTAAGAGATATTCGTACATCATAATATCATGATAATATAATAATTTAAAATCTCTTTTGATATTATAAACATTGGGTTAACAACATTTAACAAGATCGTTAACCTAAAGGTTTCAAAACAACATTTACATGTAACGACTAACGATGACTTAACGACTCAGTTAAAATGTATATACATGTAGTGTTTTAATATGTATTCATACACTTTTGAAAGACTTCAAGACACTTATCAAAATACTTCTACTTAACAAAAATGCTTACAATTACATCCTCGTTCAGTTTCATCAACAATTCTACTCGTATGCACCCGTATTCGTACTCGTACAATACACAGCTTTTAGATGTATGTACTATTGGTATATACACTCCAATGATCAGCTCTTAGCAGCCCATGTGAGTCACCTAACACATGTGGGAACCATCATTTGGCAACTAGCATGAAATATCTCATAAAATTACAAAAATATGAGTAATCATTCATGACTTATTTACATGAAAACAAAATTACATATCCTTTATATCTAATCCATACACCAACGACCAAAAACACCTACAAACACTTTCATTCATCAATTTTCTTCATCTAATTGATCTCTCTCAAGTTCTATCTTCAAGTTCTAAGTGTTCTTCATAAATTTCAAAAGTTCTAGTTTCATAAAATCAAGAATACTTTCAAGATTGCTAGCTCACTTCCAATCTTGTAAGGTGATCATCCAACCTCAAGAAATCTTTGTTTCTTACAGTAGGTTATCATTCTAATACAAGGTAATAATCATATTCAAACTTTGGTTCAATTTCTATAACTATAACAATCTTATTTCAAGTGATGATCTTACTTGAACTTGTTTTCGTGTCATGATTTTGCTTCAAGAACTTTGAGCCATCCAAGGATCCATTGAAGCTAGATCCATTTTTCTCTTTTCCAGTAGGTTCATCCAAGGAACTTAAGGTAGTAATGATGTTCATAACATCATTCGATTCATACATATAAAGCTATCTTATTCGAAGGTTTAAACTTGTAATCACTAGAACATAGTTTAGTTAATTCTAAACTTGTTCGCAAACAAAAGTTAATCCTTCTAACTTGACTTTTAAAATCAACTAAACACATGTTCTATATCTATATGATATGCTAACTTAATGATTTAAAACCTGGAAACACGAAAAACACCGTAAAACCGGATTTACGCCGTCGTAGTAACACCGCGGGCTGTTTTGGGTTAGTTAATTAAAAACTATGATAAACTTTGATTTAAAAGTTGTTATTCTGAGAAAATGATTTTTATTATGAACATGAAACTATATCCAAAAATTATGGTTAAACTCAAAGTGGAAGTATATTTTCTAAAATGGTCATCTAGACGTCGTTCTTTCGACTGAAATGACTACCTTTACAAAAACGACTTGTAACTTACTTTTCCGACTATAAACCTATACTTTTTCTGTTTATATTCATAAAATAGAGTTCAATATGAAACCATAGCAATTTGATTCACTCAAAACGGATTTAAAATGAAGAAGTTATGGGTAAAACAAGATTGGATAATTTTTCTCATTTTAGCTACGTGAAAATTGGTAACAAATCTATTCCAACCATAACTTAATCAACTTGTATTGTATATTATGTAATCTTGAGATACCATAGACACGTATACAATGTTTCGACCTATCATGTCGACACATCTATATATATTTCGGAACAACCATAGACACTCTATATGTGAATGTTGGAGTTAGCTATACAGGGTTGAGGTTGATTCCAAAATATATATAGTTTGAGTTGTGATCAATACTGAGATACGTATACACTGGGTCGTGGATTGATTCAAGATAATATTTATCGATTTATTTCTGTACATCTAACTGTGGACAACTAGTTGTAGGTTACTAACGAGGACAGCTGACTTAATAAACTTAAAACATCAAAATATATTAAAAGTGTTGTAAATATATTTTGAACATACTTTGATATATATGTATATATTGTTATAGGTTCGTGAATCAACCAGTGGCCAAGTCTTACTTCCCGACGAAGTAAAAATCTGTGAAAGTGAGTTATAGTCCCACTTTTAAAATCTAATATTTTTGGGATGAGAATACATGCAGGTTTTATAAATGATTTACAAAATAGACACAAGTACGTGAAACTACATTCTATGGTTGAATTATCGAAATCGAATATGCCCCTTTTTATTAAGTCTGGTAATCTGAGAATTAGGGAACAGACACCCTAATTGACGCGAATCCTAAAGATAGATCTATTGGGCCTAACAAACCCCATCCAAAGATGCTTTAGTACTTCGAAATTTATATCATATCCGAAGGGTGTCCCGGAATGATGGGGATATTCTTATATATGCATCTTGTTAATGTCGGTTACCAGGTGTTCACCATATGAATGATTTTTATCTCTATGTATGGGATGTGTATTGAAATATGAAATCTTGTGGTCTATTATTATGATTTGATATATATAGGTTAAACCTATAACTCACCAACATTTTTGTTGACGTTTTAAGCATGTTTATTCTCAGGTGATTATTAAGAGCTTCCGCTGTCGCATACTTAAATAAGGACGAGATTTGGAGTCCATGCTTGTATGATATTGTGTAAAAACTGCATTCAAGAAACTTATTTTGTTGTAACATATTTGTATTGTAAACCATTATGTAATGGTCGTGTGTAAACAGGATATTTTAGATTATCATTATTTGATAATCTACTTAAAGCTTTTTAAACCTTTATTGATGAAATAAAGGTTATGGTTTGTTTTAAAATGAATGCAGTCTTTGAAAAACGTCTCATATAGAGGTCAAAACCTCGCAACGAAATCAATTAATATGGAACGTTTTTAATCAATAAGAACGGGACATTTCAGTTGGTATCAGAGCGTTGGTCTTAGAGAACCAGAAAATTTGCATTAGTGTGTCTTATCGAGTTTGTTAGGATGCATTAGTGAGTCTGGACTTCGACCGTGTTTTCTTTAAAAATGATTGCTTAACATTTTTGTTGGAAACTATATATTTTTAACATATGAATATTATGTGATATATTAATCTCTTAACGTGTTTGATATTATGTGATAGATGTCTACCTCTAGAACAAGTCCCATTGACTCACCTAATAATAATGAAGAGTCAAATGTAAATTGGAATGATTTGTGGACTGATTCACAAGTTCCCGAAGAGGAACCGGAAGAAGAGTCGGAACCGGAAGAAGAATCGGAACCGGAAGAAGAATCGGAACCGGAAGAAGAATCGGAACCGGATGAAGAAATAGAACCGGTGGGAGAAATAATAAAACGGTTAAGTAAAAGAAAATCCTCAACCAACCGACCAAAGTTAATTATGGTCAATGGTGTTTCCGCCAAGGAAGCAAAATATTGGGAGGATTACCAATTCTCCGATGAATCGGATTCCGACGAGAATTCCGATGATGTTATAGAAATTACCCCAACTGAATTTAAAAAGGTAAAAGAAAATAATAAGGGAAAGGGCATAAAAATAGAGAAATCTAATTCCAACCCCGATGAACTTTATATGTATCGCCAACCCCCGAAGTCCTTAAGTTGTAACAATGACCCGGGAACCTCTAAACCACCAGGTTTTTCTAAACCAATGTGGACAACGACGGCTCGTATTAGGGGAACATCATATATCCCTAGAAACTTGGCAAAACGAACCAAAACCGAAGAAGAAGAAATGAGCGAGTCGGAATAAGATAGTTGTATTCGTGTGGTGTAATATATGTAATATAGTGTTCTTATGCTTTATGATATATGTAAAAATTGCTTGTATTAATAAGTATTTTTTTTATGAATCTAACTCTTGTCTATTTTACAGTTTAAAAACACAAAATGGATAGACAACCCAATATTTTAAGAGACCTACCCGGAGACATGATTGATGAAATCTTGTCTAGAGTCGGCCAGAATTCTTCGGCACAACTATTTAAGGCGAGATCAGTTTGTAAGACATTCGAAGAACGTTCCAAGAATGTCTTGGTTTATAAGAGACTTTCGTTTGAAAGATGGGGGATATCACATTGGGAAACCCATAAGTTACGATGTGTTTACTTTGACGCATATATTGCGGGGAACCCAAATGCTATTTTACGCAACGGGTTAAGAAATTATTTTGACTCAATATATCCGAATATTGGACTTCGTGATTTAGAAAAAGCGGCTAACATGCAACATAAAGAAGCATGTTATGCTTACGGATTAGTAATGTTCGCTTCTCACCAAAGTGAGAACAAGAACATCGGGCTACAACTATTAAACAAAACGTTTCCACAAGTGACGGAGTCGGTAATTGGGGTAAGAAATGAGGTTTTTAGATTATTACGGGACTGTTGGACATTACGTAACCCTCGTCCCTTTGATGACGTTACAACACGCTGTCTTATCAACGGCCATAACGGTTATGTTGCACAAGACCAAGGATGGGAAGTAGTCCTAGTAAAACCAGAATGCATGACTTGTTTCTGGACGTATGAATTACGTGTCTTTATTGCCTTTGCTGAACGACTTGTGTACTAGCTAGAATTATCTTCACAACTATCTTGTATCAAAGTTATTGTGTGCTATATTTCATGCTTTATGTAAAATAAGCGGTATTGTAAGTTTGTAAAATATTGTATAAAAGCTTGAACGCGAAATATTATTACAATCAGTTTTTCATATAGAATTGTAGTAGTTGAATTGTATATTAGCTACTAAGTATGAACTTAACGGGTAGGTACTACCCGAATTTAAACTTATAAAACGCTAATATGAAGAAAAAGCTTTTATAAATGAGTTCATATTATGCTACGAAATACTATTAACTACTCTTAACATTCTGTATGATTAACTTGTTCCATTTGACTATTTTGAAGGAAATGGCACCGACTACTCGACACACCGTGAATATGAATGAAGAGGAATTCCGTACTTTTCTAGCTTCAAACATAGCCGCAGTACAGGCTGCGCTACATACCAACAATAACCTTGGATCTAGCAGTACAGGAAATCGTGTAGGATGCACCTACAAAGAATTCACTGCCTGCAAACCTTTGTAATTTGATGGAACCGAAGGACCGATCGGATTGAAACGGTGGACCGAGAAGGTCGAATCGGTGTTTGCCATAAGTAAGTGTACTGAAGAGGACAAAGTGAAGTACGCTACGCATACCTTCACAGGTTCTGCGTTAACATGGTGGAATACCTATCTAGAGCAAGTGGGACAAGATGATGCGTACGCACTACCTTGGTCAGCATTCAAGCACTTGATGAACGAGAAGTACCGTCCCAGAACTGAGGTCAATAAGCTCAAGACAGAACTTAGAGGGTTACGAACCCAAGGATTTGATATTACCACATACGAAAGACGATTCACAGAATTGTGCCTATTGTGTCCGGGAGCATTCGAAGATGAGGAAGAGAAGATTGACGCGTTTGTGAAAGGATTACCAGAAAGAATCCAAGAAGATATAAGTTCACACGAGCCCGCCTCCATACAACAGGCATGTAGAATGGCTCACAAACTCGTGAACCAAATTGAAGAAAGAATTAAAGAACAGACTGCTGAAGAGGCCAATGTGAAGCAAGTCAAAAGAAAGTGGGAGGAAAACGGTGATAAGAATCACCAATACAACAACAACAACAATTACAACAATAATCGCAACAATTATCCCAACAATCGCAACATCACTCGCAACTACAACAAACGGCCCAACAACAACAACAACAACAGCAACTACAACAATCATCCCAACAACAATAATAACCGCAACAACAACAACAATCAGAAGCAGCTATGCCAAAGGTGTGAAAAGAATCACTCGGGGTTCTGCACCAAATTTTGCAACAAGTGTAAAAGAAATGGTCATAGCGCGGCGAAGTGTGAGGTCTACGGACCAGGGGTTAATAGAACGAAAGGAACAAATGGTGTCGGAACGAGTAATGGCGGAGCAAGTAGTGTCGGAGCAAGTTATGCCAATGTAGTTTGTTATAAATGTGGAAAACCAGGCCACATTATTAGAAATTGCCCGAACCAGGAGAACACGAATGGACAAGGCCGTGGAAGAGTTTTCAATATTAATGCGGTAGAGGCACAGGAAGACCCGGAGCTTGTTACGGGTACGTTTCTTATTGACAATAAATCTGCTTACGTTTTATTTGATTCGGGTGCGGATAGAAGCTATATGAGTAGAGATTTTTGTGCTAAATTAAGTTGTCCATTGACGCCTTTGGATAGTAAATTTTTACTCGAATTAGCAAATGGTAAATTAATTTCAGCAGATAATATATGTCGGAATCGAGAAATTAAACTGGTTAGCGAAACATTTAAGATTGATTTGATACCAGTAGAGTTAGGGAGTTTTGATGTGATAATCGGTATGGACTGGTTGAAAGAAGTGAAAGCAGAGATCGTTTGTTACAAAAATGCAATTCGCATTATACGAGAAAAAGGAAAACCCTTAATGGTGTACGGAGAAAAGGGCAACACGAAGCTACATCTTATTAGTAATTTGAAGGCACAAAAACTAATAAGAAAAGGTTGCTATGCTGTTCTAGCACACGTCGAGAAAGTACAAACTGAAGAAAAGAGCATCAATGATGTTCCCATTGCAAAAGAATTTCCCGATGTATTTCCGAAAGAATTACCGGGATTACCCCCACATCGATCCGTTGAATTTCAAATAGATCTTGTACCAGGAGCTGCACCAATAGCTCGTGCTCCTTACAGACTCGCACCCAGCGAGATGAAAGAACTGCAAAGCCAATTACAAGAACTTTTAGAGCGTGGTTTCATTCGACCAAGCACATCACCGTGGGGAGCTCCTGTTTTGTTTGTCAAGAAGAAAGATGGTACATTCAGGTTGTGTATCGACTACCGAGAGTTGAACAAACTTACCATCAAGAACCGCTACCCACTACCGAGAATCGACGACTTATTTGATCAACTACAAGGCTCGTCTGTTTATTCAAAGATTGACTTACGTTCCGGGTATCATCAAATGCGGGTGAAAGAAGATGATATTCCAAAGACTGCTTTCAGAACACGTTACGGTCATTACGAGTTTATGGTCATGCCGTTTGGTTTAACTAATGCACCAGCTGTGTTCATGGACCTTATGAACCGAGTGTGTGGACCATACCTTGACAAGTTTGTCATTGTTTTCATTGATGACATACTTATTTACTCAAAGAATGACCAAGAACACTGTGAACATTTGAGAAAGGTGTTAGAAGTATTGAGGAAGGAAAAATTGTACGCTAAGTTTTCAAAGTGTGCATTTTGGTTGGAAGAAGTTCAATTCCTCGGTCACATAGTGAACAAAGAAGGTATTAAGGTGGATCCGGCAAAGATAGAAACTGTTGAAAAGTGGGAAACCCCGAAAACTCCGAAACACATACGCCAGTTTTTAGGACTAGCTGGTTACTACAGAAGGTTCATCCAAGACTTTTCCAGAATAGCAAAACCCTTGACTGCATTAACGCATAAAGGGAAGAAATTTGAATGGAATGATGAACAAGAGAAAGCGTTTCAGTTATTGAAGAAAAAGCTAACTACGGCACCTATATTGTCATTGCCTGAAGGGAATGATGATTTTGTGATTTATTGTGACGCATCAAAGCAAGGTCTCGGTTGTGTATTAATGCAACGAACGAAGGTGATTGCTTATGCGTCTAGACAATTGAAGATTCACGAACAAAATTATACGACGCATGATTTGGAATTAGGCGCGGTTGTTTTTGCATTAAAGACTTGGAGGCACTACTTATATGGGGTCAAAAGTATTATATATACCGACCACAAAAGTCTTCAACACATATTTAATCAGAAACAACTGAATATGAGGCAGCGTAGGTGGATTGAATTATTGAATGATTACGACTTTGAGATTCGTTACCACCCGGGGAAGGCAAATGTGGTAGCCGATGCCTTGAGCAGGAAGGACAGAGAACCCATTCGAGTAAAATCTATGAATATAATGATTCATAATAACCTTACTACTCAAATAAAGGAGGCGCAACAAGGAGTTTTAAAAGAGGGAAATTTAAAGGATGAAATACCCAAAGGATCGGAGAAGCATCTTAATATTCGGGAAGACGGAACCCGGTATAGGGCTGAAAGGATTTGGGTACCAAAATTTGGAGATATGAGAGAAATGGTACTTAGAGAAGCTCATAAAACCAGATACTCAATACATCCTGGAACGGGGAAGATGTACAAGGATCTCAAGAAACATTTTTGGTGGCCGGGTATGAAAGCCGATGTTGCTAAATACGTAGGAGAATGTTTGACGTGTTCTAAAGTCAAAGCTGAGCATCAGAAACCATCAGGTCTACTTCAACAACCCGAAATCCCAGAATGGAAATGGGAAAACATTACCATGGATTTCATCACTAAATTGCCAAGGACTGCAAGTGGTTTTGATACTATTTGGGTAATAGTTGATCGTCTCACCAAATCAGCACACTTTCTGCCAATAAGAGAAGATGACAAGATGGAGAAGTTAGCATGACTGTATTTGAAGGAAGTCATCTCCAGACATGGAATACCAATCTCTATTATCTCTGATAGGGATGGCAGATTTATTTCAAGATTCTGGCAGACATTACAGCAAGCATTAGGAACTCGTCTAGACATGAGTACTGCCTATCATCCACAAACTGATGGGCAGAGCGAAAGGACGATACAAAAGCTTGAAGACATGCTACGAGCATGTGTTATTGATTTCGGAAACAGTTGGGATCGACATCTACCGTTAGCAGAATTTTCCTACAACAACAGCTACCATTCAAGCATTGAGATGGCGCCGTTTGAAGCACTTTATGGTAGAAAGTGCAGGTCTCCGATTTGTTGGAGTGAAGTGGGGGATAGACAGATTACGGGTCCGGAGATTATACAAGAAACTACCGAGAAGATCATCCAAATTCAACAACGGTTGAAAACCGCCCAAAGTCGACAAAAGAGCTACGCTGACATTAAAAGAAAAGATATAGAATTTGAAATTGGAGAGATGGTCATGCTTAAAGTTGCACCTTGGAAAGGCGTTGTTCGATTTGGTAAACGAGGGAAATTAAATCCAAGGTATATTGGACCATTCAAGATTATTGATCGTGTCGGACCAGTAGCTTACCGACTTGAGTTACCTCAACAACTCGCGGCTGTACATAACACTTTCCACGTCTCGAATTTGAAGAAATGTTTTGCTAAAGAAGATCTCACTATTCCGTTAGATGAAATCCAAATCAACGAAAAACTTCAATTCATCGAAGAACCCGTCGAAATAATGGATCGTGAGGTTAAAAGACTTAAGCAAAACAAGATACCAATTGTTAAGGTTCGATGGAATGCTCGTAGAGGACCCGAGTTCACCTGGGAGCGTGAAGATTAGATGAAGAAGAAATACCCGCATCTATTTCCAGAAGATTCGTCAACACCTTCAACAGCTTAAAATTTCGGGACGAAATTTATTTAACGGGTAGGTACTGTAGTGACCCGAACTTTTCCATGTTTATATATATTAATTGAGATTGATATTTACATGATTAAATGTTTCCAACATGTTAAGCAATCAAACTTGTTAAGACTTGATTAATTGAAATAGGTTTCATATAGACAATTGACCACCCAAGTTGACCGGTGATTCACGAACGTTAAAACTTGTAAAAACTATATGATGACATATATATGATTATATATATAGTTAACATGATATTATGATATGTAAACATATCATTAAGTATATTAACAATGAACTACATATGTAAAAACAAGACTACTAACTTAATGATTTTGAAACGAGACATATATGTAACGATTATCGTTGTAACGACATTTAATGTATATATATCATATTAAGAGATATTCGTACATCATAATATCATGATAATATAATAATTTAAAATCTCTTTTGATATTATAAACATTGGGTTAACAACATTTAACAAGATCGTTAACCTAAAGGTTTCAAAACAACATTTACATGTAACGACTAACGATGACTTAACGACTCAGTTAAAATGTATATACATGTAGTGTTTTAATATGTATTCATACACTTTTGAAAGACTTCAAGACACTTATCAAAATACTTCTACTTAACAAAAATGCTTACAATTACATCCTCGTTCAGTTTCATCAACAATTCTACTCGTATGCACCCGTATTCGTACTCGTACAATACACAGCTTTTAGATGTATGTACTATTGGTATATACACTCCAATGATCAGCTCTTAGCAGCCCATGTGAGTCACCTAACACATGTGGGAACCATCATTTGGCAACTAGCATGAAATATCTCATAAAATTACAAAAATATGAGTAATCATTCATGACTTATTTACATGAAAACAAAATTACATATCCTTTATATCTAATCCATACACCAACGACCAAAAACACCTACAAACACTTTCATTCATCAATTTTCTTCATCTAATTGATCTCTCTCAAGTTCTATCTTCAAGTTCTAAGTGTTCTTCATAAATTTCAAAAGTTCTAGTTTCATAAAATCAAGAATACTTTCAAGATTGCTAGCTCACTTCCAATCTTGTAAGGTGATCATCCAACCTCAAGAAATCTTTGTTTCTTACAGTAGGTTATCATTCTAATACAAGGTAATAATCATATTCAAACTTTGGTTCAATTTCTATAACTATAACAATCTTATTTCAAGTGATGATCTTACTTGAACTTGTTTTCGTGTCATGATTTTGCTTCAAGAACTTTGAGCCATCCAAGGATCCATTGAAGCTAGATCCATTTTTCTCTTTTCCAGTAGGTTCATCCAAGGAACTTAAGGTAGTAATGATGTTCATAACATCATTCGATTCATACATATAAAGCTATCTTATTCGAAGGTTTAAACTTGTAATCACTAGAACATAGTTTAGTTAATTCTAAACTTGTTCGCAAACAAAAGTTAATCCTTCTAACTTGACTTTTAAAATCAACTAAACACATGTTCTATATCTATATGATATGCTAACTTAATGATTTAAAACCTGGAAACACGAAAAACACCGTAAAACCGGATTTACACCGTCGTAGTAACACCGCGGGCTGTTTTGGGTTAGTTAATTAAAAACTATGATAAACTTTGATTTAAAAGTTGTTATTCTGAGAAAATGATTTTTATTATGAACATGAAACTATATCCAAAAATTATGGTTAAACTCAAAGTGGAAGTATATTTTCTAAAATGGTCATCTAGACGTCGTTCTTTCGACTGAAATGACTACCTTTACAAAAACGACTTGTAACTTACTTTTCCGACTATAAACCTATACTTTTTCTGTTTATATTCATAAAATAGAGTTCAATATGAAACCATAGCAATTTGATTCACTCAAAACGGATTTAAAATGAAGAAGTTATGGGTAAAACAAGATTGGATAATTTTTCTCATTTTAGCTACGTGAAAATTGGTAACAAATCTATTCCAACCATAACTTAATCAACTTGTATTGTATATTATGTAATCTTGAGATACCATAGACACGTATACAATGTTTCGACCTATCATGTCGACACATCTATATATATTTCGGAACAACCATAGACACTCTATATGTGAATGTTGGAGTTAGCTATACAGGGTTGAGGTTGATTCCAAAATATATATAGTTTGAGTTGTGATCAATACTGAGATACGTATACACTGGGTCGTGGATTGATTCAAGATAATATTTATCGATTTATTTCTGTACATCTAACTGTGGACAACTAGTTGTAGGTTACTAACGAGGACAGCTGACTTAATAAACTTAAAACATCAAAATATATTAAAAGTGTTGTAAATATATTTTGAACATACTTTGATATATATGTATATATTGTTATAGGTTCGTGAATCAACCAGTGGCCAAGTCTTACTTCCCGACGAAGTAAAAATCTGTGAAAGTGAGTTATAGTCCCACTTTTAAAATCTAATATTTTTGGGATGAGAATACATGCAGGTTTTATAAATGATTTACAAAATAGACACAAGTACGTGAAACTACATTCTATGGTTGAATTATCGAAATCGAATATGCCCCTTTTTATTAAGTCTGGTAATCTGAGAATTAGGGAACAGACACCCTAATTGACGCGAATCCTAAAGATAGATCTATTGGGCCTAACAAACCCCATCCAAAGATGCTTTAGTACTTCGAAATTTATATCATATCCGAAGGGTGTCCCGGAATGATGGGGATATTCTTATATATGCATCTTGTTAATGTCGGTTACCAGGTGTTCACCATATGAATGATTTTTATCTCTATGTATGGGATGTGTATTGAAATATGAAATCTTGTGGTCTATTATTATGATTTGATATATATAGGTTAAACCTATAACTCACCAACATTTTTGTTGACGTTTTAAGCATGTTTATTCTCAGGTGATTATTAAGAGCTTCCGCTGTCGCATACTTAAATAAGGACGAGATTTGGAGTCCATGCTTGTATGATATTGTGTAAAAACTGCATTCAAGAAACTTATTTTGTTGTAACATATTTGTATTGTAAACCATTATGTAATGGTCGTGTGTAAACAGGATATTTTAGATTATCATTATTTGATAATCTACTTAAAGCTTTTTAAACCTTTATTGATGAAATAAAGGTTATGGTTTGTTTTAAAATGAATGCAGTCTTTGAAAAACGTCTCATATAGAGGTCAAAACCTCGCAACGAAATCAATTAATATGGAACGTTTTTAATCAATAAGAACGGGACATTTCAGCAAGGACGTTCGAAAATCCGGAATCGGGACCAGAGTCAACTCTTAACGCTCGACGCAACGGACTAAAAATTACAAGTTAACTAGGTATATAAATATAATATAATATATAATTAATTATATTAATTATATATATATTATATTTATAAATAAAAACTGTCGGCAGAGAAAGACTCCAAGATATGAGCTGGAATTTCAAACTCCGCGACTTGCGGAGTTTGAAGGCAAAATTCACCGCGAGTCGCGGAGCCCCAAAATTGAAAACTGCCTATAAAGCCAACCGAATTCTGATCAAAATCATCATCTTTTTCTTCTCTTATCATACGTAAAATTTATATATATATATATATAATTTATATTTTAATTTTAATTATAATTCTAATAATAAGGGTATGTTAGCGAATGTTGTAAGGGTGTAAGTCGAAATTCTGTCCGTGTAACGCTACGCTATTTTTAATCATTGTAAGTTATGTTCAACCTTTTTATATTAATGTCTCGTAGCTAAGTTATTATTATGCTTATTTAAAACGAAGTAATCATGATGTTGGGCTAATTACTAAAATTGGGTAATTGGGCTTTGTACCATAATTGGGCTTTGTACCATAATTGGGGTTTGGACAAAAGAACGACACTTGTGGAAATTAGACTATGGGCTATTAATGGGCTTTATATTTGTTTAACTAAATGATAGTTTGTTAATGTTAATATAAAGATTTACAATTGGGCGTCCCTATAAATTACCATATACACTCGATCGGACACGATGGGCGGGGTATTTATATGTACGAATAATCGTTCATTTAACCGGACACGGGAATGGATTAATAGCCACTAGAATAATTAAAACAGGGGTGAAATTACATTCAAGGGTAATTGGTGTAATTGTTAACAAAGTAGTAAAACCTTGGTTTACACGCCGTCGATAACCTGGTGTATTCATTAAACAAAGTATTAAAACCTTGTTACAATTCGAATCAACAATTAGTTGGAATATTTAACTTCGGGTATAATAATAATTTGACGAGGACACTCGCACTTTATATTTATGACTGATGGACTGTTATGGACAAAAACCAGATGGACATATTAAATAATCCAGGACAAAGGACAATTAACCCATGGGCATAAAACTAAAATCAACACGTCGAACATCATGATTTCGGAAGTTTAAATAAGCATAATTCTTTTATTTCATATTTAATTTCCTTTATTTTATATTTAATTGCACTTCTAATTATCGCACTTTTATTTATTGTTATTTAATTGCACTTTTAATTATCGTACTTTTTAATTATCGCAAGTTTATTTTATCGCACTTTTATTATTCGCAATTTCATTATCGTTATTTACTTTACGCTTTAATTTAGGTCTTGTATTTATTTTATATTTTACATTAGGTTTTAACTGCGACAAAAAGTTTTAAAATCGACAAACCGGTCATTAAACGGTAAAAACCCCCCTTTATAATAATAATATTACTTATATATATATTTGTATTTTTAATAAAAGTAAACTAATATAGCGTTGAGCTTTGTTTAAAGATTTCCCTGTGGAACGAACCGGACTTACTAAAAACTACACTACTGTACGATTAGGTACACTGCCTATAAGTGTTGTAGCAAGGTTTAAGTATATCCATTCTATAAATAAATAAATATCTTGTGTAAAATTGTATCGTATTTAATAGTATTTCCTGCTAAAATTAATAACTATTTTATATACACCTCGCATAACATCAAGTATTTTTGGCGCCGCTGCCGGGGACTCTCTTAAATGCCGGAAGCGCAACGCTAATATAATAATAAAAAAAAGATTTTTAGTTAACTTTTATTAAAATTCGTTTTTGTAAAAATACGTTTTAATTATTCAAAAATATAAAAAGAAAAACAAAAATATAAGTATTTTTAAGAGTTTGTTAAAAGTTTTATAAGTTTCTTTATCTTTATTTTAGTTTATAATAATATAAATTTTATTAAATATCTTTTATATATAGAAAAAAACAGAAAACAGAAAATAAAAAATAAAAAAAAAAATAAATAAAGAAAAAACGCGTCGAATTTGAAACCTGTCAGCTGAAATTTGAAACCCCGCGACTCGCGGGGTTTGATGCAATAAATGCCGCGACTCGCGGAGACTTTCTGACAGGCGACAAAAAACCCTAATCGAGCATTAATTACGGTTTATTATTAATTATAATTATTATTAAACCCTAATTATTATTATTATTATTAGTTTTATTTTTACTTTTACTTTTTATTTAATTTATGTATTTAGTATTAATTAGTTTTATTAAATTGTAAAATTTGTAGTTTTATTAAATAAATAATATAAAAATAATATTTTTATAAAAATTGTACTTTTTACAACTTTTTGTATATTTTTATATTTTGTCCCTTTTTAATCGTTGTAGCGTAATATTTGTATTTTTAGCTCATATTTAATTTTAAACTTAGTTTTTGCTATAGTTATTTTTACTCCTAGATTTTTAGGCTTTGCCGTAGAATTTCTTAAGTGCTTTTTCTTTAGACTAAGATTTAGGTGCTTTAGAATTTTGCGATGCCTTTTTAAGTTTTAGTTTCTTTTTAAGTTATTTCCATTTGGGATTTAGTTTTTCCTGTAAGCTTTAATATTTTTAGACGACTTTTACTATGTACCAATTATCATTCCAATTAGTAATTTCAATTTGCGATTATAATTTTAAGTTAGTTGTAGTAATAAGATTAGGTTAGTTAAGTATTTTTAAGTTTTTATAAGTTTCTTTTATTTTTACGTCACCTTTTATTTTTCAACCATTTTTCTTTTTCGACCTTTTGCGACGAACTCTTTTTCTTTCTTATTTCTCGCTATTCTAGTTTTTAGGACTTAGATTTTTTTTCTACTTCTTCTCTAAATTTCTTAAAATTACGAAAATTTATTTTAAGTGGTTAAATTGATAGACATCAAAATTTTCTGGTTCGTAGTAATAGTTGGATTTGTACGTGGACCGGGTTATTGGAGCCAAACAGTCCTCAATTATATTGAGACCAAACGAATCCTGCCCCTCTGCTGCATCTTTTGGCTATTCGAAACGTGGGCAAAATCAGAAAAGTCTATTGATTGGATAACTTATTATAATTTTTCTTTCCTTTTAAAAACTAATAGGATATTCAGTGAATGCACCGAGCAAGACGTTCACCACCTTTTGTACGTTCACCACCTGTAACTAGATCAAGACATTTAGCAAATATTGTCGCCGTTGATTTTTCTTTAGAATCGTCATCTAGTCGAACAAGAACTCCAACTCAAATTTCCGATAATCCATCTTTTGAACCCGACTTCACAATTAAGAACCCGGAGCATATTCAAGGACAATTCCAAGATCTTGAACCACTAATTATTCCTCCTGAGCCACAAACCATTAAATCAGAATCCTCTAGTGATTCGTATTCAACAAATTCAATTATGGAAGTAACGAAACCTCTAAGTATGGAAGATCGAATGAGAGCCACACGCACGGGCCAAGGTCACGCCATTATTAAGCCAGAAGTTAATGCGCCAGATTATGAAATCAAAGGACAAATTCTACACATGGTAACTAACCAATGCCAATTCAGTGGTGCACCGAATGAAGATCCTAACGAACACCTTCGTACGTTTAAAAGAATTTGTACACTATTCAAAATCCGAGAAGTGGAAGATGAGCAGATCTATCTCATGTTGTTTCCTTGGACTTTAAAAGGAGAAGCCAAAGATTGGTTAGAATCGTTACCTGAAGGGGCGATTGACACATGGGATGCTTAGTTGAAAATTTTCTTCAAAGATTCTTTCCGGCATCTAAAGACGTGAGACTTCAAGGAGAAATTGTTACGTTCACACAAAAGCCAAATGAAACATTATATGAGGCGTGGACAAGATTCGGAAGGATGTTGAGAGGATGTCCTCAACACGGTTTAGACACTTATCAAATAGTACAAATATTCTACCAAGGTGTCAACGTTGCTACACGAAAAGACATCGACATAACAGCTGGTGGTTCCATTATGAAGAAAACCGCAACTGAAGCTTACAAAATTATTGATAACACAGCCTCCCACTCGCATGAGTGGCACCAAGAAAAAGATATTTTTCGTTCATCTAAAGTGGCTAGAGCCGATTCTAGCCATGACTTTGATTCCGTTTCAGCAAAAATAGATGCTTTCGAAAGACGAATGGAAAAGATGAATAAAGATATTCACGCAATACGAATCAGTTGTGAGCTATGCAGTGGACCACACTTATTGAAAGATTGTCACATTGAACCAACATTGGAACAACGAGAGAATGTTTCCTATATGAACCAAAGGCCTGGAAATAATTATCAAAATAATTATCAACCGCCAAAGCTAAACTTCAATCGAAATCAAAACATTCTTTACAATCCAAAAGGACCCGAAAATAACTGGTATAACCAACAAGGTCCGAATAACCAACCAACTCAAAACAACACTTTCAATCAACAAAGACCTGGCTTATATAAACCACAACAACAAACCGAAGAGAAAAAGTCAAATATGGAAGACGTGGTATTCAAGCTAGTTGAATCTCAAACACAATTTATTGAAACTCAAACCCAAACGAACGAGAGATTTGATCAGTCATTAAGAACTCAACAAGCTTCCATTTTGAATCTAGAAAAACACGTAGGTACTCTTGCTAGCATGATGAGTGAGAGGGAACAAGGAAAGCTACCGAGTAATACTGAAGTAAATCCTCGGAATGAGAATGTTAATGAAATGTCCCGTTCTTATTGATTAAAAACGTTCCATATTAATTGATTTCGTTGCGAGGTTTTGACCTCTATATGAGACGTTTTTCAAAGACTGCATTCATTTTAAAACAAACCATAACCTTTATTTCATCAATAAAGGTTTAAAAAGCTTTACGTAGATTATCAAATAATGATAATCTAAAATATCCTGTTTACACACGACCATTACATAATGGTTTACAATACAAATATGTTACAACAAAATAAGTTTCTTGAATGCAGTTTTTACACAATATCATACAAGCATGGACTCTAAATCTCGTCCTTATTTAAGTATGCGACAGCGGAAGCTCTTAATAATCACCTGAGAATAAACATGCTTAAAACGTCAACAAAAATGTTGGTGAGTTATAGGTTTAACCTATATATATCAAATCATAATAATAGACCACAAGATTTCATATTTCAATACACACCCCATACATAGAGATAAAAATCATTCATATGGTGAACACCTGGTAACCGACATTAACAAGATGCATATATAAGAATATCCCCATCATTCCGGGACACCCTTCGGATATGATATAAATTTCGAAGTACTAAAGCATCCGGTACTTTGGATGGGGTTTGTTAGGCCCAATAGATCTATCTTTAGGATTCGCGTCAATTAGGGTGTCTGTTCCCTAATTCTTAGATTACCAGACTTAATAAAAAGGGGCATATTTGATTTCGATAATTCAACCATAGAATGTAGTTTCACGTACTTGTGTCTATTTTGTAAATCATTTATAAAACCTGCATGTATTCTCATCCCAAAAATATTAGATTTTAAAAGTGGGACTATAACTCACCTTCACAGATTTTTACTTCGTCGGGAAGTAAGACTTGGCCACTGGTTGATTCACGAACCTATAACAATATATATATATATATCAAAGTATGTTCAAAATATATTTACAACACTTTTAATATATTTTGATGTTTTAAGTTTATTAAGTCAGCTGTCCTCGTTAGTAACCTACAACTAGTTGTCCACAGTTAGATGTACAGAAATAAATCAATAAATATTATCTTGAATCAATCCACGACCCAGTGTATACGTATCTCAGTATTGATCACAACTCAAACTATATATATTTTGGAATCAACCTCAACCCTGTATAGCTAACTCCAACATTCACATATAGAGTGTCTATGGTTGTTCCGAAATATATATAGATGTGTCGACATGATAGGTCGAAACATTGTATACGTGTCTATGGTATCTCAAGATTTTATAATATATAATACAAGTTGATTAAGTTATGGTTGGAATAGATTTGTTACCAATTTTCACGTAGCTAAAATGAGAAAAATTATCCAATCTTGTTTTACCCATAACTTCTTCATTTTAAATCCGTTTTGAGTGAATCAAATTGCTATGGTTTCATATTGAACTCTATTTTATGAATATAAACAGAAAAGTATAGGTTTATAGTCGGAAAAATAAGTTACAAGTCGTTTTTGTAAAGGTAGTCATTTCAGTCGAAAGAACGACGTCTAGATGACCATTTTAGAAAACATACTTCCACTTTGAGTTTAATCATAATTTTTGGATATAGTTTCATGTTCATAATAAAAATCATTTTCTCAGAATAACAACTTTAAAATCAAAGTTTATCATAGTTTTTAATTAACTAACCCAAAACAGCCCGCGGTGTTACTACGACGGCGTAAATCCGGTTTTACGGTGTTTTTCGTGTTTCCAGGTTTTAAATCATTAAGTTAGCATATCATATAGATATAGAACATGTGTTTAGTTGATTTTAAAAGTCAAGTTAGAAGGATTAACTTTTGTTTGCGAACAAGTTTAGAATTAACTAAACTATGTTCTAGTGATTACAAGTTTAAACCTTCGAATAAGATAGCTTTATATGTATGAATCGAATGATGTTATGAACATCATTACTACCTTAAGTTCCTTGGATAAACCTACTGGAAAAGAGAAAAATGGATCTAGCTTCAATGGATCCTTGGATGGCTCGAAGTTCTTGAAGCAGAATCATGACACGAAAACAAGTTCAAGTAAGATCATCACTTGAAATAAGATTGTTATAGTTATAGAAATTGAACCAAAGTTTGAATATGATTATTACCTTGTATTAGAATGATAACCTACTGTAAGAAACAAAGATTTCTTGAGGTTGGATGATCACCTTACAAGATTGGAAGTGAGCTAGCAAACTTGAAAGTATTCTTGATTTTATGAAACTAGAACTTTTGGAATTTATGAAGAACACTTAGAACTTGAAGATAGAACTTGAGAGAGATCAATTAGATGAAGAAAATTGAAGAATGAAAGTGTTTTTAGGTGTTTTTGGTCGTTGGTGTATGGATTAGATATAAAGGATATGTAATTTTGTTTTCATGTAAATAAGTCATGAATGATTACTCATATTTTTGTAATTTTATGAGATATTTCATGCTAGTTGCCAAATGATGGTTCCCACATGTGTTAGGTGACTCACATGGGCTGCTAAGAGCTGATCATTGGAGTGTATATACCAATAGTACATACATCTAAAAGCTGTGTATTGTACGAGTACGAATACGGGTGCATACGAGTAGAATTGTTGATGAAACTGAACAAGGATGTAATTGTAAGCATTTTTATTAAGTAGAAGTATTTTGATAAGTGTATTGAAGTCTTTCAAAAGTGTATAAATACATATTAAAACACTACATGTATATACATTTTAACTGAGTCGTTAAGTCATCGTTAGTCGTTACATGTAAGTGTTGTTTTGAAACATTTAGGTTAACGATCTTGTTAAATGTTGTTAACCCAATGTTTATAATATCAAATGAGATTTTAAATTATTATATTATCATGATATTATCATGTATGAATATCTCTTAATATGATATATATACATTAAATATCTTTACAACGATAATCGTTACATATATGTCTCGTTTAAAAATCATTAAGTTAGTAGTCTTGTTTTTACATATGTAGTTCATTGTTAATATACTTAATGATATGTTTACTTATCATAGTATCATGTTAACTATATATATATCCATATATATATGTCATCATATAGTTTTTACAAGTTTTAACGTTCGTGAATCACCGGTCAACTTGGGTGGTCAATTGTCTATATGAAACATATTTCAATTAATCAAGTCTTAACAAGTTTGATTGCTTAACATGTTGGAAACATTTAATCATGTAAATATCAATCTCAATTAATATATATAAACATGGAAAAGTTCGGGTCACTACAGTACCTACCCGTTAAATAAATTTCGTCCCGAAATTTTAAGCTGTTGAAGGTGTTGACGAATCTTCTGGAAATAGATGCGGGTATTTCTTCTTCATCTGATCTTCACGCTCCCAGGTGAACTCGGGTCCTCTACGAGCATTCCATCGAACCTTAACAATTGGTATCTTGTTTTGCTTAAGTCTTTTAACCTCACGATCCATTATTTCGACGGGTTCTTCGATGAATTGAAGTTTTTCGTTGATTTGGATTTCATCTAACGGAATAGTGAGATCTTCTTTAGCAAAACATTTCTTCAAATTCGAGACGTGGAAAGTGTTATGTACAGCTGCGAGTTGTTGAGGTAACTCAAGTCGGTAAGCTACTGGTCCGACACGATCAATAATCTTGAATGGTCCAATATACCTTGGATTTAATTTTCCTCGTTTACCAAATCGAACAACGCCTTTCCAAGGTGCAACTTTAAGCATGACCATCTCTCCAATTTCAAATTCTATATCTTTTCTTTTAATGTCAGCTTAGCTCTTTTGTCGACTTTGGGCGGTTTTCAACCGTTGTTGAATTTGGATGATCTTCTCGGTAGTTTCTTGTATAATCTCCGGACCCGTAATCTGTCTATCCCCCACTTCACTCCAACAAATCGGAGACCTGCACTTTCTACCATAAAGTGCTTCAAACGGCGCCATCTCAATGCTTGAATGGTAGCTGTTGTTGTAGGAAAATTCTGCTAATGGTAGATGTCGATCCCAACTGTTTCCGAAATCAATAACACATGCTCGTAGCATGTCTTCAAGCGTTTGTATCGTCCTTTCGCTCTGCCCATCAGTTTGTGGATGATAGGCAGTACTCATGTCTAGACGAGTTCCTAATGCTTGCTGTAATGTCTGCCAGAATCTTGAAATAAATCTGCCATCCCTATCAGAGATAATAGAGATTGGTATTCCATGTCTGGAGATGACTTCCTTCAAATACAGTCGTGCTAACTTCTCCATCTTGTCATCTTCTCTTATTGGCAAGAAGTGTGCTGATTTGGTGAGACGATCAACTATTACCCAAATAGTATCAAAACCACTTGTAGTCCGTGGCAATTTAGTGATGAAATCCATGGTAATGTTTTCCCATTTCCATTCCGGGATTTCGGGTTGTTGAAGTAGACCTGATGGTTTCTGATGCTCAGCTTTGACCTTAGAACACGTCAAACATTCTCCTACGTATTTAGCAACATCGGCTTTCATACCCGGCCACCAAAAATGTTTCTTGAGATCCTTGTACATCTTCCCCGTTCCAGGATGTATTGAGTATCTGGTTTTATGAGCTTCTCTAAGTACCATTTCTCTCATATCTCCAAATTTTGGTACCCAAATCCTTTCAGCCCTATACCGGGTTCCGTCTTCCCGAATATTAAGATGCTTCTCCGATCCTTTGGGTATTTCATCCTTTAAATTTCCCTCTTTTAAAACTCCTTGTTGCGCCTCCTTTATTTGAGTAGTAATGTTATTATGAATCATTATATTCATAGATTTTACTCGAATGGGTTCTCTGTCCTTCCTGCTCAAGGCATCGGCTACCACATTTGCCTTCCCCGGGTGGTAACGAATCTCAAAGTCGTAATCATTCAATAATTCAATCCACCTACGCTGCCTCATATTCAGTTGTTTCTGATTAAATATGTGTTGAAGACTTTTGTGGTCGGTATATATAATACTTTTGACCCCATATAAGTAGTGCCTCCAAGTCTTTAATGCAAAAACAACCGCGCCTAATTCTAAATCATGCGTCGTATAATTTTGTTCGTGAATCTTCATTTGTCTAGACGCATAAGCAATCATCTTCGTTCGTTGCATTAATACACAACCGAGACCTTGCTTTGATGCATCACAATAAATCACAAAATCATCATTCCCTTCAGGCAATGACAATATAGGTGCCGTAGTTAGCTTTTTCTTCAATAACTGAAACGATTTCTCTTGTTCATCATTCCATTCAAATTTCTTCCCTTTATGCGTTAATGCAGTCAAGGGTTTTGCTATTCTGGAAAAGTCTTGGATGAACCGTCTGTAGTAACCAGCTAGTCCTAAAAACTGGCGTATGTGTTTCGGAGTTTTCGGGGTTTCCCACTTTTCAACAGTTTCTATCTTTGCCGGATCCACCTTAATACCTTCTTTGTTCACTATATGACCGAGGAATTGAACTTCTTCCAACCAAAATGCACACTTTGAAAACTTAGCGTACAATTCTTCCTTCCTCAATACTTCTAACACCTTTCTCAAATGTTCACCGTGTTCTTGGTCATTCTTTGAGTAAATAAGTATGTCATCAATGAAAACAATGACAAACTTGTCAAGGTATGGTCCACACACTCGGTTCATAAGGTCCATGAACACAGCTGGTGCATTAGTTAAACCAAACGGCATGACCATAAACTCGTAATGACCGTAACGTGTTCTGAAAGCAGTCTTTGGAATATCATCTTCTTTCACCCGCATTTGATGATACCCGAAACGTAAGTCAATCTTTGAATAAACAGACGAGCCTTGTAGTTGATCAAATAAGTCATCAATTCTCGGTAGTGGGTAGCGGTTCTTGATGGTAAGTTTGTTCAACTCTCGGTAGTCGATACACAACCTGAATGTACCATCTTTCTTCTTGACAAACAAAACAGGAGCTCCCCACAGTGATGTGCTTGGTCGAATGAAACCACGCTCTAAAAGTTCTTGTAATTGGCTTTGTAGTTCTTTCATCTCGCTGGGTGCGAGTCTGTAAGGAGCACGAGCTATTGGTGCAGCTCCTGGTACAAGATCTATTTGAAATTCAACGGATCGATGTGGGGGTAATCCCGGTAATTCTTTCGGAAATACATCGGGAAATTCTTTTGTGACGGGAACATCATTGATGCTCTTTTCTTCAGTTTGTACTTTCTTGACGTGTGCTAGAACAGCATAGCAACCTTTTCTTATTAGTTTTTGTGCCTTCAAATTACTAATAAGATGTAGCTTCGTGTTGCCCTTTTCTCCGTACACCATTAAGGGTTTTCCTTTTTCTCGTATAATGCGAATTGCATTTTTGTAACAAACGATCTCCGCTTTCACTTCTTTCAACCAGTCCATACCGATTATCACATCAAAACTCCCTAACTCTACTGGTATCAAATCAATCTTAAATGTTTCGCTAACCAGTTTAATTTCTCGATTCCGACATATATTATCTGCTGAAATTAATTTACCATTTGCTAATTCGAGTAAAAATTTACTATCCAAAGGTGTCAATGGACAACTTAATTTAGCACAAAAATCTCTACTCATATAGCTTCTATCCGCACCCGAATCAAATAAAACGTAAGCAGATTTATTGTCAATAAGAAACTTACCCGTAACAAGCTCCGGGTCTTCCTGTGCCTCTGCCGCATTAATATTGAAAACTCTTCCACGGCCTTGTCCATTCGTGTTCTCCTGGTTCGGGCAATTTCTAATAATGTGGCCCGGTTTTCCACATTTATAACAAACTACATTGGCATAACTTGCTCCGACACTACTTGCTCCGCCATTACTCGTTCCGACACCATTTGTTCCTTTCGTTCTATTAACCCCTGGTCCGTAGACCTCACACTTCGCCGCGCTATGACCATTTCTTTTACACTTGTTGCAAAATTTGGTGCAGAACCCCGAGTGATTCTTTTCACACCTTTGGCATAGCTGCTTCTGATTGTTGTTGTTGTTGCGGTTATTATTGTTGTTGGGATGATTGTTGTAGTTGCTGTTGTTGTTGTTGTTGTTGTTGGGCCGTTTGTTGTAGTTGCGATTGATGTTGCGATTGTTGGGATAATTGTTGCGATTATTGTTGTAATTGCTGTTGTTGTTGTATTGGTGATTCTTATCACCGTTTTCCTCCCACTTTCTTTTGACTTGCTTCACATTGGCCTCTTCAGCAGTCTGTTCTTTAATTCTTTCTTCAATTTGGTTCACGAGTTTGTGAGCCATTCTACATGCCTGTTGTATGGAGGCGGGCTCGTGTGAACTTATATCTTCTTGGATTCTTTCCGGTAATCCTTTCACAAACGCGTCGATCTTCTCTTCCTCATCTTCGAATGCTCCCGGACACAATAGGCACAATTCTGTGAATCGTCTTTCGTACGTGGTAATATTAAATCCTTGGGTTCGTAACCCTCTAAGTTCTGTCTTGAGCTTATTGACCTCGGTTCTGGGACGGTACTTCTCGTTCATCAAGTGCTTGAATGCTGACCACGGTAGTGCGTACGCATCGTCTTGTCCCACTTGCTCTAGATAGGTATTCCACCATGTTAACGCAGAACCTGTGAAGGTATGCGTAGCGTACTTTACTTTGTCCTCTTCAGTACACTTACTTATGGCAAACACCGATTCGACCTTCTCGGTCCACCGTTTCAATCCGATCGGTCCTTCGGTTCCATTAAATTCCAAAGGTTTGCAGGCAGTGAATTCTTTGTAGGTTCATCCTACACGATTTCCTGTACTGCTAGATCCAAGGTTATTGTTGGTATGTAGCGCAGCCTGTACTGCGGCTATGTTTGAAGCTAGAAAAGTACGGAATTCCTCTTCATTCATATTCACGGTGTGTCGAGTAGTCGGTGCCATTTCCTTCAAAATAGTTAAATGGAACAAGTTAATCATACAGAATATTAAGAGTAGTTAATAGTATTTCGTAGCATAATATGAACTCATTTATAAAAGCTTTTTCTTCATATTAGCGTTTTATAAGTTTAAATTCGGGTAGTACCTACCCGTTAAGTTCATACTTAGTAGCTAATATACAATTCAACTACTACAATTCTATATGAAAAACTGATTATAATAATATTTCGCGTTCAAACTTTTACACAATATTTTACAAACTTACAATACCGCTTATTTTACATATAGCATGAAATATAGCACACAATAAATTTGATACAAGATGGTTGTGAAGATAATTCTAGCTAGTACACAAGTCGTTCAGCAAAGGCAATAAAGACACGTAATTCATACGTCCAGAAACAAGTCATGCATTCTGGTTTTACTAGGATTACTTCCCATCCTTGGTCTTGTGGAACATAACCGTTATGGCCGTTGATAAGACAGCGTGTTGTAACGTCGTCAAAGGGGCGAGGGTTACGTAATGTCCAACAGTCCCGTAACAATCTAAAAACCTCATTTCTTACCCCAATTACCGACTCCGTCACTTGTGGGAACGTTTTGTTTAATAGTTGTAGCCTGATGTTCTTGTTCTCACTTTGGTGAGAAGCGAACATTACTAATCCGTAAGCATAACACGCTTCTTTATGTTGCATGTTAGCCGCTTTTTCTAAATCACGAAGTCCAATATTCGGATATATTGAGTCAAAATAATTTCTTAACCCATTGCGTAAAATAGCATTTGGGTTCCCCGCAATATATGCGTCAAAGTAAACACATCGTAACTTATGGATTTCCCAATGTGATATCCCCCATCTTTCGAACGAAAGCCTTTTATAAACCAAGGCATTCTTAGAACGTTCTTCGAATGTCTTACAAACTGATCTCGCCTTAAATAGTTGTGCCGAGGAATTCTGGCCGACTCTAGACAAGATTTCATCAATCATGTCTCCAGGTAGGTCTCTTAAAATATTGGGTTGTCTATCCATTTTGTGTTTTTAAACTGTAAAATAGACAAGAGTTAGATTCATAAAAAAATACTTATTAATACAAGCAATTTTTACATATATCATAAAGCATAAGAACACTATATTACATATATTACACCACACGAATACAACTATCTTATTCCGACTCGCTCGTTTCTTCTTCTTCGGTTTTGGTTCGTTTTGCCAAGTTTCTAGGGATATATGATGTTCCCCTAATACGAGCCGTCGTTGTCCACATTGGTTTAGAAAAACCTGGTGGTTTAGAGGTTCACGGGTCATTGTTACAACTTAAGGACTTCGGGGGTTGACGATACATATAAAGTTCATCGGGGTTGGAATTAGATTTCCCTATTTTTATGCCCTTTCCCTTATTATTTTCTTTTGCCTTTTTAAATTCAGTTGGGGTAATTTCTATAACATCATCGGAATTCTCGTCGGAATCCGATTCATCGGAGAATTGGTAATCCTCCCAATATTTTGCTTCCTTGGCGGAAACACCATTGACCATAATTAACCTTGGTCGGTTGGTTGAGGATTTTCTTTTACTTAACCGTTTTATTATTTCCCCCACCGGTTCTATTTCTTCATCCGGTTCCGATTCTTCTTCCGGTTCCGATTCTTCTTCCGGTTCCGACTCTTCTTCCGGTTCCTCTTCGGGAACTTGTGAATCAGTCCACTAATCATTCCAATTTACATTTGACTCTTCATTATTATTAGGTGAGTCAATGGGACTTGTTCTAGAGGTAGACATCTATCACATAATATCAAACGCGTTAAGAGATTAATATATCACATAATATTCACATGTTAAAAATATATAGTTTCCAACAAAATTTGTTAAGCAATCATTTTTCAAGTAAACACGGTCGAAGTCCAGACTCACTAATGCATCCTAACAAACTCGATAAGACACACTAATGCAAAATTCTGGTTCTCTAAGACCAACGCTCGGATACCAACTGAAATGTCCCGTTCTTATTGATTAAAAACGTTCCATATTAATTGATTTCGTTGCGAGGTTTTGACCTCTATATGAGACGTTTTTCAAAGACTGCATTCATTTTAAAACAAACCATAACCTTTATTTCATCAATAAAGGTTTAAAAAGCTTTACGTAGATTATCAAATAATGATAATCTAAAATATCCTGTTTACACACGACCATTACATAATGGTTTACAATACAAATATGTTACAACAAAATAAGTTTCTTGAATGCAGTTTTTACACAATATCATACAAGCATGGACTCTAAATCTCGTCCTTATTTAAGTATGCGACAGCGGAAGCTCTTAATAATCACCTGAGAATAAACATGCTTAAAACGTCAACAAAAATGTTGGTGAGTTATAGGTTTAACCTATATATATCAAATCATAATAATAGACCACAAGATTTCATATTTCAATACACACCCCATACATAGAGATAAAAATCATTCATATGGTGAACACCTGGTAACCGACATTAACAAGATGCATATATAAGAATATCCCCATCATTCCGGGACACCCTTCGGATATGATATAAATTTCGAAGTACTAAAGCATCCGGTACTTTGGATGGGGTTTGTTAGGCCCAATAGATCTATCTTTAGGATTCGCGTCAATTAGGGTGTCTGTTCCCTAATTCTTAGATTACCAGACTTAATAAAAAGGGGCATATTTGATTTCGATAATTCAACCATAGAATGTAGTTTCACGTACTTGTGTCTATTTTGTAAATCATTTATAAAACCTGCATGTATTCTCATCCCAAAAATATTAGATTTTAAAAGTGGGACTATAACTCACCTTCACAGATTTTTACTTCGTCGGGAAGTAAGACTTGGCCACTGGTTGATTCACGAACCTATAACAATATATACATATATATCAAAGTATGTTCAAAATATATTTACAACACTTTTAATATATTTTGATGTTTTAAGTTTATTAAGTCAGCTGTCCTCGTTAGTAACCTACAACTAGTTGTCCACAGTTAGATGTACAGAAATAAATCAATAAATATTATCTTGAATCAATCCACGACCCAGTGTATACGTATCTCAGTATTGATCACAACTCAAACTATATATATTTTGGAATCAACCTCAACCCTGTATAGCTAACTCCAACATTCACATATAGAGTGTCTATGGTTGTTCCGAAATATATATAGATGTGTCGACATGATAGGTCGAAACATTGTATACGTGTCTATGGTATCTCAAGATTACATAATATATAATACAAGTTGATTAAGTTATGGTTGGAATAGATTTGTTACCAATTTTCACGTAGCTAAAATGAGAAAAATTATCCAATCTTGTTTTACCCATAACTTCTTCATTTTAAATCCGTTTTGAGTGAATCAAATTGCTATGGTTTCATATTGAACTCTATTTTATGAATCTAAACAGAAAAGTATAGGTTTATAGTCAGAAAAATAAGTTACAAGTCGTTTTTGTAAAGGTAGTCATTTCAGTCGAAAGAACGACGTCTAGATGACCATTTTAGAAAACATACTTCCACTTTGAGTTTAATCATAATTTTTGGATATAGTTTCATGTTCATAATAAAAATCATTTTCTCAGAATAACAACTTTAAAATCAAAGTTTATCATAGTTTTTAATTAACTAACCCAAAACAGCCCGCGGTGTTACTACGACGGCGTAAATCCGGTTTTACGGTGTTTTTCGTGTTTCCAGGTTTTAAATCATTAAGTTAGCATATCATATAGATATAGAACATGTGTTTAGTTGATTTTAAAAGTCAAGTTAGAAGGATTAACTTTTGTTTGCGAACAAGTTTAGAATTAACTAAACTATGTTCTAGTGATTACAAGTTTAAACCTTCGAATAAGATAGCTTTATATGTATGAATCGAATGATGTTATGAACATCATTACTACCTTAAGTTCCTTGGATAAACCTACTGGAAAAGAGAAAAATGGATCTAGCTTCAATGGATCCTTGGATGGCTCGAAGTTCTTGAAGCAGAATCATGACACGAAAACAAGTTCAAGTAAGATCATCACTTGAAATAAGATTGTTATAGTTATAGAAATTGAACCAAAGTTTGAATATGATTATTACCTTGAATTAGAATGATAACCTACTGTAAGAAACAAAGATTTATTGAGGTTGGATGATCACCTTACAAGATTGGAAGTGAGCTAGCAAACTTGAAAGTATTCTTGATTTTATGAAACTAGAACTTTTGGAATTTATGAAGAACACTTAGAACTTGAAGATAGAACTTGAGAGAGATCAATTAGATGAAGAAAATTGAAGAATGAAAGTGTTTGTAGGTGTTTTTGGTCGTTGGTGTATGGATTAGATATAAAGGATATGTAATTTTGTTTTCATGTAAATAAGTCATGAATGATTACTCATATTTTTGTAATTTTATGAGATATTTCATGCTAGTTGCCAAATGATGGTTCCCACATGTGTTAGGTGACTCACATGGGCTGCTAAGAGCTGATCATTGGAGTGTATATACCAATAGTACATACATCTAAAAGCTGTGTATTGTACGAGTACGAATACGGGTGCATACGAGTAGAATTGTTGATGAAACTGAACAAGGATGTAATTGTAAGCATTTTTATTAAGTAGAAGTATTTTGATAAGTGTATTGAAGTCTTTCAAAAGTGTATAAATACATATTAAAACACTACATGTATATACATTTTAACTGAGTCGTTAAGTCATCGTTAGTCGTTACATGTAAGTGTTGTTTTGAAACCTTTAGGTTAACGATCTTGTTAAATGTTGTTAACCCAATGTTTATAATATCAAATGAGATTTTAAATTATTATATTATCATGATATTATCATGTATGAATATCTCTTAATATGATATATATACATTAAATATCTTTACAACGATAATCGTTACATATATGTCTCGTTTAAAAATCATTAAGTTAGTAGTCTTGTTTTTACATATGTAGTTCATTGTTAATATACTTAATGATATGTTTACTTATCATAGTATCATGTTAACTATATATATATCCATATATATATGTCATCATATAGTTTTTACAAGTTTTAACGTTCGTGAATCACCGGTCAACTTGGGTGGTCAATTGTCTATATGAAACATATTTCAATTAATCAAGTCTTAACAAGTTTGATTGCTTAACATGTTGGAAACATTTAATCATGTAAATATCAATCTCAATTAATATATATAAACATGGAAAAGTTCGGGTCACTACAGTTAATATGGTTTCAACGAATTCTGAAAAACCAGCACCAGAAGATGGGAAGGTTTTAGATGAGAGTAACAATGAAGAAGTTACACCACCACCACCCGAGTATGTAAAGC
Organism: Rutidosis leptorrhynchoides; assembly: GCF_046630445.1. Lineage (NCBI taxonomy): Eukaryota > Viridiplantae > Streptophyta > Magnoliopsida > Asterales > Asteraceae > Rutidosis > Rutidosis leptorrhynchoides. The sequence goes on from NC_092343.1 coordinate 45,159,956, forward strand.
CAGTGGTGGCACCATACAAACCACCCATCCCGTTTCCAAGAAAAGGAGTTGAGTATGAGCAAGTAATAAGTAATAAAGATTGTGATACTTCTGGAAAGAAGAAGAAGAAAAAGAATAAGAAAGTACAAGAAACAAAAGCCGTAGAAGTAAACCCGGTGAAGACAGTTCCACCAAAACCTCCACCTAGGGTAGGTGATCCGGGTGAATTTATTGTTCCCTGTCTACTTAGTGATTGTGTCATGTATGATGCACTAGCAGATTTAGGTGCAAGTGTAAGTGTTATGCCTCTTTCATTATATAAGAGATTAGGAGTAGGTAAGTTAAGTCCAACGGATATGAGTGTTCGACTCTTTGATCAAACCATTAAGCACCCAGTTGGAATTGCTGACAACCTACCCGTTCAAGTAGGCAATTTAACCTTTCTAGTCGAATTTATTGTCATTGACATAGAAGAGGACCCAAACATTCCTCTAATTTTAGGTCGGCCATTCTTAGCATCCACCAAGGCGTTATTTGATGTAGGAAATGGAAGAATGACACTTAAAAGTGGTGACAAATCGATCACCTTTATGATTCGAAAGTCTAAATCTCCACCAGCCAAAACCGTTGAACCAGTAAAAACAATTGGTAAGAACCATGTGTTTTTACCAACTCCAACGGTAATACTTAGCAATAATGAAACGCCTAAGTGTGGGGAAAATGAAGTAACACCTAATGATGACATGATAACAAAGAACCCCGTTGTTGATACGAAATTAAATGATCCCGTTATTAATAGTTCAATGAAGAAACTTATTAAACGGATTCGCGAAGATAGAACCAAGGGGAACTTTAAGTTATGTAACCGGTTAGTATCCAATCTATCACCTAAAGAAAAGGAGAAACTAGTTGAAATTGTGGAAATTACACAGGAATCCAACCAATGGCTTAAAGAAAAAGTCACGGATATGCAAGTTGATTATGGACCAAGAGAAATTAACGATGAAGTTAATCACAATTTTGACACCACGGCTACCTAAGTGTGGGGAGATTCAAATGTTCTAAAAAGAAAATGCTATCTAGAGTTAGTTGTTCTGTTCTCGTGTAGTTCCGAGAATGGAACCCGATTGGTCTTTCCCTAACAGACCCTAAAGAACTAGTCTTCTCCCCCCATTCTGAATTTTTATTTTTTTTAGGTTTTTACAAAATGAAGACTGCCTGTGAACTAAACCATGGTCTAATACTACACGCTTTGATCACTAAAAGAAATAATGACATACTACCGAGTGAAATAGTATCAGTAATCAGAGAAAGAATGGACGGAGTTAGAAAAGAATCCAGATGCGAAGATAATAAGTTACAATTTGGTAAAGGAAAATCAAAATCCGCAGCGAAAAGAAGAGCACGACACCTAGAACGATGTCACAAATGCAGAAAATGGTCACATGGAGGTAAATGTTCAAATAATCAAACCTATTCAAATACCGAATTTGTTACTTTATGCAGAGACGGACCGTTCATATGTTTAGAAGAAAATACACTGAATGCTCGAGGTTACGCCTATGTAGCCATGGAAAATCAATTAAACCAACTATCTTATGAATGGAATAGATCATATAACTAAGAAATCTATTTCACAGGTATGTCTGTACAGTTTTTATTTTTATTTCTATTTTTAACCTTTTGATAATAAATGCTAATTTGTTCGCTAAAAAGTATTAAATTGGTATTAAATAAAATTAGGTTTGGCGACCGAAATTATTGATATCATTCAAAAATTTATTATATCACTGCGAAATTTAACGTTTATTCTTAAGGTATAAATATCTTTAATCAATCAACCCAAAATATTTCAAAAATTCGTCATGAGTTAAATTAGGTCTTGGAACCGAAATTACTTTACCGAAAAGAGGGGCGCATATTTTTGATAATATTTGATTGATTAAAGTGGGATAAAAAGACAAAAAGATTTTTAATTTTATTTTTACCATATTTTAAAAATTAATATTTAAATCTTAAATTAATATTGTAAACTTTGTAAAAATAATATATTTAAAATTGTAAATATTTGAAAAAAATTAATATAAGTTTGGTATGAATTTATAAATTTTTAAATTAAGTTTGGTGTGAATTTTTAATTTTTAAAATATTAATTTTTAATTTTATGCATTTCAAATTTTAAATTTGGTGTGAATTTTTAATATTAATTTTGAATTTCATATTTAAGTTGTGTGAATTTAAAAACAAAAATTTACTTTATCTCATTAAGTTAAGAATATGATTTTTAAAATTCGTCGTAAGTTGAAGACTAGGTCTTTGAACCGAAATTGCTTTACCCAAGGAAGGGACGAGAACTTTTATTATCATTATTTTTAATCTTATTGATTTAAAGTATGCCAAAAACATTAAAAAAAAAAACCCAAAAATCTTAGCTTTTAAAACAATCGCTACAAAAAGACAAATTTTAAAATTTTGTCGAAGGACGGACTAGGACATCGATCCGAAACGACCTCGTCCTAAATAACAAGGGAAACAAAATTTTAAAATTAATTACTTAATTGTTTTAATAAGTTAATGATTATAAAAAAAAAAAAAAAAAAAAACTCCGCGAGTCGCGGAGTTTGGAGGGTAAACCCCGCGACTCGCGGGAGGACCGGATTACAGAAAAAAAAAATAAGAGCTGCAACAGCTCAGTTTCACACTCCACACCCAAAAATACTGCGAACATAACCCCGAAAAACCACCCAAAAACATCCCAAAAATCCCAATTTTTAACCGTTAATCACCAAATTTTTTGCTAAAATCATGTTGAGAAGGATGCTATCTAAGAATTACTCAAGAAAAACGGTAAATTTCTACACCTAAACACCATTTAATCCGAAATTTGGTGTTCTTGAGCTATTTTTTCCACAATTTGATTTTGATGCTTTTTAGTGTAATTAAGCTTAAATTGTTTATGTATTATGCTTGTATAACCTAGATTGATGCTGTTTAACATGATTAGAAGCCTTAAACTTCAAATTTTGAGTAATCTAAGGTTTGTGTTCTTGAGCAAATTTGGGGCTTTTTGATATAAACAGGTTATGGCCGATTTTTGTCATGAATTGTTGCTAAATTGAGTAGTGTAACATGTCTAGGTAGTTAAATGATCCAAACTTTGAGCCTAAACATGATTTTGAGAATTAAAGTGGACTTTTTCAAGTCTAAAATTCATGAACTTGATTTTTGAAAGATAATGTCATTTGAGACTTGTTTGATTGCTAGTAATGATTATTTTGACATGTTATTTGAGTTGAATGCTTATGAACTTGGCGAACATTTTCGTATATGCTTATTTGAAAAAGTGTAGATTTGATAAAAATGTGAAAATGAGCTTAAGTTTGATATAAATTGATAATGTCATTGTAATTATTTTGATTGATGATTTTGCTGACACTAATGCATATTTGGATGCACAAAAATTGTGTTTGATGTGTTTTGCAGAATGAAAGGGGTGAATCTTCATCCCAAGCCCGCAATGCTCCTGCTGAGAATTTGGAACAACAGGAGGTGGATAACTACTACAAGCAGGATGTACCTCATCCAGTCATGACCTTTTCCGATATGCACTTGGAAGAGTTGCACCAGAACCTGAGATTTGAAAGACTTTGGATAGATTATCCAAAATATCAACGGGGTTTGCATACTCTTCATTCCAAGGTTGTTGAGGTACCGAGGGTCATAGAATGGGGACCCTTAGAAGCTGTAGAATTGGCCGGGCCAATTAGGGAATTATAATGTGAAGCGAGGTGTATATAAAATAGTTATTATTTTACTAGGAAATACTATTAAATACGATACAATTTTACACAAGATATTTATTTATTTATAGAATGGATATACTTAAACCTTGCTACAACACTTATAGGCAGTGTACCTAATCGTACAGTAGTGTAGTTTTTAGTAAGTCCGGTTCGTTCCACAGGGAAATCTTTAAACAAAGCTCAACGCTATATTAGTTTACTTTTATAAAAATACAAATATATATAAGTATTATTATTATAAAGGGGGGTTTTTACCGTTTAATGACCGGTTTGTCGATTTTAAGATTTTAGTCGCAGTTAAAACCTAATGTAAAATATAAAATAAATACAAGACTTAAATTAAAGCGTAAAGTAAATAACGATAATGAAATTGCGAATAATAAAAATGTGATAAAATAAAATTGCGATAATTAAAAAGTACGATAATTAAAAGTGCGATTAAATAACAATAAATAAAAGTGCGATAATTAGAAGTGCAATTAAATATAAAATAAAGGAAATTAAATATGAAATAAAAGAATTATGCTTATTTAAACTTCCGTAATCATGATGTTTGACGTGTTGATTTTAGTTTTATGCCCATGGGTTAATTGTCCTTTGTCCTGGATTATTTAATATGTCCGTCTGGTTTTTGTCCATAACAGTCCATCAGTCATAAATATAAATTGCAAGTGTCCTTGTCAAATTATTATTATACCCGAAGATAAATATTCCAACTAATTGGGGATTCGAATTGTAACAAGGTTTTAATACTTTGTTTAATGAATACACCAGGTTATCGACTGCGTGTAAACCAAGGTTTTACTACTTTGTTAACAATTACACCAATTACCCTTGAATGTAATTTCACCCCTGTTTTAATTATTCTAGTGGCTATTAATCCATTCCCGTGTCCGGTTAAATGAACGATTATTCGTACATATAAATACCCCGCCCATCGTGTCCGATCGAGTGTATATGGTAATTTATAGGGACGCCCAATTGTAAATCTTTATATTAACATTAACAAACTTTCATTTAGTTAAACAAATATAAAGCCCATTAATAGCCCATAGTCTAATTTCCACAAGTGTCGTTCTTTTGTCCAAACCCCAATTATGGTACAAAGCCCAATTACCCAATTTTAGTAATTAGCCCAACATCATGATTACTTCGTTTTAAATAAGCATAATAATAACTTAGCTACGAGACATTAATGTAAAAAGGTTGAACATAACTTACAATGATTAAAAATAGCGTAGCGTTACACGGACAGAATTTCGACTTACACCCTTACAACATTCGCTAACATAACCTTATTATTAGAATTATAATTAAAATTAAAATTAAAATATAAATTATATATATATATATATATATATATATATATATATATATATATATATATATATATATATCGTATATATGAGAGATAGATTGAAATAGAATATGAAATTTGATCAGAATTCGGTTTGCTTTATAGCCAGAAGTGAAATTTGGGGCTCCGCGACTCGCGGCAAAAACCCCTTCAATCTCCGCGAGTCACGGAGATAGTATTTACAGCTCAGTCCTTGGAGTTTTCTCTGCCGACGGTTTTTTATATATAAATATAATATATATATAATTAATATAATTAATTATATATTATATTATATTTATATACATAGTTAACTTGTAATTTTTAGTCCGTTGCGTCGAGCGTTAAGAGTTGACTCTGGTCCCGGTTCCGGATTTTCAAACGTCCTCGCGTACAATTTTATATTTTGTACTTTGCGTTTTGAATCTTGTACTCTTGTAATTTCGAGACGTTTCTTATTAATAATTGGATCCTTTTTGATTGTCTTTTGTTCTTTTGAGCTTTTTGGTCGTTTGCGTCTTCAATTCGTCGAATCTGTCTTTTGTCTTCACCTTTTATTATTTAAACGAATATCTCTTGTAAATAGAACAATTGCAACTAAAAGCTTGTCTTTCTTGAGGAATAATGCTATGAAATATATGTTCGTTTTTAGCATTATCAAATATTCCCACACTTGAGCGTTGCTTGTCCTCAAGCAATATTGTCTTGAAATACTAGAATCACTTCTTTATTCTTCACACTTTGTACATCAGTGATTTCTATACGGCGGTATAAACAATGGTAGTAACGATATGGTTTACAGTCCCACATGACTATAAAAATTTAGATCCATTAAGGAAATTGGATCTTTATGAAAACATTTGATCTTTTGAAATCTAGTTTTTTTCCCTATATAAGTTTTCTGGGATAACCCTTTACCGGTGTTTGCAAAGTATTTTTGTGGGTTTGGTGGGTTTCAGATTTGAAAATTTTAGCTCAAACTTGCGGTTTTGTGTCACCCACTTGCTAACCTTGTATTTGGAAAGCAACACGTCCAGTTTACTTGTCCCGTATATTACCTTTCGGCAAACTACCGTCCGGTTGTAAAGGAAAGCGTTGAACAAGCAACTGTTTAAGGCAATGTCCCGTGACATGCTTTTGATTATGGTCTATAACGTGTCGGACGCAATTACTATCCTTGGTAGGAGCAATAGTAAAGCTCACCCTTATAATTTTTTTCGGTCTGGCACAAGGTCCTGTCTTTGACCACTATGCAACCACCGTTCTTACGGTTGACACCCGATTTAGTTCAGGTGACCTAATGAATTCCAGGTGAATTCCTAGGATTTTACATTCAATGGTAATGAACGCATTGAAAATAGGGTTTTCAGAAAACAAATCGGTTTATAATTTTGATCAAAATATTTTCTCGTTTAAGCTCGAGTTTAGATATCATTGAATTCCATGAGTTTGAATTCTCAATCTTTAAGGTCAATCTCTAGGATTGAATAATATCAGTCTTAAAAGCTGATTTTTAATCTTTAAGGAGATTATCCTTTCTGGGGATCTGATTCATTAGTCTTATCCAGCTAATTTGCATGGTGCCCCCCATTGTACGAGATAAATCCTTCTCATGGTTAGGATAAATCTGACCACTTGGCGACCCTGTTTAATGCTGAGGTTCGTGGATTTCCTGCTGATTTTAGAGATGACTTTTCTAGATTTTTCGTCAACCTACAGCTGGTCTGAACGACAACTTCATGACCTAAATCAAGAAGCGCGTTTCTTTTTCGGAAGACTTTACTTCCTTTTAATGATGGAATTGATTCATCGTGTAGATCCATCTCTCCTTTTCTTTCATCGGGTAAAACAGTTTAGTTTAGTCCAAAGCAAAAGTATTTTCAGTTATTTGTTATAGATATATGTGTCATATGTTTAAAATAATTTGGTAAATTTTCCCACACTTGGCTTTTTATTTTTCTTTTTATCGTCCTCTATTCCATTTTAAATGAATTTTAACATTTTAGTTTGTTTCTCAATTTATGTCCTTTCCGAGGTAACAATAATTTCGGTGTTAAAACCTAGTTTTATCGTTCATAAATATGTATAAACATGATTTTAAATTCATTTAATTGAAAAATTTTACTAGAATTGGGTAGTCAGTATATAAGACTAGGGCTGTTCTTTTTTATCAGAGAGCACTAGATTCTAATACAACTACTGCTTTACTAGTATTTTTAATGGTAACCAAGTGTTTAATATAAAAATTTTAAAATCCGAAAGAATTTAACCCTTTCCCATACTTAAGATCTTGCAATGCCCTCATTTGCAAGAAATCAGTAACAATTTAAATTATTGAGGGTGATTTGTGTGAAAATGATTAAATTTTTACCAAAGTTTCCAAATATATTGGCGTTTGTTTGCTGAATGATAAATGGTGCACATCATTTGTTCATTCCGTCTTGTTGTTATTTCACATATATTTTGCATCTTGTCGTCAAAATTAGTTGCTTTTGCTGAACTTAATGCCAGTCTTTGAAAATGCGTTGTTTTACCCTGTTGTGTACATAAGATAAACTGCAAACATATATACATATTTTTGAAGTTTGGTTTATTACCCCACATTCAAAAATTATTAAAATCTAAGAATAAAAGTTAGATAATTATAAAAATGATTACAATATTAACAAAAATATTAAATGTATCAATAATTACAAATTACAAAATAATAAAAAAATAATAATAAGTAAACTAAGGATGATATTGGTACCAATAGGGGTTCCAGGCATAACCATAAGTGCTATAGAATGCTTCGGCAGGGTCATACGTAGGATATGGTGGCTGCATCTCTATCGACCAAGGAGGGAAGACGGGTTTCGGTGTAGGAATATAGTTTCTACCTATATGTTGGCAATGCGCTATGATCTGGTTCTGATGAACTTGCCAATCTTCAAATGCTCTCTGTCTAGCATTTTCGTATTCCTGAGAAGCTATAAACCTATGCATTTCTTGCATCTCATTCCCCCCTCCTACATTACCTTGTTCCTGGTTTCTCTCCACCTGTGGATGTCTACCATGGTATCGTACTGCGGCGTTATTTCGCCGCTTCAAAACTTTCGCAACATGGTATACATTTAAACCTATAGTGTCGCGGGGTTCCGGCTCTTCTAGTAATAATCCCCCCCGACTTATATCCACACCGAGATATTCACCAATCAAAGTAATAAAAATACCACCTCCTATTATGCTATGTGGACGCATCCCCCGAACCATAGCTGATAAATAATAACCCACACAATATGGTATACTTACAGCGCTCTGTGGGTCTCGAATACACATATGGTAAAACAAATCTTGTCCATTTACCTTTTCTTTGTTTTTACCCCTTTGTGTAATCGAATTAGCTAAAAACCTATGTATTACTCTTAATTCGGCTCTATCTATATCCAAATAAGAGTAGTTTCCCCCTTTGAAACGGTGATGGCTTGTCATTTGACTCCACACACCGTGTGTATCAAAATTTTCATCTATCTTTCTACCGTTTAGTATCAATCCTCTACAATCGGCAGACGCTAACTCCTCAGGCGTATATATACGTAAAGCCTGAGCCATGTCCAGTAAAGACATGTGGCGCATCGAACCGCCTAACAAAAATCTAATAAAAGAACGATCGGTTAAACTAGCTACCCGATCATTCAACTCTATACTACATAACAACTCTTCACACCATACTTTATATACAGGTCGGCGTATGGTGAATAAACATATCCAGTCATTAAAAGAAGAATTACCATACCTCTGTACAAGTAATTCCCTAATTGGCCCGGCCAATTCTACAGCTTCTAAGGGTCCCCATTCTATGACCCTCGGTACCTCAACAACCTTAGAGTGAAGAGTATGCAAACCCCGTTGATATTTTGGATAATCTATCCAAAGTCTGTCAAATCTCAGGTTCGGGTGCAACTCTTCCAAATGCATATCGGAAAAGGTCATGACTGGATGAGGTACATCCTGCTTGTAGTAGTTATCTACCTCCTGTTGTTCCAAATTCTCAGCAGGAGCATTGCGGGCTTGGGATGAAGATTCACCCCTTTCATTCTGCAAAACACATCAAACACAATTTTTTGTGCATCCAAATATGCATTAGTGTCAGCAAAATCATCAATCAAAATAATTACAATGACATTATCAATTTATATCAAACTTAAGCTCATTTTCATATTTTTATCAAATCTACACTTTTTCAAATAAGCATATACGAAAATGTTCGCCAAGTTCATAAGCATTCAACTCAAATAACATGTCAAAATAATCATTACTAGCAATCAAACAAGTCTCAAATGGCATTATCTTTCAAAAATCAAGTTCATGAATTTTGGACTTGAAAAAGTCCACTTTAATTCTCAAAATCATGTTTAGGCTCAAAGTTTGGATCATTTAACTACCTAGACATGTTACACTACTCAATTTAGCAACAATTCATGACAAAAATCGGCCATAACCTGTTTATATCAAAAAGCCCCAAATTGCTCAAGAACACAAACCCTAGATTATTCAAAATTTGAAGTTTAAGGCTTCTAATCATGTTAAACAGCATCAATCTAGGTTATACAAGCATAATACATAAACAATTTAAGTCTAATTACACTAAAAAGCATCAAAATCAAATTGGGGAAAAAATAGCTCAAGAACACCTAATTTTGAATTAAATGGTGTTTAGGTGTAGAAATTTACCGTTTTTCTTGAGTAATTCTTAGATAGCATCCTTCTCAACATGATTTTAGCAAAAAATTTGGTGATTAACGGTTAAAAATTGGGATTTTTGGGGGTGTTTTTCGGGTTTTTTCGCAGTGTTTTTGCAGTATTTTTTGAGTTGTTTTTGTGTGTGGGAGCTGATCAGTTCGTGCAGCTCTTTTATTTTTTTTCTGGGTTTTGGTCCCTCCGCGAGTCGCGGGGATTTACCCTCCAAACTCCGCGACTCGCGGAGTTTCCTCTTTTTTTTTTTTTTTTTAATCATTAACTTATTAAAACAATTTAGTAATTAATTTTAAAATTTTGTTTCCCTTGTTATTTAGGACGAGGTCGTTTCGGATCGATGTCCTAGTCCGTCCTTCGACAAAATTTTAAAATTTGTCTTTTTGTAGCGATTGTTTTAAAAGCTAAGATTTTTGGGTTTTTTCAATATTTTTGGCATACTCTAATTCAATAAGATTAAAAATAATGATGATAAAAGTTCTCGTCCCTCCCTCGGGTAAAGCAATTTCGGTTCAAAGACCTAGTCTTCAACTTACGACGAATTTTAAAAATCATATTCTTAACTTAATGAGATAAAGTAAATTTTTGTTTTTAAATTCACACAACTTAAATATAAAATTCAAAATTAAAAATTAATAATTAAAAATTCACACCAAACTTAAAATTTGAAATGCATAAAATTAAAATTTCATATTTTAAAAATTAAAAATTCATATTATAAATTCATACCAAACTTATATTAATTTTTCAAATATTTACAATTTTAAATATATTGTTTTTACAAAGTTTACAATATTAATTTAAGATTTAAATATTAATTTTAAAAACATGGTAAAAATAAAATTAAAAATCTTTTTGTCTTTTTATCCCACTTTAATCAATCAAATATTATCAAAAATATGCGCCCCTCTTTTCGGTAAAGTAATTTCGGTTCCAAGACCTAATTTAACTCATGACGAATTTTTGAAATATTTTGGGTTGATTGATTAAAGATATTTATACCTTAAGAATAAACGTTAAATTTCGCAGTGATGTAATAAATTTTTGAATGATATCAATAATTTCGGTCGCCAAACCTAATTTTATTTAATACCAATTTAATACTTTTTAGCGAACAAATTAGCGTTTATTATCAAAAGGTTAAAAATAAAAATAAAAATAAAAACTGTACAGACATACCTGTGAAATAGATTTCTTAGTTATATGATCTATTCCATTCATAAGATAGTCGGTTTAATTGATTTTCCATGGCTACATAGGCGTAACCTCGAGCATTCAGTGTCTTTTCTTCTAAACATATGAACGGTCCGTCTCTGCATAAAGTAACAAATTCGGTATTTGAATAGGTTTGATTATTTGAACATTTACCTCCATGTGACCATTTTCCGCATTTGTGACATCGTTCTAGGTGTCGTGCTCTTCTTTTCGCTGCGGATTTTGATTTTCCTTTACCAAATTGTAACTTATTATCTTCGCATCTGGATCCTTTTCTAACTCCGTCCATTCTTTCTCTGATTACTGATACTAATTCACTCGGTAGTATGTCATTATTTCTTTTAGTGATCAAAGCGTGTAGCATTAGACCATGGTTTAGTTCACAGGCAGTCTTCATATCGTAAAAACCTAAAAAAAATAAAAATTCAGAATGGGGGGAGAAGACTAGTTCTTTAGGGTCTGCTAGGGAAAGACCATACGTGTTCCATTTTCGAGAACTACACGAAAACAGACAATCTAACTCTAACAGAAATACATATTATCCTTTAAAGACTTGATTCTCCCCACACTTAGTTAGCTGTGGTGTCGAAATTGTGATTAACTTCGTTGTCGACTTCCATCGGACCATGTATGTAATGTTTAACTCTGTGACCATTAACTTTAAATTCAATCCCATTTGAATTTATCAATTCTATCGTTCCGTATGGGAAAACTCTTTTGACTATGAATGGTCCAGACCATCTTGATTTCAATTTTCCAGGAAATAGCTTGAATCGTGAATTGAAAAGAAGAACTCTGTCTCCTTCTTTAAATTCTTTTGAACTTCTGATTCTTTTATCATGCCATTTCTTCGTTCTTTCTTTATAGATTAACGAATTTTCGTATGCTTCATGTCTTAATTCTTCTAATTCATTTAGTTGACTTAATCGTAGACGTCCGGCTTCATGTAAATCAAGATTACATGTCTTCAAAGCCCAAAATGCTTTGTGTTCAATTTCTACTGGAAGATGACATGCTTTTCCATAAACAAGTCTAAAAGGTGTGGTTCCAATTGGAGTTTTGTAGGCTGTTCTAAAAGCCCAGAGTGCATCCTCCAATTTAATGGACCATTCCTTCGGATTTGATCCTACGGTTTTCTCTAGAATACGTTTTAAAGCTCGATTGGTATTTTCAACTTGTCCACTTGTTTGTGGATGATATGCGGTGGAGATTTTATGAGTTACTCCATATCTTTTAAGAACTTTCTCAAGTTGATTATTACAGAAATGAGTACCCCGATCACTTATTAAAGCTTTCGGTGTTCCAAACCTTGCAAAAAGACGTTTTAAAAAGTTGACTACAACTCGTGCATCGTTAGTTGGGAGAGCTTGTGCTTCCGCCCATTTAGATACATAATCAATGGCTACGAGTATATATAGATTATTATGAGATTTTGGAAATGGACCCATAAAGTCAATACCCCAAATGTCAAATACTTCACATACTTGGATGACATTTTGTGGCATTTCATCACGTTGACTTATTTTTCTGGTCCTTTGACATGCATCACAGGATTTGCAAAGAAGGTGTGCGTCTTTGTAAATTGTAGGCCAATAGAATCCAGCTTCATAAACTTTTCTTGCTGTTAGTTGAGGCCCATAATGCCCTCCTGTTGGTCCTGTCTGACAATGGTTTAATATTTTACTAGCTTCATCTTCAAATACACATCGGCGTATTATTCCATCGGGACAACTTTTAAACAGATGTGGATCTTCCCAGAAATAGTGTTTTATATCACTGAAGAATTTCTTTCGTCTTTGGTACGATAATCCTTTTTCAAGGAATCCACAAACTAAGTAGTTTGCATAGTCTGCAAACCATGGGATTTCTTTATAATCTATCTTCAATAGATATTCATCAGGAAAGTTGTCTTGTATGGCCGATTCATTTAGAACTTCTAATTCGGGATTTTCAAGACGAGAAAGATGATCAGCGGCGAGATTTTCTGCTCCTCTTTTATCTCGGATTTCAATATCAAACTCTTGTAAGAGTAAGATCCAACGGATTAATCTTGGTTTAGCATCTTGTTTTGAAAATAGGTATCTAAGAGCAGAATGGTCGGTATAGACCACCGTTTTTGCTAGAACGAGATATGATCGAAATTTGTCAAAAGCAAAGACAATAGCAAGGAGTTCTTTTTCAGTAGTTGTATAGTTCGTTTGTGCTCCTTGTAATTTCTTACTAGCATAATATATAGGTTGAAATCGTTTTTCAATCCTTTGTCCTAAAACGGCTCCCATTGCAAAATCACTTGCATCGCACATTAGTTCAAATGGTAGATTCCAATTTGGTGTTATCATGATCGGTGCATTAGTGAGTTTTTCTTTAAGAATATTAAAAGATTTGATACATTCATCTGAAAAGATGAATGGCGCATCCTTTTCTAGGAGTTTATTCATAGGAGTGGCAATTTTAGAAAAATCTTTTATGAAACGTCGGTAAAAACCGGCATGCCCTAGAAAACTCCTAACTCCTCTAACATTTGTGGGATGTGGAAGTTTAGCAATTACATCTACTTTAGCTCTATCCACTTCAATTCCTTCTTTTGAAATTTTATGTCCAAGAACGATGCCTTCTTTAACCATGAAATGGCATTTCTCCCAATTAAGTACTAGATTTGATTTTTCGCATCTAATTAGCATTCGTTCCAGATTAACTAGACATGATTTAAATGTATCACCGAAGACTGAAAAGTCATCCATGAATACTTCCATGCATTCTTCTATCATGTCATGAAAAATCGCCATCATACACCTTTGAAAGGTTGCAGGGGCGTTACAAAGTCCAAATGGCATGCATTTGTAAGCAAAAGTACCATAAGGGCACGTGAATGTGGTTTTCTCTTGATCTTCGGGTGCTATTGGAATTTGAAAATATCCGGAAAATCCATCTAGAAAACAATAGTAACTATTTCCGGCTAATCTTTCCAACATTTGATCTATGAAAGGTAAGGGAAAGTGATCTTTTCTGGTGGCGTCATTTAATTTTCTATAATCAATACATACACGCCATCCTGTTACAGTCCTAGTAGGAATAAGCTCATTTTTCTCATTTGTAATGACAGTCATGCCACCCTTCTTAGGCACGCATTGAACTGGGCTTACCCATGGACTATCAGAAATTGGATATATCAAACCTGCATCTAGCAGTTTAATAATCTCTTTTTTAACTACATCTTGCATATTAGGATTTAGTCTTCGTTGTCGTTGCACATACGTTTTATGACCTTCTTCCATAAGGATTTTATGTGTGCAATACGAAGGACTTATTCCTTTAATATCATGAATCTTCCATGCAATGGCTGGTTTATGAGCTTTCAACACAGAAATGAGTTGTGATTTCTCATTTTCAGTAAGAGAAGACGATATTATTACAGGTAATTCAGATTCGCCATGTAAATAAGCGTATTCCAAATGGTTTGGAAGTGGCTTTAACTCTAATTTCGGAGGTTCTTCTATCGATGATTTATATCGATATCTGTCTTCTTCTTTTAGCATTTGAATTTCTTCTGTTGTTGGTTCATATCCATTAGCTATAAGTGTAGCTAACATTTCAGCTTCATCAATTGGTTCATTACCTTCTCCTAAAGAACATTCTCCTGTTCCTTGTAATTCTGGAAATTCTTCTAATAATTCTGCATGTGCATCTATAGTTTGAATATAATAACATGTATCATCTGCAGATTGTGGTTGTTGCATTGCTCTATCAACTGAAAAGGTAACACTCTCATCCTCTATACTTAGGGTCAGTTTCTTACCGAACACGTCTATCATTGCTTTAGCCGTGTTTAAGAATGGTCTTCCTAATATGAGAGGAACTTGAGAATCTTCTTCCATGTCCAAAACAACAAAATCTACTGGAAATACTAAAGTACCAACTTTAACTAGCATGTTTTCCATTATCCCTCTAGGATATTTTATTGATCTATCGGCTAGTTGTATGCTTATTCTGGTTGGTTTCAATTCTCCAAGGTCTAGTTTAGCGTATAGTGAATACGGCATTAGATTTATACTAGCACCTAAGTCTGCCAATGCTTCTATTGAACTAAGACTACCCAGAAAACATGGAATTGTGAAACTTCCTGGATCAGATAATTTTTCTGGTATCTTATTCAACAGCACTGCTGAACAATTAGCATTCATAGTAACAGCCGAGAGTTCTTCCATTTTCTTTCTATTCGTGATTAGATCTTTCAAGAATTTAGCATATCTAGGCATTCCTGAAATCACATCAATGAAAGGAAGATTTACATTTATCTGTTTAAACATATCCAAAAATTTAGATTGCTCTGCTTCAAGTTTTTCTTTCTTCATTTTACTCGGGTAAGGAAGTGGTGGTTGGTATGGTTTAACATAAGGTTTATCCTTAACTGTGTTATCTTCATTAACCTTTTCAACTACCGGTTCTTTTTCCTTATCTTGATCAGGTTGTGGTTCTTGTGGAGTAGGAATGGTTTCATCAGAAGTTACAGGTATTTCCGGTGATTTAAGTGTTGTACCACTTCTTGTGGTAATAGCTTTAGCTGTTTCATTCCGGGGGTTAGCATTTGTATCGCTCGGTAGACTTCCCGGTTTTCTTTCACCTATTAACCTTGCTAGGTTACTTACTTCTTGTTCCAGATTTTGAATAGAAGCTTGTTGATTTCTAAATGCTTGAGCATTTTGTTCATTTGTTTGTTTCTGAGATGTGAAAAACTGCGTTTGAGTTTCAACTAGCTTCGTCATCATATCTTCTAAATTCGGCTTTTTATCATCGGTTTGTTGTGGTGGTTTGTTTTGAAAATTCGGTCTTTGCTGATTGTAAGTATTATTGGATACTTGTTGATTGCTAGGACCTTGTTGGTTGTTGTATGGAATATTTCGATTATAATTCTGGTTTTGATTGTAAATCGGTCTTGGCGGTTGATAATTATTCTGATAATTATTTCCAGGCCTTTGGTTTATGTATGAAATATTCTCTCTTTGTTCCATTGTTAATTCAATACTTAGACAATCTTTTGTCAAATGTGGTCCTCCACACTGCTCACAACTAATTTGTATTGAGTGAATATCTTTAGTCATCTTTTCCATTCGTCTCTCGAAAGCATCTATCTTTGCGGAAATGGAATCTAAGTCATGGCTAGAATCGGCTCTAGCTGCTTTAGATGATCTAATGATATCTTTTTCTTGGTGCCACTCATGTGAGTGGGAAGCAGTATTATCAATAATTTTGTAAGCATCAGTTTCGGTTTTCTTCATAATAGAACCACCAGCTGCTATATCTATGTCTTTTCTTGTAGTGATGTCGCATCCTCGGTAGAATATTTGTACTATTTGACAAGTGTCTAAACCATGTTGCGGACATCCTCTTAACAACTTTCCATATCTTGTCCACGCCTCATATAGAGTTTCATTTGGCTTCTGTGTGAACGTAACAATTTCTGCTTGAAGTCTTACGGCTTTAGATGCAGGAAAGAATTGTTTAAGAAATTTGTCAATTAAAACGTCCCATGTATCAATCGCCCCTTCAGGTAACGATTCCAACCAATCTTTGGCTTCTCCCTTTAAAGTCCAGGGAAATAACATGAGATATATCTGTTCATCCTCCACTTCTCGGATTTTAAATAGTGTGCAGATCCTATTAAAGGTACGTAGATGTTCATTTGGATCTTCCTTCGACGCACCACTAAATTGGCATTGATTAGTCACCATGTGTAGAATTTGTCCTTTGATTTCATAATCTGGCGCATTAATGTCTGGATGAGTAATTGCGTGACCTTGGCCAGTGCGTTTAGCTCTCATTCGGTCTTCCATACTTAAAGGTTCCAGATTCTCCATAATTGAATTTGTTGAATCGGTATCACTAGATGATTCTGATTTAATGGTTCGTTCCTCAACAATCTCTGTTTGAATGATTGGTGGTTCCGGAGGAAAGTTTAGTGGTTCAGGATCTATGAACCGTTCCTGAATATTTTCCGGATTCTCAATTGTGAGGTCGGGTTCAAAAAATGGATTATCGGAAATTTGAACTGAAGTACTTGGTCGACTGGATGACGATTCTAAAGAAAAATCAACGGCGGTTATATTTGTTAAACGATGTCTTGATCGAGTTACAGGTGGTGAACGTACAAAAGGTGATGAACGTCTTGCTCGGTGCATTCACTGAATATCCTATTAGTTTTAAAAAGGAAAGAAAAATTATAATAAGTTATCCAATCAATAGACTTTTCTGATTTTGCCCACGTTTCGAATAGCCAAAAGATGCAGCAGAGGGGCAGGATTCGTTTGGTCTCAATATAATTGAGGACTGTTTGGCTCCAATAACCCGGTCCACGTACAAATCCAACTATTACTACGAACCAGAAAATTTTGATGTCTATCAATTTAACCACTTAAAATAAATTTTCGTAATTTTAAGAAATTTAGATAAGAAGTAGAATAAAAATCTATGTCCTAAAACTAGAATAGCGAGAAATAAGAGAGAAAAAGAGTTCGTCAAAAAAGGTCGAAAAAGAAAAAATGGTTTAAAAAAAAAAATAAAAGGTGACGGAAAAATAAAAGAAACTTATAAAAACTTAAAAATACTTAACTAACCTAACCTTATTACTACAACTAACTTAAAATTATAATCGCAAATTGAAATTATTAATTGGAATGATAATTGGTACATAGTAAAAGGTGTCTAAAAATATTAAAGCTTACAAGGAAAAACTAAATCCCAAATGGAAATAACTTAAAAAAAACTAAAACTTAAAAAGGCGTCGCAAAATTCTAAAGCACCTAAATCTTAGTCTAAAGAAAAAGCACTTAAGGAATTCTACGGCAAAGCCTAAAAATCTAGGAGTAAAAATAACTATAGCAAAAACTAAGTTTAAAATTAAATATGAGCTAAAAAATACAAATATTACGCTACAACGATTAAAAAGGGACAAAATATAAAAATATACAAAAAGTTGTAAAAAGTACAATTTTTATAAAAATATTATTTTTATATTATTTATTTTATAAAACTACTAATTTTACAATTTAATAAAACTAATTTAACTAAAATATATAAATAAAAAGTAAAAGTAAAAATAAAACTAATAATAATAATAATAATAATAATTAGGTTTAAATATTAATAATAATTAATTAAAAACCGTAATTAATGCTGAATTAGGGCTTCCTGTGCGCGTGTCAGATGATCTCCGCGAGTCGCGGCAATTAAGGCTTTAAACCCCGCGAGTCGCGGGGTTCAGAAATTCTGTTGACAGCTTTCAATTTTTACGCGTTTTTCTTTATTATTTTTTTTTTATTTTATGTTTTCTGTTTTTTAAATAAATAAAAGATTTTAAAATAAAACTTATATTTTTATAAACTAAAATAGAAATAAAGAAACTTATAAAACTTAAATATTTAACAAAATCTTAAAAATACATATATTTTTGTTTTTCTTTTTATATTTTTCGAATAATTAAAACGTATTTTTACAAAAACGAATTTTTAATAAAAGTAATTAAAAATTTTTTTTTTTTATATTAGCGTTGCGCTTCCGGCTTTTAAGATAGATCCCCGGCAGCGGCGCCAAAAATACTTGATGTGAAGCGAGGTGTATATAAAATAGTTATTATTTTACTAGGAAATACTATTAAATACGATACAATTTTACACAAGATATTTATTTATTTATAGAATGGATATACTTAAACCTTGCTACAACACTTATAGGCAGTGTACCTAATCGTACAGTAATGTAGTTTTTAGTAAGTCCGGTTCGTTCCACAGGGAAATCTTTAAACAAAGCTCAACGCTATATTAGTTTACTTTTATAAAAATACAAATATATATAAGTATTATTATTATAAAGGGGGGTTTTTACCGTTTAATGACCGGTTTGTCGATTTTAAGATTTTAGTCGCAGTTAAAACCTAATGTAAAATATAAAATAAATACAAGACTTAAATTAAAGCGTAAAGTAAATAACGATAATGAAATTGCGAATAATAAAAATGCGATAAAATAAAATTGCGATAATTAAAAAGTACGATAATTAAAAGTGCGATTAAATAACAATAAATAAAAGTGCGATAATTAGAAGTGCAATTAAATATAAAATAAAGGAAATTAAATATGAAATAAAAGAATTATGCTTATTTAAACTTCCGTAATCATGATGTTTGACGTGTTGATTTTAATTTTATGCCCATGGGTTAATTGTCCTTTGTCCTGGATTATTTAATATGTCCGTCTGGTTTTTGTCCATAACAGTCCATCAGTCATAAATATAAATTGCAAGTGTCCTTGTCAAATTATTATTATACCCGAAGATAAATATTCCAACTAATTGGGGATTCGAATTGTAACAAGGTTTTAATACTTTGTTTAATGAATACACCAGGTTATCGACTGCGTGTAAACCAAGGTTTTACTACTTTGTTAACAATTACACCAATTACCCTTGAATGTAATTTCACCCCTGTTTTAATTATTCTAGTGGCTATTAATCCATTCCCGTGTCCGGTTAAATGAACGATTATTCGTACATATAAATACCCCGCCCATCGTGTCCGATCGAGTGTATATGGTAATTTATAGGGACGCCCAATTGTAAATCTTTATATTAACATTAACAAACTTTCATTTAGTTAAACAAATATAAAGCCCATTAATAGCCCATAGTCTAATTTCCACAAGTGTCGTTCTTTTGTCCAAACCCCAATTATGGTACAAAGCCCAATTACCCAATTTTAGTAATTAGCCCAACATCATGATTACTTCGTTTTAAATATGCATAATAATAACTTAGCTACGAGACATTAATGTAAAAAGGTTGAACATAACTTACAATGATTAAAAATAGCGTAGCGTTACACGGACAGAATTTCGACTTACACCCTTACAACATTCGCTAACATAACCTTATTATTAGAATTATAATTAAAATTAAAATTAAAATATAAATTATATATATATATATATCGTATATATGAGAGATAGATTGAAATAGAATATGAAATTTGATCAGAATTCGGTTTGCTTTATAGCCAGAAGTGAAATTTGGGGCTCCGCGACTCACGGCAAAAACCCCTTCAATCTCCGCGAGTCGCGGAGATAGTATTTACAGCTCAGTCCTTGGAGTTTTCTCTGCCGACGGTTTTTTATATATAAATATAATATATATATAATTAATATAATTAATTATATATTATATTATATTTATATACATAGTTAACTTGTAATTTTTAGTCCGTTGCGTCGAGCGTTAAGAGTTGACTCTGGTCCCGGTTCCGGATTTTCAAACGTCCTCGCGTACAATTTTATATTTTGTACTTTGCGTTTTGAATCTTGTACTCTTGTAATTTCGAGACGTTTCTTATCAATAATTGGAACCTTTTTGATTGTCTTTTGTTCTTTTGAGCTTTTTGGTCGTTTGCGTCTTCAATTCGTCGAATCTGTCTTTTGTCTTCACCTTTTATTATTTAAACGAATATCTCTTGTAAATAGAACAATTGCAACTAAAAGCTTGTCTTTCTTGAGGAATAATGCTATGAAATATATGTTCGTTTTTAGCATTATCAAATTACTTGTACAGAGGTATGGTAATTCTTCTTTTAATGACTGGATATATTTATTCACCATACGTAGACCTGTATATAAAGTATGGTGTGAAGAATTGTTATGTAGTATAGAGTTGAATGATCGGGTAGCTAGTTTAACCGATCGTTCTTTTATTAGATTTTTGTTAGGCGGTTCGATGCGCCACATGTCTTTACTGGACATGGCTCAGGCTTTACGTATATATACGCCTGAGGAGTTAGCGTCTGCCGATTGTAGAGGATTGATACTAAACGGTAGAAAGATAGATGAAAATTTTGATACACACGGTGTGTGGAGTCAAATGACAAGCCATCACCGTTTCAAAGGGGGAAATTACTCTTATTTGGATATAGATAGAGCCGAATTAAGAGTGATACATAGGTTTTTAGCTAATTCGATTACACAAAGGGGTAAGAACAAAGAAAAAGTAAATGAACAAGATTTGTTTTACCATATGTGTATTCGAGACCCACAAAGCGCTGTAAGTATACCATATTGTGTGGGTTATTATTTATCAGCTATGGTTCGGGGGATGCGACCACATAGCATAATAGGAGGTGGTATTTTTATTACTTTGATTGGTGAATATCTCGGTGTGGATATAAGTCGGGGGGGATTATTACTAGAAGAGCCGGAACCCCGCGATACTATAGGTTTAAATGTATACCATGGTGCGAAAGTTTTGAAGAGGCGAAATAACGCCGCAGTACGATACCATGGTAGACATCCACAGGTGGAGAGAAACCAGCAGCAAGGTAATGTAGGAGGGGGGAATGAGATGCAAGAAATGCATAGGTTTATAGCTTCTCAGGAATACGAAAATGCTAGACAGAGAGCATTTGAAGATTGGCAAGTTCATCAGAACCAGATCATAGCTCATTGCCAACATATAGGTAGAAACTATATTCCTACACCGAAACCCATCTTCCCTCCTTGGTCTATAGAGATGCAGCCACCATATCCTACGTATGACCCTGCCGAAGCATTCTATAGCACTTATGGTTATGCCTGGAACCCCTATTGGTACCAATATCATCCTTAGTTTACTTATTATTTTTTTTATTTTGTAATTTGTAATTATTGATACGTTTAATATTTTTGTTAATATTGTAATCATTTTTATAATTATCTAACTTTTATTCTTAGATTTTAATAATTTTTTGAATGTGGGGTAATATACCAAACTTCAAAAATATGTATATATGTTTGCAGTTTATCTTATGTACACAACAGGGTAAAACAACGCATTTTCAAAGACTGGCATTAAGTTCAGCAAAAGCAACTAATTTTGACGACAAGATGCAAAATATATGTGAAATAACAACAAGACGGAATGAACAAATGATGTGCACCATTTATCATTCAGCAAACAAACGCCAATATATTTGGAAACTTTGGTAAAAATTTAATCATTTTCACACAAATCACCCTCAATAATTTAAATTGTTACTGATTTCTTGCAAATGAGGGCATTGCAAGATCTTAAGTGTGGGAAGGGGTTAAATTCTTTCGGATTTTAAAAATTTTTACTTTATACACTTGGTTACCATTAAAAATACTAGTAAAGCAGTAGTTGTATTAGAATCTAGTGCTCTCTGATAAAAAAAGAACAGCCCTAGTCTTATATACTGACTACCCAATTCTAGTAAAATTGGTCAAAATTTTCAATTAAATGAATTAAAAATCATGTTTATACATAGTTATGAACGATAAAACTAGGTTTTAACACCGAAATTATTGTTACCTCGGAAAGGACATAAATTGAGAAACAAACTAAAATGTCAAAATTCATTTAAAATGGAATAGAGGACGATAAAAAGGAAAATAAAAGCCAAGTGTGGGAGAATTTACCAAGTTATTTTAAACATATGTCACATATATCTATAACAAATAACTGAAAATACTTTTGCTTTGGACTAAACTAAACTGTTTTACCCGATGAAAGAAAAGAAGAGATGGATCTACACGATGAATCAATTCCATCATTAAAAGGAAGTAAAGTCTTCCGAAAAAGAAACGCGCTTCTTGATTTAGGTCATGAAGTTGTCGTCCAGACCAGCTGTAGGTTGACGAAAAATCTAGAAAAGTCATCACTAAAATCAGCAGGAAATCCACGGACCTCAGCATTAAACAGGGTCGCCAAGTGGTCGGATTTATCCTAACCATGAGAAGGATTTATCTCGTACAATGGGGGGGGCACCGTGCAAATTAGCTTGATAAGACTAATGAATCAGATCCCCAGAAAGGATAATCTCCTTAAAGATTAAAAATCAGCTTTTAAGACTGATATCACTCAATCCTAGAGATTGACCTTAAAGATTGAGAATTCAAACTCATGGAATTCAATGATATCTAAACTCGAGCTTGAACGAGAAAATATTTTGATCAAAATTATAAACCGATTTGTTTTCTGAAAACCCTATTTTTAATGCGTTCATTACCATTGAACGTAAAATCCTAGGAATTCACCTGGAATTCATTAGGTCACCTGAACTAAATCGGGTGTCAACAGTAAGAACGGTGGTTGCATAGTGGTCAAAGACAGGACCTTGTGCCATACCGAAAAATTATAAGGGTGAGCTTTACTATTGCTCCTACCAAGGATAGTAATTGCGTCCGACACGTTATAGACCATAATCAAAAGCATGTCACGGGACATTGCCTTAACAGTTGCTTGTTCAACGCTTTCCTTTACAACCGGACGGTAGTTTACCGAAAGGTAATATACGGGACAAGTAAACTGGACGTGTTGCTTTCCAAATACAAGGTTAGCAAGTGGGTGACACAAAACCGCAAGTTTGAGCTAAAATTTTCAAATCTGAAACCCACCAAACCCACAAAAAAATATTTTGCAAACACCGGTAAAGGGTTATTCCGGAAAACTTATCTAGGGTAAAAACTAGATTTCAAAAGATCAAATGTTTTCATAAAGATCCAATTTCCTTAATGGATCTAAATTTTTATAGTCATGTGGGACTGTAAACCATATCGTTACTACCATTGTTTATACCACCGTATAGAAATCACTGATGTACAAAGTGTGAAGAATAAAGAAGTGATTCTTGTATTTCAAGACAATATTGCTTGAGGACAAGCAATGCTCAAGTGTGGGAATATTTGATAATGCTAAAAACGAACATATATTTCATAGCATTATTCCTCAAGAAAGACAAGCTTTTAGTTGCAATTGTTCTATTTACAAGTGATATTCGTTTAAATAATAAAAGGTGAAGACAAAAGACAGATTCGACGAATTGAAGACGCAAACGACCAAAAAGCTCAAAAGTACAAAAGACAATCAAAAAGGTTCCAATTATTGATAAGAAACGTCTCGAAATTACAAGAGTACAAGATTCAAAACGCAAAGTACAAAATATAAAATTGTACGCAAGGACGTTCGAAAATCCGGAACCGGGACCAGAGTCAACTCTTAACGCTCGACGCAACGGACTAAAAATTACAAGTTAACTAGGTATATAAATATAATATAATATATAATTAATTATATTAATTATATATATATTATATTTATAAATAAAAACCGTCGGCAGAGAAAGACTCCAAGATATGAGCTGGAATTTCAAACTCCGCGACTTGCGGAGTTTGAAGGCAAAATTCACCGCGAGTCGCGGAGCCCCAAAATTGAAAACTGCCTATAAAGCCAACCGAATTCTGATCAAAATCATCATCTTTTTCTTCTCTTATCATACGTAAAATTTATATATATATATATATATATATAATTTATATTTTAATTTTAATTATAATTCTAATAATAAGGGTATGTTAGCGAATGTTGTAAGGGTGTAAGTCGAAATTCTGTCCGTGTAACGCTACGCTATTTTTAATCATTGTAAGTTATGTTCAACCTTTTTATATTAATGTCTCGTAGCTAAGTTATTATTATGCTTATTTAAAACGAAGTAATCATGATGTTGGGCTAATTACTAAAATTGGGTAATTGGGCTTTGTACCATAATTGGGCTTTGTACCATAATTGGGGTTTGGACAAAAGAACGATACTTGTGGAAATTAGACTATGGGCTATTAATGGACTTTATATTTGTTTAACTAAATAATAGTTTGTTAATGTTAATATAAAGATTTACAATTGGGCGTCCCTATAAATTACCATATACACTCGATCGGACACGATGGGCGGGGTATTTATATGTACGAATAATCGTTCATTTAACCGGACACGGGAATGGATTAATAGCCACTAGAATAATTAAAACAGGGGTGAAATTACATTCAAGGGTAATTGGTGTAATTGTTAACAAAGTAGTAAAACCTTGGTTTACACGCAGTCGATAACCTGGTGTATTCATTAAACAAAGTATTAAAACCTTGTTACAATTCGAATCCCCAATTAGTTGGAATATTTAACTTCGGGTATAATAATAATTTGACGAGGACACTCGCACTTTATATTTATGACTGATGGACTGTTATGGACAAAAACCAGACGGACATATTAAATAATCCAGGACAAAGGACAATTAACCCATGGGCATAAAACTAAAATCAACACGTCGAACATCATGATTACGGAAGTTTAAATAAGCATAATTCTTTTATTTCATATTTAATTTCCTTTATTTTATATTTAATTGCACTTCTAATTATCGCACTTTTATTTATTGTTATTTAATTGCACTTTTAATTATCGTACTTTTTAATTATCGCAAGTTTATTTTATCGCACTTTTATTATTCGCAATTTCATTATCGTTATTTACTTTACGCTTTAATTTAGGTCTTGTATTTATTTTATATTTTACATTAGGTTTTAACTGCGACTAAAAGTTTTAAAATCGACAAACCGGTCATTAAACGGTAAAAACCCCCCTTTATAATAATAATATTACTTATATATATATTTGTATTTTTAATAAAAGTAAACTAATATAGCGTTGAGCTTTGTTTAAAGATTTCCCTGTGGAACGAACCGGACTTACTAAAAACTACACTACTGTACGATTAGGTACACTGCCTATAAGTGTTGTAGCAAGGTTTAAGTATATCCATTCTATAAATAAATAAATATCTTGTGTAAAATTGTATCGTATTTAATAGTATTTCCTGCTAAAATTAATAACTATTTTATATA
The DNA here is from genome assembly GCF_046630445.1 of Rutidosis leptorrhynchoides. Classification (NCBI taxonomy): domain Eukaryota; kingdom Viridiplantae; phylum Streptophyta; class Magnoliopsida; order Asterales; family Asteraceae; genus Rutidosis; species Rutidosis leptorrhynchoides. The sequence continues at coordinate 45,185,731 of NC_092343.1, forward strand.
CACCTCGCATAACATCAAGTATTTTTGGCGCCGCTGCCGGGGACTCTCTTAAATGCCGGAAGCGCAACGCTAATATAATAATAAAAAAAAAGATTTTTAGTTAACTTTTATTAAAATTCGTTTTTGTAAAAATACGTTTTAATTATTCAAAAATATAAAAAGAAAAACAAAAATATAAGTATTTTTAAGAGTTTGTTAAAAGTTTTATAAGTTTCTTTATCTTTATTTTAGTTTATAATAATATAAATTTTATTAAATATCTTTTATATATAGAAAAAAAACAGAAAACAGAAAATAAAAAATAAAAAAAAAATAAATAAAGAAAAAACGCGTCGAATTTGAAACCTGTCAGCTGAAATTTGAAACCCCGCGACTCGCGGGGTTTGATGCAATAAATGCCGCGACTCGCGGAGACTTTCTGACAGGCGACAAAAAACCCTAATCGAGCATTAATTACGGTTTATTATTAATTATAATTATTATTAAACCCTAATTATTATTATTATTATTATTATTATTAGTTTTATTTTTACTTTTACTTTTTATTTAATTTATGTATTTAGTATTAATTAGTTTTATTAAATTGTAAAATTTGTAGTTTTATTAAATAAATAATATAAAAATAATATTTTTATAAAAATTGTACTTTTTACAACTTTTTGTATATTTTTATATTTTGTCCCTTTTTAATCGTTGTAGCGTAATATTTGTATTTTTAGCTCATATTTAATTTTAAACTTAGTTTTTGCTATAGTTATTTTTACTCCTAGATTTTTAGGCTTTGCCGTAGAATTCCTTAAGTGCTTTTTCTTTAGACTAAGATTTAGGTGCTTTAGAATTTTGCGATGCCTTTTTAAGTTTTAGTTTCTTTTTAAGTTATTTCCATTTGGGATTTAGTTTTTCCTGTAAGCTTTAATATTTTTAGACGACTTTTACTATGTACCAATTATCATTCCAATTAGTAATTTCAATTTGCGATTATAATTTTAAGTTAGTTGTAGTAATAAGATTAGGTTAGTTAAGTATTTTTAAGTTTTTATAAGTTTCTTTTATTTTTACGTCACCTTTTATTTTTCAACCATTTTTCTTTTTCGACCTTTTGCGACGAACTCTTTTTCTTTCTTATTTCTCGCTATTCTAGTTTTTAGGACTTAGATTTTTTTTTCTACTTCTTCTCTAAATTTCTTAAAATTACGAAAATTTATTTTAAGTGGTTAAATTGATAGACATCAAAATTTTCTGGTTCGTAGTAATAGTTGGATTTGTACGTGGACCGGGTTATTGGAGCCAAACAGTCCTCAATTATATTGAGACCAAACGAATCCTGCCCCTCTGCTGCATCTTTTGGCTATTCGAAACGTGGGCAAAATCAGAAAAGTCTATTGATTGGATAACTTATTATAATTTTTCTTTCCTTTTAAAAACTAATAGGATATTCAGTGAATGCACCGAGCAAGACGTTCACCACCTTTTGTACGTTCACCACCTGTAACTAGATCAAGACATTTAGCAAATATTGTCGCCGTTGATTTTTCTTTAGAATCGTCATCTAGTCGAACAAGAACTCCAACTCAAATTTCCGATAATCCATCTTTTGAACCCGACTTCACAATTAAGAACCCGGAGCATATTCAAGGACAATTCCAAGATCTTGAACCACTAATTATTCCTCCTGAGCCACAAACCATTAAATCAGAATCCTCTAGTGATTCGTATTCAACAAATTCAATTATGGAAGTAACGGAACCTCTAAGTATGGAAGATCGAATGAGAGCCACACGCACGGGCCAAGGTCACGCCATTATTAAGCCAGAAGTTAAATGAATATATGAACATCGTTCCAAAATTTTCTAGACTCAACATTACATACTTTGCTTATCATATCAAAATCATATAAAGATTAAGTTTAAATTTAGTCGGAAATTTCCGGGTCGTCACAGTCATGCCCAAGGAGTTACCAAAGAAGTTACCACCTAGGAGGGAGGTTGACCATGTGATCGAGTTGGAGCCGGGATCAAAACTACCTTCCAAAGCCCCACACCGAATGCCACCACCAGAGTTGGAGGAGTTGCGAAGACAACTCAAGGATTTGCTGGATGCGGGATACATCCGACCGTCAAAATTCCCGTATGGTGCTCCGGTACTATTTCAAAGAAAGAAGGATGGGTCCTTAAGGATGTGTATAGATTACCGGGCACTCAACAATGTAACTATCAAGAACAAATACCCAATCCCACTTATTGCTGATTTGTTCGATCAACTTGGGAAGGCGAGATACTTCTCCAAGTTAGACTTGAGATCGGGATATTATCAAGTCCGAATTGCCGAAGGAGATGAGGCTAAGACCATATGCGTGACGAGGTATGGCGCTTATGAATTCCTAGTCATGCCCTTTGGTTTAACCAATGCTCCTGCCACATTTTGTACTTTGATGAACAAATTATTCCACCCGTTCCTCGACAAGTTTGTCGTGGTGTACTTGGATGATATAGTCGTGTATAGCGACACCATGGAAGATCATGTGAGGCACTTGAAGCAAGTATTCTAAGTACTAAGGGACAACGAGTTGTATGTGAAGCTAGAGAAATGTTCATTCGGATTAGAGGAGGTGGATTTTCTTAGACATAGAATTAAAAATGGGAAGTTACTCATGGACGGGGCTAAGGTCAAGGCAATTCAAGAGTGGGAGGCACCAACGAAGGTGACTGATTTACGATCTTTCCTTGGTTTAGTAAACTACTATCGTCGTTTTATCAAGGGATACTCGGCGAAAGCGGCTCCATTGACAGAATTGTTAAAGAAGAACAAAGCTTGGTTGTGGGATGATAAATGTCAAGCAGCATTCGAAGAGTTGAAAGGAGCGGTCATGGAAGAACCGGTGTTGAGACTTCCGGATGTGACCATTCCGTTCGAGTTACACACAGACGCATCGGACTTTGCTATTGGAGGAGTTCTAATGCAAGAGGGTCACCCGATCGCGTTCGAAAGTCGAAAACTTAATGAGGCGGAAAGGAAGTACACTGTGCAGGAGAAGGAGATGACAGCAGTGGTTCATTGTTTGAGGACATGGAGACATTATCTTTTGGGATCAAGGTTCGTGATCAAGACGGATAATGTGGCAATGAGTTATTTTCAAACCCAAAAGAAGTTGAGTCCCAAACAAGCTCGTTGGCAAGACTTCTTAGCCGAATTTGACTATGTGTTGGAGTATAAGCCTGGGAAAGCCAATGTGGTAGCTGATGCCCTAAGTCGTAAGGCGGAGTTTGAAGCGATCACAAAACTACAATTCTTCCTTTAAGATCGTATAAAGGAGGGATTAGAGCATGATCCTATAGCCAAAAACCTTGTTGGATTGGCTCGAGATGGGAAAACGCGAAGGTTTTGGCTCAAGGGTGATCTATTATTCACCAAAGGAGACCGGTTATATGTGCCTAAGTGGGGTGATCTTAGACGGACAATCTTGAAGGAGTGTCATGATTCAAAGTGGGCTGGTCATCCAGGTATCAAGAGGACGCTGGCATTAGTAGAAGACACTTATTATTGGCCAAGGATGGAAGATGACGTAGAGACGTACGCGCGGACATGCCTAATATGCCAACAAGACAAGATAGAGCAACGCCAACCAGGAGGACTATTACAGCCGCTACCTACACCGAAAGGACCATGGGAGAGTGTTTCCATGGACTTCATTACTTGCTTACCCAAGTCGGAAGGGTGTGGGAGTATTATAGTCGTGGTAGACCAGTTTTCTAAGTATGGTACCTTCATAGCCGCATCATCCGAAGTTACCACGGATGAAACCGCAAAACTATTTTTTAAGAATGTGGTGAAGTATTGGGGGATACCGCATGTGATAGTAAGTGATCGAGATCCGAGGTTCACGGGACGTTTTTGGACGAAGTCGTTCAAGATCATGGGGACAGACTTGAATTTCTCCACGAGTTTTCATCCCCAAACAGACGGACAGACGGAAAGGGTGAATGCACTATTGGAGCTCTATCTTCGACACTATGTAAGTGCAAATCAACATGATTGGGCTAAGCTTCTTGATATTGCTCAGTTCTCTGCAAAGGAGTGAGTCCACGGGGAAAAGTCCTTTTGAGTTGGTAACAGGGCGTCAACCATTGACCCCGAATGCTTTGGCCGCTTCATATGATGGAAGCAGCCCGGCCGCTTATAGAACGATAAAGGAGTGGCACGAACAAGCCGACTTGGCGCGAGCATCACTAGATAAGGCGGCCAAAAAAATGAAGAAATGGGCGGATGAGAAAAGACGACATGTTGAGTTCAAAGTTGGGGACCAAGTGATGGTGAAACTTTTACCTCAACAATTCAAAACATTTAGGAAGGTGCACAAAGGATTGATTCGGAGATATGAAGGCCCATTCCCGGTAATTGGACGTGTTGGGAACGTATCTTATCTAGTTCAACTACCGTCCAAGTTAAAGATTCATCCAGTCTTCCACGTAAGTTTTCTAAAACCTTATCATGGGGACGAGGAAGACCCAGAACGAGGAGTTTCCAAACGAGCACCAATGGCAGTTGCGACTTCGTTTGATCGTGAGGTGGAAGATATCTTGTTGCATCGAACGGTACGAAGATGAGGTGTGCCGAGCTATAGAGAATACCTAGTTAAGTGGCGTAACTTACCCGATAGTGAAGCAAGCTGGGAGGCCGAAGACATATTGTGGCAGTTCACAGACAAAATCAAGAAGTATCAGGAGGATCACACGACGAGGACGTCGTGAGCTTAGGTGGGGGAGAATGTCACAATCCAACAATTTTATGGCTCAACCCACTAAGTTTATGGCCCAATATGTGAAAATCAAAGAAGGCCCAAGAACCTCATGGAAGTTCACTAGAACTTTCCCATGAGTCCTTCCATGGAATGGTATAGAATGTCCATGGAAATATCTAGATAAATGAAGTTTCTAGTACTTAGATCCTAACCATTGATTTAGATTAATCTTAGCCATCCATTTTGTGTTAGGAGTAGTATAAATAGGGGTGGTCTCATTTGACACACCACACCTCAAATCTCAAACATTCTCTCTTGTAAAGCATTCTCAAGCAATATAAATATTTTCTTCAATTCCACTTGTTCTATAATATTTTCTCTTTTGGTTACTTGAATCGTTATAAGGTCCGAGTAAGGCTGACTTAGTAGAGACTAAGTGCCGCACGTGAGCTTATCGAGATAAGTCCGTGACATATAACTATGTAAATATTTACATGTTTTCTTTATAGTTTAACTTTGTCGCCTTTTATATTTAACACAAAGGCATTATAGTACCACATGTAAGTTAACTTTTTGATACTAAAATTCACTCTATATCATATTATTTTGATTTAAATTACAAATTTAAATTTACCGATAAATTTGTTTGGACCATAGTTTCTGTTAAATTAAATTGCGATCAAGCGCATATCATTTAAAAAAACATTCTTTAACAAATCCGTGAATTTACGGGTCCTTCAACTAGTAGAAATAGAAATAGAAATAGAAATAGAAATGGAAGTAGCAGGCTAGAAAACGATGTCTAGTATGCAATCATAAAATCTTATCTTTATTTTCATATTTTTTATTTTTTAGATCAAATTAATATTATTATTATTATTATTATTATTATTATTATTATTATTATTATTATTATTATTATTATTATTATTATTATTATTACCTTATTATACTAATTGACAGCCCAATTTATGTCATTTTTTACTATACTAACTGACAGCCCAATTTATGTCGCTTTATGAACGCCAAAACGCCACCAAGAAGAAAAAGACAGAAAACCCACCAAACTTTACCCCAACTTACACCTTAAACCCCTAGAAGAGGGACTAAAAATGCAACGCCCATTAACTTATTTAAAGAAACAACAAAACTCCACCCAAATTTTTACCAGGCCGTGTCTTCCCACTCGACGCGAGTTAAAGTTTTACGGCGTCACAGCTCAACTCGAAATAATTTTACTAACACAACGCGACTAACTACATGCAAAGCGGACATTTTTCAAAAAAACTAAATAATTCGGGCTATCTTCCATACGTTTACGTACACGTATAATAAACAACCTAAACTAACCACATCATATCGATGGTTCTTTTCCCTTTTCATGCGATTTTCCGATGATAAAAACGCGCAGACCATTAGGTATGCTAGGTACTAACCACATGTTTCCAAACATACCCGTAGCAACGCGTTTTAAATTCAATAAATACACAACGTTACGTTAAAATATGAATATACAACCCGAAAGTCCCACAACATCGTGTGGGCCAGTATTTTTCTAGTTATTATTAATAACTTTTCCTCATATGTTTGTAGTTTGCTTCTCATCATTTGATTTTAGATGAAAGAAAACTTCCCAAAGTTCATTTCCAAATAAAAACTTAGCAAACAAATGTAAAAGAAGCCGTATGGTTCTCGAGAGGTATGTTTCTTATATTGGAGTATGGGACCAATCTTTTTATAGTCAATCAAGCTGGTGAAGGTGAGTTTTACTTGGCAATTAGGGGCCAATTGGGGGTTTTAACTTGAAAATTGCTATAGTCAATGTATACGGTCCACACTCAAACGAAAAGAAATTAAGATTTTGGAAAAGCCTTCAATGTTTATTAAATTATAAAACATGCCATGGTTGATGTGTGACGATTTTAATGAGGTAAGGAATATACTTAGTAGATTTAATTGTGATTTTAATATAAAGTGGGCGGACAATTTTAATGACTTAATAAATGATTCGTGTTTAATTGATATCCCTATTCGTGGCAAAAAAATTCACTAGAATTAGTGACGATGGGCTTAAACTCAATAAACTAGATAAGTTTTTGGTTTCCAGGGAATGTTTACAAATTTGGCCTAATATTTCGGCCAACACTCTTGAAGGGGTTTCTCCGACCATTGTCCTATAATTCTTAATGACAAAAATCTTGACTTTGACTCCAAACCCATTCGAGTCTTAAATACATGGTTCGAAACGAAAGATACAGAATGCCTGAAACATACCCATTAATGGTAACCGACCGGATTTCGTTTTTAGAAACAAACTAAAGAATGTTGGCTGCACCAATCGAAACTCTAGATTGTCAAATAAAAAATACCTAAATATAACATGAATAATTGGGAACATGAGGCCGACTCGAGGTTACTAAATGATACAGAAAGAGAACAATGGCCTTTATTAAAATATCAATTGAAAGTTATAGAGTGTTCAAGAATCAATACCTTTATTACAATACTAATATAATTGAAAGTTATAGATGGTTGCATAAACAATGTAAAGTGTTTTGAAACATCTTTTTGATTTTATGTTAGATGGTTGCCTTTAGATTGCATTAATCTCACCACATTGTATGAGAGGGTTGAATGCTTTTATTTTGATGTGGAGTAAAAATGAAGAGGGGTAGAGCTAAATAAAAAGTTATGGGTCATGTGACCATACTCAAAATTCATTACTACATTAATATAGTTTAATGGTCTAGTATGAAAATCATTAGATGTATTGTCTCAATTCGAAACCTAACATTAAGATTTTTAGAATCGATATTTTATTTCTGATATTTACTTTGTTCTCATTCAATATTTGTTTTATCAAACTATGTTTTTATCAATATCTTTTAAGAAAAAAACAGAATGAGTATCATATGGCTATTATGAATATCTTACGAGATGTTTCAAATCCACTACAAGAAATAATATGACTATTATATGAGTATCTGACTTACTAGCTGTTCCATATCCATCACTATATGTTATATCTACAAATATTATATATAGCTATACATAAAGTTTAATTAATCAATCAACTACTTCGCCCGTATAACACCATAAGCAAATGCTACTTCACATATGCAATACCATAATTAAATGCTCGTGTCACTATAGAAAGCTCAATACCTTGTACAACATGTCACCACATGTGAGCCTAAAAAGAAGTGAGAGTAAATATATGTATTATATGATCAAGATGGGGAATTCGTTGAGGTTCGTAGGCCTAATTCGAAGCTTCCATTTGAAATCGATGGTACAAAAATTGAAATAGTAGATGCAACTGGCAGCAGTGGCCTTGATATGAAGGTGATGCTATACTCTATTTGTATACTATCAAAATATACACTTTAGACTGTTTTGACTTGTTTTCTTTTTGACTAATATTATGATCGACCAATCTAACCAGTTTCCCTGTTAGCATAATCCGTATTCAAATGAGACTAAACGATATGCTATGTGCACATATTGGGTGTTGATTGTGTATGCTAGCTTTGGTGCATTAGTGGTCATTCACTTTTTTGGCGAATATATATATATATATATATATATATATATATATATATATATATATATATATATATATATATATATATATATATATTGGGTGTTGATTGTGTATGCTGGCTTTGGTGCATTAGTGGTCATTCACTTTTTTGGCGAATATATATATATATATATATATATATATATATATATATATATATACACACACACACACACATATATATACACATATATACACACACACACACACACACACACATATATATATATATATATATATATATATATATATATATATATATATATATATATATATATATATATATATATATATATGTGTGTGTGTGTGTGTGTGTGTGTGTGGTGAGGATCCAGAGAGAACCAAATGTAGGAGAGAACTCAGAGAACTTACAAACTAAACTCAATCTGTGTGCAGATTGAGCTCAATCTGTGGGTTCTATGGGTTCTCTCCCACACTTAGTTCTCTCTGGATCCCTTCAATATATATATATATATATATATATATATATATATATATATATATATATATATATATATATTGTAATGATCAGACATATTACAAATTACATAATTGAGTAGATCTGATGATCTGTTGCACGTGACTACACCATAGAGTACACACTAATACACAAACATCTCGAAAAAAACATTGCAGCTAAAAAAACCAAGCTTCAACTCTATTTAAATCTTGATCTATCGATATACAACCCCCAAGCCTGATCTATCTCCGAAAAGATCTCCCAGACCAGCGCCTCACCATCCCATCAGAAAGAGCAGCACCGATCACCAACAAACCCACAAGTTCCATCCACCGGAAAATCCAAGAACACCACCCTAAGACCATCAAACTAATGAAGCCCCCCCCCCCCCATATTAGATAAAATAACTAAACATGTGGTTGAAAAGCCCTCAAAATACCACATCTACAAACCTCATTTTTTGAAATCAACAAAGTCGACAACGACAACAACAACATCGGTCCAACCCGAACCAAAACCGACGACATGGAAGGAGGAGTGAAACAGAATTAACACATCAAGCAAATGACCAACCCCACCCAAAAATCGTCTGGACATTACCGGCCACCAAAAGTCCGATTGGACTTTTGACAACCACAGCAAGGACGACAGTCAGTTCATAACAGCAACCAAGAGATAATAAAATCGCCTTTTTCAGTAAACTGAACATAATGAAGAGAAAAACCTATAAAGAAGCTAGCAACAATTTTCGGGAAAAAAACACGCCGTAGTAAATCTCTGACGCTCAGGAGTCTGGCGGTCGAACTACGGAGACTACTACAAACAAGAAAACAGCCTTAACCACCTCATCATTCTCAAATCTCACACTGAGATCGTTGCCTGAGAACTTAAAGGAACGACGAACCGTAGCAGACGCCAGAAAAAATAAATAAAACCAAACGGTCAACCCAATGTTTGTATTGAATAATAGAGAATATTGTCAAGATAATCAATATGTGTTCCAATAAACATGTATTTGGTCCGGTAACTAGACCAGGAAGGTATGGATAAAAAGGTTGACGGGTTGAGCGCAAACTCATTAAATTAAGTCTTACATTGAACATATTAGTATGGTATTTACCGTTTCCTGGTATTCTTCGAAGGGGGAGTAGTGTGGCCCCACACAATCTTCTTCCTTTGCTCGCTCCCTTAATACACATGCCTATTATTCAAGCACAAAAAATGGTTAGTAAAACATAGAGATAGTTTTACAAATGTTGTTGTTGTTACCTTGAAGTCAAATAAAAATTCTTTCGATCCGAAGTTCACATACACCTTGCATTATGGTTTAACATACAAATATGTTTAGATAGAAGAAGAAAAAGAAGCAGAAGAAGAAAAAGAAGAAGCAACATAAACTTACCCTTCTCTTTCACCTTGCATCATAATTGTAGGATACAGGCACATTTATTAAATTTGATATATACTAATCGGACACCTCATCTCACTATTTTTTATGGGTCAAGGAAACAAAAACACACATTATTTTACATTTTATGACAACATAATAATTGAAAGAATAGTAACAAATCGTACGTAAAGAATATAATGTTCGTAGCATAGTTGATACCGGCACCCACTGTATCATCATGGGATACGCATGCTCAAATGACCTTCCTTCCCCTTCGTCAAACACACCACCATTGATAAACCCATCAACACAATGGTATCTATTAACGTGATTATCTCACTTTAAGACATTACCAAAAAGCAATTTGTAATGTGTTAGAGTGTTAAACATCAATAAAATTTAAACAATCAATAAGATATACATGTGATTGAGTTAAACGAACATATAAATAAATAAATAAAATTGAACATATATTATTTATGTAAATAGATATATTGAACATTCCTTCAATTCTTAATTGCATTTAAAATAGTAAGCTCTATACGCACTTTATCCGGTCTCTTAGACACAAAATGTCCACTTTAGGCTAACGTACACAAAATGTAAATTAATTTCAGGGATCAATCGTGTAACGTAATTTGACGAAATTTGAGCAGTTAATAAATTGACATTTCGTCTACGAGTGTTCAAGAGACTAGATAAAGTGTGTATAGAGCTTACCATTTTGAAATGCAATTAACAATTAAAGGAATATTCGTTTTATCTATTTATGTAAATAATATATATTTATTTTATTGTTTGTTTAACTCATTTTATATATTTGATGACTGTTTGTTTATATTTTATTGATGTTTAACACTCTAACAATTTACAAATTACTTTTTGGTAATGTCTACATGTGGGATAACCACGTTTATAGATACCATTTTTGATGGGTTTATCAATGATAGTGAGTTTAAAGAAGGAAAATGAAGCTCATTTGGGCCTCCGTATACCACGGGTGATACAATGAGTGCCAGTATCAACTATGATACGGACACTATATTCTTTACGTACGATTTGTTGCTAATCTTTCAATTATTATATAGTCATAAAATGTAAATAATGTGTGTTTTTGTTTCCTCTATCCAGAAAAAATAGTGAGCTAGTGGGGTATCCGATTACTATATAACAAATTTACGAAATGCATTTGTATCCTACAATCTGGATGCAAAGTGAAAACGAAGAGTAAGTTTCAGCTGCTTCTTTTTTTATTCTTCTTTCTAAATATATTTGTACATTTGTATGTTAAACCATAATGAAGGGTGTATGTGAACTTCAGATCGAAATAATTTGTATTTGATTTCGAGGTAACAACAACAACATTTGTAAAATTATCTCTATGTTTTACTAATTGCTGTAATTAGTTAGGATTACAACTAACTGTTGTAATTAGTTTTTGGCAATAAATGCTTATATATGCTTTTAAATTAATATATATATATATATATATATATATATATATATATATATATATATATATATATATATATATATATATATATATATATATCTATTTTTTTGTTAGACTTCATTTGAAACTGTTAAGGAGGTATGCAACTATGAATCTCCTTATTATGTGATCGCTGATAAGGACTTCTATGATTCTTATGGTGGGCCTAAAAAGGCAGTGAGATAGCCCCGTCTTCTAAAGTCAATGATCCATATTTGAACTTCTTTGGTTTATACGGAGGGCCCAAAAAAGGCTTGTCTTCTATACTTAATGTAGCAGATTTGGAGTCATTTTAAAGGAAAGCTGCATCACATTTGCAGAAATTTCTCGAGGGTACCGAATATTTAATTCTTAACTAAACTATGTTGGCTCTTAAGTGATGAATACTTAATTCTTAATAAGATGTACCAAATATTCATATGGAGTTTCCATAGGTACCGAGTAGCCTACAATTGATTTACCCTTATGCTCTGCATAAGAAGTTGAATGCAGCTGAAAAAAAAAAGCTAAAGACAACTAAAAAGAAGTTTAAGGCAGCTCAAGAGACTAGTGGGTTGAACAAAGGAGGAAAACTCAAGCTGGCAGCTCAAGAGACTAGTGGGTTGAACTTGAGCATAGGAGAAAAAATCAAGCTGGCAGCTTAAGAGAGTAGTGGGTTGAACTTGAACAAATCAAGATAGGAGCTGAAGAGAGTAGTGGGATGAACAAAGGAGACAAACGTAAGCTGGCAGCTCAAGAGACTAGTGGATTTAAGAAAGGAGGAAAACTCAAGATGGGAGCTGAAGAGAGTAGCATGATGAATAAAGGAGAAAAATGCAAGCTGGAAGCTCTAGAGACTAGTGGGTTTAAGAAAGGAGAAAAACTCAAGCTAGGAGCTGAAGAGAGTAGCGTGATGAACAAAGGATGAAAAAGTACGGGTTGGAAAAGGGGTATATAAAATGCCTAATAAAAATCTTCGGTACTGTATGAGATTGTAATAAGGTTACTATTGTTTACCATGTGGGACACTTTTGTGTTTTGTGTGTGACTTGTCATATTCTCTATTGATAGCCTAGATTTGCCATTTAACTCTTCATGTATACCTATTAAGTATTTTACCATTTACCATGTGGGTTTATAAAGTGAATTTTGTTTTGGTTTTTAACATTTACATATTGGTTTTGTTACTAGATGAAGATGCTCTAGATTATACTATTTTATTTAAGTTGAATTCTTGATTTTTGAACTAGATGTGCTTGGATGAATACAGAATTTTTTTTGAGTATATCTGGATTTTAGGTTCTTGAGTTCTATCGAGTATATTTGGGGTGTGTTTTATGTAGATCTTAGCTCAGCTGGTGTACACGAAATCTTAGATTTTGCTGTAGTCAACTAATCAAGAAACACAACTCTAGGTGGTAAGATGGGTGGAAATAAATTTGGATTAAAACATACCAATTTTTCTTACTAACTAGTTGCGATTGAGTTTGAGATTACTTCCAAACATCCTAATGTTTTTGGCGGTGTCCATATTTAAATTATCAATGTGTATATCCTTCAATTACAAAGACATTATTAGCAATGGAGTATTTGTTTTTGAAATTTTATTATTATTATTATTATTATTATTATTATTATTATTATTATATTATTATTATTATTATTATTATTATTATTATTATTATTATTATTATTATTATTATTCTTCAAATGGTATCAGAGCCAGACATCTTTTTGGATCATCCGGACTATATCTCATAGGTTTGACTCTTATATCTTTATCTTTAACCTTCATTTCTAATTTTGCCATTATTTGGTTTTTATTCCAAAATTGTAATGGATTTTCACTATAACATTTTTTTAACTTTTCTTTTAAATTTTCTATATTTATATCTAATTTTCTTAAATTTACCTGGTACTCCAAAAGTTCTTCTCCCTTACATATTAGGACATGTGTGACGACCCAAAAATTTTCGACCAAATTTAAACTTAATCTTTATATGAATTCGACACGATAAGCAAAGTCTATAACGTTGAGTCTTAAAAATTTTGGAACTATGTTTGTATATTCAATTACCCTTTGACTGTTCCCGACGATTCACGAACCATTAATTATAAACGAATGTGAATACAGATAAATATAAATATAAATACAAATATATGTATAATAATTTGACCTAATAATATATGATTAAATTGCTTAAACTAAATACGAAAAATATGATACAAAAATATTTAAGTTGTAATTGATATGAATCTAAATAAAGATATATGATTCTATACATAATTATTATAGGTATATAGGGATATATATATAAAAGTTATAGATAATTAATAATATGTAATATTACTATATTAGATATAAATACAAGTATAATTATAATTATTTTAATAATATTGTTATTACTTTCAATATTTATGTCAATACTAGTATTATTAATATTATTAATTTAATACATAATATATAAATATGAGATTTTATAAGCATAATTTGTTATATCAATAATATTATTGGTATTACTCTCATTATTGGTATTAATATTAATATTAGTATAATTATTTGTATTATTATATACTATATAGATATGAAAAATGAAACATATAACTTGTTATTACTAAGTATTATTATAAGGTCTTATCATTAAAAATTATTATTAATAATATGATCATTAATATTTTTACAATTATTATAATAATTATGATCATTAATAATAGTATTATTGATATTATTATCATTTTTATTATTTCTACTATTATTATTACTATTAGTATTATTAGTATCATTAAAAAATTTCTATATGAAACCTGTACATGTAATTTGTTGTATTACTAGTATTATTATGATTATTATTATCATTATTGTTATTAGCAATATTATCATATTATTATTATTATCTTTATCAATAATATTATTATTATTAATAACATTATTATTCTTACAATTATTATTAGTAAAAAAATATTATTATTGTCATTTATAATATAATTATTACCATCTTTATGATTTCTAGTATCATTATTATTTATTTTTTTATTATTAATATAATTATTATTATTATTGATATAATTATTAATTATTAATATTAATTATAATTATATAAATTCAATAAATCTTGATTAATCGTACCAAGTTGTTACAAATGCCTATCAAACTGCTGTTGATTTTGTTTTTGGTCCCCAAATTACGTACCAGTATCCAATTCAATCACAGAATCGTACCATTCGGTTAGCCATCCCCATCTCCTTTATATATTTTTTGTTTTCATCTTCTTAACTCGAATCTGTTGTTAGCTGTTTAAAATTTATATAACAAATCGATTAGTTTATGTTAAGAAGGAATTCATTCCACTTTCTATCACTAGTACTATCAACAATCAATTACAACAACCTCTTTCAGTGAATTAAATTGAATTTTTTCTTAAAAAAAAGCTGCAGCGTCCCTGTTCTTACTCCATTTTTCAAAAAAACTCAATTTCGTGACAAATTTCAAAAATTAGAAATGTGGTCTTGTTAGGAATCTTTTGTTTAAACTATCTGTAAAATAGCAGCTTCCAATTCCTCTTAATCACTTCAAATTTTCAAGTCAAAGATTTATTTCAAAAAGTCAATGAATGTGTTCATCAAGAAATTCGAACTCTGCGTGTTGTTTTTGGATCAATTAATGATTCAGACAGTTTCTAAAGATGATTTAGAGTCATTTTCATGTTATAATCATTAGCTAAAACAAACTAGAACTTGATAATCGATTTTGAGTTCATAAAAAGCTTACAGCGACTGTTTCAATTTAATTTCCTTTAATATTTTTTTCTGTTGTTATTTTAATTAATTGAATTACATATAATCGTTTCTGTAGCATGTATTGATCTAAAAACTAAATAGATAATTAATAGCAGCAACGATTAATACCTGGGCGACTAATTTGAATGGAAGAAGGAGAAGATAAAGAAACAGGATTAGAAATGGGTTAAATAATAATGGGTTGGTTATTATATCAGAAAAACAAAGACTAGCTGGATGGTTAAGTATGTTTTTATGTGTACGAGAGGTCTCGGGTTCGAGCCCGGCGGGCAGCAACTATTTTTTTAAGGCCGTATGAGGTAGTTTTTAATGTCAAAAATCTTTATTATTATTATTATTGTTGTTATTATTATTATTATTATTATTATTAATTATTAATTATTGTTGTTTTTAATTGTTATTATTACTAATATCATAAATATGTTTATTAGAATAATTAAAAATATTATTATTATGGTTATTACTAGTATAACTATTATTATTATTAACATGATTAGGAATATAAAGATTTTAATAATATTATTACAATTATGAAAATAAAAATCTTGGATATAAAGATTAGTAGGAAAATCATTAAATTAAAATTTTAATTAATTTATGATTCATAGTAATTACTAAAAAAAATTTTATAACTATTATTATCATAGTACAACTTAGTATTATATTTGTTAATATCATTATTTCTAATAACATTATTATTATTATTATTATTATTATTATTATTATTATTATTATTATTATTATTATTATTATTATCACTTTTATCAATATTATTATAAAATATCATCATTTTTATTAACTTTAGTATTACCAAAACTAATAATAATTTCATAAACAAATTATCTTCATATAAAAGATATATATTTAATATACATAACTTAACTATATTAATATTTTGATGTATAAAATGGAAATATATAACATAACAAAATTTATATTTTTATATACAAATTGAAAATATGAAAACATATACATATTATTAATATAAATATGACATAACTAATAAATTCATATATATACAATTGTTCGATTGCAAATATGTGTATTAATATATATACAAATGATATAGGTTCGTGAATCCAAGGCCAACCCTGCATTGTTCAATATCGTCATATGTATTTTTACTATAAAATACAGTATAGTGAGTTTCATTTGCTCCCTTTTTAATTGCTTTTGCAATATATATATTTTTGGACTGAGATTACATGCGATGCTTTTATAAATGCTTTACGAAATAGAGACAAGTGATTAAAAACGATATTCTGCGGATTGATGTGCTAGGTAATTTAGTTACATGTTATAAGAGCATGTAAGCGCGAATCCTAAAGATAGATCTATTGGGCTTAACACCCTCATCCTGTAGGCTGCACTAGACATAAGAGCTAGTGGGCGGATATTTAGTACTTCGAGGATTATTTATACACTTGCGAGTGTACATATCCATCTTTGTGAAGATGACTTATTATATTATTGTTAAGGTTGGTTACTGAGGCCTCAACATAAGCAGAAAGGTTTTATACACTTGCGAGTGAACATATATTTATAAATGGAAATCTTGTGGTCTATTAAAATATTGAAATGATTGTTATGATAAACCTATGAACTCACCAACCTTTTGGTTGACACTTTTAAGCATGTTTATTCTCAGGTATGAAAGAAATCTTCCGCTATGCATTTGCTCATATTACATGGAGTCATTCATGGCATATTTAGGACAACACCTCTTAATGGAACCAAATGTTGATGACTTCGTCCAGGTGGATTAGGACGGGTTGTTAAAACAGGTAAATTGACATTTCGTCTACGTGTGTCCAAGAGACTAGATAAAGTGTGTATAGAGCTTACTCTTTTGAAATGCAATTAACAATTAAAGGAATATTCTTTTTATCTATTTATGTAAATAATGTATTTTTAATTTATATATATTTATTTTATTGTTTGTTTAACTCAGTCACATATATATTTGATGACTGTTTGTTTATATTTTATTGATGTTTAACACTCTAACAATTTACAAATTACTTTTTAGTAATGTCTACATGTGGGATAACCACCTTTATAGATACCATTTTGTTGATGGTTTATCAATGACAGTGAGTTTAAAAAAAAGAAAATGAAGCTCATTTGGGCCTCCGTATACCACGGGTGATACAATGAGTGCCAGTATCAACTATGTTACGGACACTATATTCTTTACGTACGATTTGTTGCTAATCTTTCAATTATTACGTTGTCAAAAAATGTAAATAATGCGTGTTTTTGTTTCCTAGATCCAGATAAAATGGTGAGCTAGTGGGGTATTCGATTATTATATATCAAATTTACGAAATGCGCTTGTATCCTACAATCTGAATGCAAAGTGAAAACGAAGAGTAAGTTTCAGCTGCTTCTTTTGTTATTCTTCTTTCTGAATATATTTGTACATTTGTATGTTAAACCATAATGAAGGGTGTATGTGAACTTCAGATTGAAATAATTTGTATTTGATTTTGAGGTAACAACAAGAACATTTGTAAAATTATCTCTATGTTTTACTAATTGTTGTAATTAGTTAGCATTACAACTAACTGTTGTAATTAGTTTTTGGCAATAAATGCTTATATATGCTTTTAAATATATATATATATATATATATATATATATATATATATATATATATATATATATATATATATATATCTGTGGTTTTTGTTAGGCTTCATTTGAAACTGTTAAGGAGGTATGCAACTATGAACCTCGTTATTATGTGATCACTGATAAGGACTTCTATGATTCATACAGTGGGCCTAAAAAAGGCAGTGAGATAGCCCCGTCTTCTAAAGTCAATGATCCAGATTTGAACTTCTTTGGTTTATACGGAGGGACCAAAAAAGGCTTGTCTTCTATACTTAATGTAGCAGATTTTGAGTCATTTAAAAGGAAAGCTACATCACAATTGCAGAAATTTCTCGAGGGTGAAGTGAAGATCTTGATGACAAGATGCATAATTCTTGGGCTCATGGGAAGGTCTCACCAACGGGGGGATTAGAGGATTTTCGCATGATATTATAGGAGAACTAAGGTATATACCAACCTTTTAAGATTTTCAAATACATAAAGTCTTTAATATAATAATCTGTCTATAAATATAAATAAATAAAATGCAGGTGTTCGTGTACTTATCTGAAACGTCATGATGACTGTATTAAGAGTGTGGTAACCTCCAGGGACTTTGACAGTATAGAATATTCAGGGGAGGTATGTATGCTCTTTATAGCAACAGGGCAGATCTCATACTACAATGACATTTAGAAGGTAATGTCACTTTATACTTTTTTTTTCTAACTAATCTATGTTGGCTCTTAACTGATGAATATTTAATTCTTAATAAGATGTACCGCATATTCATATGGAGTTTCCTCGGGTATCGAGTAGCCTACAATTGATTAACCCTCATGATGTGCTTAAGAAGTTGAATGCAACTGAAAAAAGCTAAAGACAGCTAAAAAGAAGTTGAAGGTAGCTCAAGAGACTAGTGGGTTGAACAAAGGAGGAAAACTCACGCTGGCAGCTCAAGAGACTAGTGGGTTGAACTTGAGCATAGGAGAAAAAATCAAGCTGGCAGCTCAAGAGAGTAGTGGGTTGAACTTGAACAAATCAAGATGGGAGCTGAAGAGAGTAGTGGGATGAACAAAGGAGAAAAATGCAAGCTGGCAGCTCAAGAGACTCCTGGGTTTAAGAAAGGAGGAAAACTCAAGATGGGAGCTGAAGAGAGTAGCAAGATGAACAAAGGAGAAAAACGCAAGTTGGAAGCTCAAGAGACTAGTGTGTTTAAGAAAGGAGGAAAACTCAAGCTAGGAGCTGAAAAGAGTAGCGTGATGAACAAAGGATGAAAAAGCAAGCGTTGAAAAAGGGGTATATAAAATGCCTAATAAAAATCTTCGTATGAGATTGTAAAAAGGCTACTTTTGTATTTTGTGTGTGACTTGTCATATTCTCTATTGATAGCCAAGACTTGCCATTTAACTTTTCATGTATACCTATTAAGTATTTTACCATTTACCATGTGGGTTTATAAAGTGAATTTTGTTTTGGTTTTTAACATTTGCATATTTGTTTTGTTGTTAGATGAAAATGCTCCAGATTATACTATTTTATTTAAGTTGAATTCTTGATTTTTGAACTAGAAGTGCTTGAATGAATATAGTTTTTTTTAGTATATCTGGATTTTGGGTTCTTGAGTTCTGTCGAGTATATTTGGGGTGTGTTTTATATAGATCTTAGCTCAACTGGTGTACACGAAATCTTGGATTTTGCTGTAGTCAACTAATCAAGAAACACAACTCTAGGTGGTAAGATGGGTGAAAATAAATTTGGGTTAAAACATACCAATTTTTCTTACTAACTAGTTACGATTGAGTTTGAGATCAATTTCAAACATCCTAATGTTTTAGGCGGTGTTCATATTTAAATTATCAATTTGTATATCCTTCATTTACGAAGACATTATTAGCAATGGAGTATTTGTTTTTGAATTTTATTATTATTATTATTATTATTATTATTATTATTATTATTATTATTATTCAAATGGTATCAGAGCCAGACGTCTTTTTGAATCTTTCGGACTATTATTATTCAAATGGTATCAGAGCCAGACATCATTATTACTATCATTATTATTATTATATCTCATAGGTTTGACTCTTATATCTTTATCTTTATACAACAATAACAATACACAATCCCGCATGTGCGAGGTATGGGACCCAACAACAACAACATTTTTATATTTATCTTTATCTTTATCTTTATCCTTCATTTTTAATTTTGCCATTATTTGGTTTTTATTCCAAAATTGTAATGGATTTTCACTATAATATTTCTTTAACTTTTCTTTTAAATTTTCTAAATTTACTTGGTACTCCAAAAGTCTTTCTCCCTTACATATTAGGACAGGTAAACTTTTTTCTAGAACTGCTTTTTCTTTATATCCAATATCTTGTTGATTTAGCCTTGGTTTAAAATTAAGAGGAAAAGGTCTTGAATATGCCTTTTTTATTCTCTTAACTACAATTAAAGTATGACAAGATGTCTATAAGATTACTTGGTATGTTAACATATCAAAAGTTACTTTAATAAATCTTTGTAGGAAATTATTTTCTAATAACACATCTGAACAAGTATTATGAAAATAAATAGGAGGACATTTTACAATAAATGATCTAATTAAAATTAAAGGTTCTTTTATTCCTCTATTTAAAGGAATAATATTTCTTGAAAATAAAATTCCTCTAAAAGGTTCTAAATCTTGATGATATTTTTCAGGATATCATTCAGGTTTACATATGCAAACACCTGCTCTATCAATAAAAGTACCAAAATATTCTGCCTTGTAATCTTTATATGTAATTCCTATTGGATTTTATCTTATGGGTATTTTATCTTTTCCGAATTTTAGAATAGTTTCAATGGCTTCAGTTATTTCATGCATATCGCCATTAAATTTTGTATATTGGTGAGGTTCACTTAATTTATATCCTATTAACTTTTCACACAAATTACGATTTAAATAATTAGCATTTATTCCTGTATCTATTAATTTGTTTACACTAGAAAAATTAATAGCATTATAATATTCTCCTTGAATTTTGTAATTCTTTAAAAGTTCATCCTTCTCCAATATTACGTTAAATCTATTTGAAGTAAATAATCTTTCTATGGGGTGAGTAATGACTTCTTTAATGGAGAATGACATTCTGGGAGCTATCTGGTTATTCAATAATAATGGTTTATCTTGTAGTTCTAAATTTAGTGGTCGACTATCTATTTCTTCAATTTTAGCTAAAGTAGGTATCTGTATTTTGCATACTTCACTAAAAAAAAAGTCTATTGCATCTTTAATCGTAAAGCAATCAGAATGATGTGTATTTGATATAGCATATGATATTGCATAAGTTATGGAATAGGGTTTATTATTTTGTTTAAAGAAATTCTTTCTCTTAAAATCTTGTAATAGACTTAGCATTTTATCAAAATCTCTATCTTGTATATTATAAGATATCCTAGGATATATATATTGAACTTAAGTTTGCCATATTGTAAGTTTCCTCTTAGGATCTCTAAACATGCTTCTTCTCTATTTTGGATTCTATTATCCATTATTGCTAAATCTATGGTAGTGTCTATTCCATCTTTAAAAGTAGATTTTATAATTATCTGAATAGCTCATATATGGACCCAACCCAAAGTATTTCTTATACTTGGTTCTATGTTTTGTAATTTATTTTGTATATCCTTTTTAGATAGTAAAGGTATCATGACTTTATTATATGTTATATTTATATTTAATGCCCTTTCTTGGATATTTAATTCATAAAATAAATTATGATTTATGGGTCTTATCCTTAGTTTTTGCAAAGTATTTATTTTAAAACCAGAATAATTAGATAATGAAAATTTTTCATGTTGTATTTGTTTTAACTTCTTTTGTCTATTTATACATCTTGTCTGTATTAACATAAATATTCATTTTGTTCATCTATAACATCTATATCTATATTGGTATAGCTAGTAGATGCTATATGCAATTTATTCATCTTCGCTAGATGTATATTCTGTTTCAGTAAAACAAAAATACTTTCATCGGAATCTTCATCTTGAAAATTCTTTATAGGTATAAATTCACCATTATTTATCATTTCTTCTATATCGTTATCTAATTCAAATATCTTAATGTTTTTATTAAATTTTTTAGGACATCTATTTGCGTAATGACCTTTCTCTTTACATATATAACATGTGCATTCTTTAGGATTTTTCTTCCTATTATATGTTGGTTTAATTGTTTGAGTATAAAATTTTTTCTTATAATATCTAGTTTTTTTTTTCTTAAAATATCCCTTTTTAAAGTGAGTTCTTTTCTTATATTTTTCGTTTTATCTTACCATAATAATAAGAGCTATCACACCCTATCATTATAGGCATTTTTGGGCTACTACAACATAAGGATACTTTTTTCTTCAAATTTTTACTCATTTTTGCTAAAAATGCATGTGCACACCATTCGCTTAATTTATCTCTCACATGAGTAATTTTTTTCCTAATGTATCTTTAGTTCCTGGATTATAAGTGTCTATTAATTTTTGTCCCCATGGGTCAGGTATTTTAGCAAAAAATAACGGTAAATAATTTTCGGTTTTATCAATTTGATTATATATATGATAATAATAGTCTTGAAAGACACATATATATCTATCTATTTCGCATATGTCACATAATTGTAGTCTCAATAAAATTGTGGAATATTTTTGGACCGTAGCGGGATCTTTTATAAGATTTCCTTCACCACAAAATTCTAGTCTAAAGACTTCTACAGCTCGAGTTAATATGTTTGCTACATATTCATCAAGATTAAATATATTATGTATAATAGCTGGGTCTAGATGTTGCGAGAATCTTAAGGCACTTTTTAATAGCATTCTCTCTAAAAATCCTTTAATTGTTTCTAAATCCATTTTGTTAACTGAGACAGCTAGTCTTAAAGCAGTTTTCCATTTATCAATGGCTTCATCTGTATTAGTAACACAATCTATATCTAATTATATTCCAAAAAGATTAATAGGTTCAATTTTCATACTCTCGTATGGTTTATAATTATCTTCCGTTTTCATAGTTGTTTTTACAGCAGCATAACTTTGTGTTGAACCTCTAAATTCATTTTTATAGGTATTTTCGTACTACTACTTGGTATATCGTTTACGTTGGGGACTCAATCTTCTTGTTTTATTTCAGGTTTAACATTTACAAAATTATCGTTTATATTCATTTCTCCTATTTTTGTTACTAGATTATCTATATACGGGGGAATAAATATTTCACTTTCAGTTTCAGATGTCATTGTTTATAGCCTTTAGGTATTTTCATATTGATTAATTATTGTATTTAAGGGTCTTGTGACTTGGTTTTATCTTTCTCTTGACATCTTATATTATTATTTTCTTTGATCAATAATTTTATACTTTCTAATTCGTTAAGTACTTTTTTCTCCGTAATACATAATAGTCTTCTGGATATTTATTAAATCTTTATCTATTTTTAATAAATCATGTGTATCTTCTAAGATAAAAAATTCTTTATTACTCATTATGAAGAATTATAATTCCAATCAGTATTATCATAGACATAGTCGGAATCAGTTATTTCATATCTATCAAAATTAAAATCTTCGTCTGATATATAATCATCAAAGTCATCATCTAAGTGTGTGTTAGATTGTTCTAAAACAATAGTTTCGTTATCGACTAGATTAAAAGTAGTTGATACTAATATATTATAATCGAAAAAATTGAGTGTCTGATCCATCCCTCCGTCACCTAAAAGATGTCTGGCTCGGATACCATTTGTGAGTGGATCATGTAAATTCAAAAGTATTATTATTATTATTATTATTATTATTATTATTATTATTATTATTATTATTATTGTTGTTGTTGTTGTTATTATTATTATTATTATTATTATTATTATTATTATTATTATTATTATTATTATTATAATAATAATAATAATAATAAAAAACTTAAAAGTTTTAAAACTTACAAAAAATTAGTGGGAAGCCTAGAGACAATCTGGGCCCCCACACCTCTAGCAATAGCAAAACATATCCTAGTAAAAATATGAGCATCAGCACCGGCACTAATATCTTGCGCCATCGAACTCTTCTGAACCCGCTTTAGCAAAGAAACAGCCTCCTTCTCTAATTCTCCCAGGGAAGAAAATGAGAAAGGAATGAAACCATAACCAATCGCCTGACAGCTAGATTCGTACTTTACCCGCTTCCGACGAGCCGCATCAACCACAGCACGTCCAGGGACAAAGTCAAAAAGCCCAGACTGCGTCAAAGGAGAAGACCCTGTCAAGTCAACACAAACATCGCGACCACAATCCCAGGAATAAAGTAACACATCTGCAGGTCTGAGGGCCCTGTCGTTCCCTCCAGACAACCCAATGTCAACCTCCTTTCTCGCTGAAATCCCAGATCGATAACAAACATCAACAAGGGAATCCCGAACAATATTATGTCGATGCTTAATACCCACCATACCAGCACAAGACACGGCGTGATCCCCGAAAATATCCCCAGTAAAAACCCTTGAACAGGCAGAGCATGCCGTCGAGATAGAGAACAATGGAACACCTAACCGGTAGCACAACACACATCGGTAAGTCTTTGCGTTCATCGTCTGACCCAACCCCAAAATAGGGACTGCCCTTAGCCAAGCAGATGTGTGATGACCCTGCTGTGATTTTCATAAGGCCGATTGTTGGGGAGATAACGAAAAAGTGGATTCGGCAGAAGCGGTAACCTTTGTGAAATAAACATCTGCCAATTTCTTCATGAGTATTGGGGCAGCGACCTCACTCGGATTACCTAAAATATCAAACCCAACCGTATTATTAAACAGACCCAATGCATCTTTTTATTTTTATTATTACTAGCTTTAGGCCCGCGTTTTCGCGTGCACTTTTGTATGAGCGTTATCGAAAGTGTGATGGTTCCAATAAAGTAGCTTTATATATAAACACATATTGATAATGAAATATAAGTTTTTACACATTGATAACCATCACAAAAGACCAAGTGTTAAAGTCATACAAATCAGACCTGCAACTTTATGTAGCTCTCCAGTTATTTTCCATAACTTGTCAAAATAAGTTATTAGTAATATATACCAACTATACTATATATATATACTACTAAAAATGACTCACTCAACTTCTGCAAATGTCAAGAAATTCTAGCGTACTTGTTATACTTTTGGAGTAAACTACTCACCCCAACTTGCTTGGTCCACTTCACTATAAGTGAGGGGTTACCTACAATTAGATTAGATAGCTAGGTCATCTTCATACGTAATTCTGAATGGGTCAACTGCA
This sequence comes from Rutidosis leptorrhynchoides, assembly GCF_046630445.1. Taxonomy (NCBI): domain Eukaryota; kingdom Viridiplantae; phylum Streptophyta; class Magnoliopsida; order Asterales; family Asteraceae; genus Rutidosis; species Rutidosis leptorrhynchoides. The sequence goes on from NC_092343.1 coordinate 45,211,089, forward strand.
ACATTTCCAAGCGATTTATATGCTTTTCCAATGCTTACCAAATTTGCAAGATTAGAACCAAGCACCTCCAAACACCCATATAAGTGCAGACTTCTTTCCATAACGCAACATTAAAGCAATTCCTGTTAGAATTGTGAATCATCATCAGTTTCATGACAACAAATCTTAAGCAGATACATGCTTTAGATTTCTACCCAAAATTAACATATAACACGTAATTCTGAACGGGTTAATTGCAACACTGCCATTCTGAACGACAAAAAATCTTAAGCAGATACATGCTTTAGACTTCTATTTTGGGTCAACCCTAAAAACGATTGGTACACCAAAAGACATCTTTTTCATTATTGGTTTAGGATCGACCCAACCCATTTGATACATATAAGATATTTTTTTCCTTATTGGTTTTGAGGCAACTTAACCCATTTTATCATACTAAAATGATGATTAGCATTGAATGCTTTACTAATTTGAGTAAAAGACTAAATCGATACTCATTTTTAAGAAATGTGACTTAAAATCTAGTGAAGGTATCTTACTTTGAATGTTTAAGCAACGCTTAAATTAGAACCATCACTTGTAGAGGCTTCGCATTGTCATATCCCCACCTCTTATGCATCTGCATCCTCATAATTTGTTTAAATGAGGTATTATAAGAAACATATTTGATAAGTAGCTAAAAGACTACCATCAAAACGTATTTCAAACATCACCACTATGTGTTAATAAGTTCTAGCTATCCATTTTGAATTTCATCAAATAATTAATATACGCATATAAAACAACAAACTTGCTTACATATATTTATAAATATATCAATTTTATAAAAACGAATTATAACTTGCTTTAAAAACTTAAATTCGGATGAAATCTAAGACACCAAACAACTTAATCAAATGGATATTTTTAAATGAAAGACTCTTTATAAGCTTCCACTTCTATATTCAAGTTCACAATTCTTTCCTGGGTATCAAAAGATTTCACTATCTGAATAAGCTACCTGAACAATCAATTTCACTACCTCCTATTTTATAATCCTCTTTATTGAAAACGAAGTTATTCATTTAAACCTCCTATTACAAAATCCAGTGTATCGTTATTTGCTATAATATATATGTATGGTCAATTTTACACATCCTAATATCTTACTTGATTTCAGTGTTACCCCATCCGCCCATGACGCCACCTGGCAATCAAAGATTGTTCATCAACATAAATCATATGATGAACAAAAAAATAGCATAATAAAATATCCGAAAATGAATACATATTAGTATAATAGATCTAGAATGAATACATGTTAGTATAATAGAGCTAAAATGAATACCTGACAATCAAAGATTGTTCATTAACATAAATTATATAACAATAAACACATTATCACTACTTTTTCGTTTTTTTAATTGCCATATTCCTATATTATAATACAAATATTTTTAAAAAATAATAGTTGTTATAAACACACTTAACACATTGCCACAAGCAATCAACACTTCTATTTACCTGCCCCACTTCTCATCATCAAGTTCAATTTATTTTCTTTTGAAGATGTCACCTTAAGGTCATTGCATCATATCCACCAAAAAATCATCTGGCTGCACAAGTACATGTAAGTATTAGTGATCAACAAACTCTAACAACGTACGTAATAAACATATTCGTTGTATAAGTTAATAGCTTACTTTAAAACTCCTTTTAACTACAACTAAGCCCTTACCTCAATACTTTAACAAATAAATAGCTGAACGTTTTTCATATTAAAACTATACAACTCACCTTACTTGTATCAGTCATTACTTCTTGTAGAATATAATACACAAAAATGATGTCCTCTTCATAACCTCATAATGAGTCTCGACAATCTTTTGTTTTTGTTGCGTGTCATTCAAGCCTTCCATCTATAAACACAAACGTAGATCGACAAAAATGAGTGAACTAAGTCTCGTTCAAAAGGGTAACTCATTTCCCCATATTAGACCCGCCCATTTCACCTCTTCCTTAAACCTGTTCCCACCCATTTGATACGTTACTTGTCTATTAAACCCGCCAATTTTACGAATACTAATTTCTGAACATCTAAACTTTCATTATCACTATCAGATACAAAAAAAATCATGATTGCAATACACTTGATAAATTACTTGTCTATTACACCCGCCCATTTTACCTCGTTCACAAATTTGCTCCTGTCCATCAAACTATATAGAGAAGCTCTCACTGAAATGGAGAAGAACAATTAAATTTTCAAATTAAATTTTGCAATCATGAAAACAAAGTAAAATAGAAACTCTACTCAAAAAATCGAAACTATGATGGTAAAAATTAGGTAAAATAGAGAAGAAACAGTGGTTACCTTTTTTAGGACAAGACATGTTAATGAAGGCTGAACAGAAAATCCAAAAACACGTACTTTGTTACGTCTTAAGCCATCTAATAACGCCTGCTTTGATACCTCTTCCGTCCGAAGGGTAGTAACATCTTTTGACCCTGGCCGCCAGATGTTTTTTATCCTCCACCACTCAAGGATCCTACACTTTTATAAACACAACTAAAAAGAATAAATGCATATCTGTGTGTACATGATTAGCTTTCAGTTGACAATGGGTTCTTCATTACCTTTCAGTTGACAACGGCTTCATGATTAAAAAATGCTTCATCTTTGCACTATATATAATGAAAGATTATGAGTAAATATAGAAATTCCCTGGCTAATTGATTTGTCATTATCTATATTGCGTTTTATTTATGTTGATTAATTTGATTGACAAAACTTTAGGAAGTTATTTACAGTTTATTTTTAGACAATATATTGGTGTTTTAAATTTAAAATATAATTTAAATGAGTAACTAATAGTATCAATTCTATAATTAAAAGGATTATTTTCAGGGAATCAAATATGAACAGACTCAATCGAATATACTTGTAGACAATAAGATAAAAGATACATGTAGGTTCACTTGCCCAGACTACACTATCGAATATACCTATAGGTATTGCTTCAATTTCAAGCGATATAGATTAAGAAGTTCCAACGGTTCCATCGCCACCTGCAACCTATCAAATAACAAATCAAATTCTTGTCTATATTAACATCATATACCTAAAAGTAGTATACACCATCAACATGAATCATACAACACTAACCACAATCGACAACCCTTCGCGAGTTCCGTTGGCACAATTCATACTAAAATCATATACCTAAAACTAGTTTCAGCATGAAGCATACTAATTTTCGCGAGTTCCGTTGGCACAATTCCTACTAAAACCAACTCAGTTACTTACACATGTTGAAAAGAATTTGTTACCTTTTTTAACTTTGTATGTACACAACACTCGATGAAACACAACAATTTTGTATGTCTGTACATAATTGTTTTGAATTAAGTATACGCCACTACGTTCGATTAAGATGTGTTCCAACAAATATTAGCATTAAAGATGCGAATCAATTTAAATCAGGAGAAAGCAGTATGGACCACCCTGGTTGCACAACAAACATGGACCTGCCAGCAAACATGACATATCATTGTTAGAACACAGATTCGATAGACAACCTAGTGAAACAGATTTCAAAATACTTATCCATCCTATTTCATTACATGCATCAAAAGAAGACATATATAATCAAGGTTGTAAAAGTCACGAGTCGGGGACGCATCGGTCTAGGCCTAAAAAGGACGCGTCAGCCGAGTCGGTGATGCATCGGTGATGCATCGGTCATTGACCAACGTTGACTTTATTAATAATTTCTTAAATATATATTTATATACATATAAAATAGTTGATTATGTACCATAAATTTCTTAAATAAAAACTTGAATTTAAAAACAATCGAACTTCAAACTTAATTAATGTTACCGAGTACATAATCAGTAAGGACACAGAGAAAAGGGTGGCCCACAAAATAAAACAAAACCTAATTTCTAAAAACATATCAGATCTTGATGAAAATTTGACTGATTTTGAAAGTTTTTGACCAACTTTGACCGTCTTTGACAGACTTTGACCGAACTTTTAGCTTTGACCATCTTTCGAGTCGTTTTTAGAAAAAACGGGACGGAGAACCCAAAAAAATGACGCATCGGCTGAAGCGTCGGTCAAGTCGGACGACTTTTACAACACTGTATATAATTGAAAATGCATATAACATATCAAATTTTTTGTCAAATTCAATGAAAACCTTATAGCATTTGCAAATATGCCGGTATTAACAATCGTTTTACTAACCAAATAATCAACGAAAACACCCGATAAACAACAAAAATTAAACGATTACAACCCTAAATCTGTTGGAGGTTTTATTAAATTCTTTCGTGTAGGGTAAAATAATCGATAGCCGGATAAATCACTGAATCGTGGTATCACTTTCCGAAAGTAATTATTCGACCCTTATAGCCTGGGTTACACGAATATCACTTTGGGATAAGACAGAGATTAAATTCTTGTTTTGGCAGAAACAAGAATTCCTTTTGCAGAAGAATATTTTGGTGTTCGTAACTTGTTTATTTTTCTCATGCATATTGGTTAATATATTTATATACACCCTTAATCATGAAAGAGTCTTTTATTAAAATCAATTGGCCGATTGATTAATAAAAGTATCTTCTGTAATATTCAAAAGTGGTTACAGGAAGAGTATTTCTATAAACAAATATTATCACTTCCATCATTAAAGTAAAAGTTGTTACTTTTACAATAAACAAATATTATATTTTACAACTATCAAAGCATGAGTGATCACTTTATAATAAACAAGTATTATTCGTTCAACCACTAAAGTAAAAGTGGGTGCAAGAATAATTCTTCCGTAATCACTCAAAATTGTGTTAAGTGTTTTCTTACTGCTGTCTCTTAAGAACCAGCACTGCAAAAGGACCAGCAGCGCAAAAATCAGCAAACAGGACCAGCAGCGCAAAAGTCAGCATACAGGACCAGCAGCGCAAAAATCAGCATACAGGACCAGCAGCGCAGAGGAACCAGCAAACAGGACCAGCTGGGCAGAACAACCAGCACAGGGACCAGCTGCGCAGAACAACCAGCACAAGGACCAGCTGCGCAGAACAACCAGCACAGGGACCAGCAATGCAGAACAACCAGCACAAGGACCAGCAATGCAGAACAACCAGTACAAGGACCAGCAATGCAGAACAACCAGCACAAAACACTTAGCCAAATTTCAGCTTACTAAGAAAACTTAGTACTGAAAACACTTAGTCAAATTTCAGGTAGACCAAGTCATGATAGTAAATAATGGAAAACCACTTTTGGGTTCGGGTAATCTATCACTTAATGGGTGTACACTCCGTACCTCCAAACCCATTTACAAGTGTAGATTAAAACCCAAAATTACACTAAATTTACAACAATCCTCCCCAATTTAGTGCAATTCATTTCATGAGAATTAAACAAATTAAAACAAAACTCATGCATAAATGAAAATATCTTGAAGATTGAATTTTCACCTTAGTACATTACACATTCCAAATATTCGAGAATCGGGGTGTTCTAAGAATTGAACCCTTCAACCCATTTGAATAACTGAAAATAACATACACATAAGTTTTCAAATACTCTAAAGCTATCCTGACACTTTACAAGCCATGTGTCCATATCCATTCATGAATGTATCTAAAGCAAAAGTCCAAGCTTTGTTGAAGCGGCAAAACTTCACATTCACATAGGTAGTTCATTTCAGTCATGCACCTGCTATTGCACTTTTTCAAATAAACCATTAAGAAGCTAAACTTCATCCTCACCTTCAACAGGTCCGAGTACATACCTTACCTTGGGATGATACAAAATTTTGTACTCCAAATTTCTAAGTATAAGCCTTCCACATTGAATTCAACTTCTAATTTTCATCAGAAGGGAATTGGGTATCTTATAATTAGAAATTTATGTGGACTTTAAACCCATCCCCACAGCAGACTTTTTCACCAAGTCTCTTGCCAATCCCTTCGTCAAGTGATCAGCTAAATTCTGTTGTGACCTCACGAACACTATAGAAATCACCCCATTCATGATGAGTTCACGAATCATGCTATGTCTGACACCTAAGTGTCTAGACTTTCCATTGTACATCTGGCTATAAGCCTTTGCCAATGTCGCAGCACTATCACAATGGATAGACATGGGTGCTATAGGTTTAGGCCATAATGGTATCTCATGGATCAAGTTTCTAAGCCATTCTGCTTCTTTACCAGCAGCAGCTAAAGCAACAAACTCAGATTCCATCGTTGAGTTGGTAATACATGTCTGCTTCTTAGAAGCCCATGAAATAGCACCTCCCCCAAGCAAGAACACCCAACCACCCGTTGAAGAATGATCTTCAATATTGGTTATCCAACTCGCATCAGAATATCCTTCTATTACCGAAGGAAACCCATTATAAGATAAAGTATAGTCCATAGTTTTCTTCAAGTACTTCAGTACCCGCCTAATTGCTTGCCAGTGATGAGTACTAGGATTACTAGTATATCTACTCAGTTTTCCCACAGCAAAAGCAATATCCGGCCTTGTACAAGTCATGGCGTACATCAAACAGCCAATCACCTGAGAATACTCAAGTTGTGATACAGCTTCACCTTGATTAGGCATAAGCTTCTCACTTGGATCAACAGGGGTACTCACAGGATTACATTCAAAGCAATTGAACTTTTTCAACACCTTCTCAATATAATGAGATTGACAAATCGAAATTCCTTTGCTTTCACGTTTGATCCTAATGCCAAGGATAACGTCAGCCTCCCCCATATCTTTCATGGAGAATTTTGATGACAAAAATTCTTTTGTTAAATCAACCTGACTTTGGTCAGTCCCAAAGATTAACATGTCATCAACATATAGACAAATTATAACTCCTTTACCAGAATCATCAAATTTACTATATACAAATTTATCTGCTTGGTTTAATTTAAAACCACTAGATAAAATCACTTCATCAAACTTTTGATGCCATTGCTTAGGTGCTTGTTTCAAACCATATAAGGATTTCACAAGTTTGCACACCTTGCCTTCATTTCCTGGCATGACAAAGCCCTGAGGTTGGTTTATATAAACCTCCTCATCCAATTCACCATTCAAGAATGCTGTCTTCACATCCATCTGGTGAATAACTAGATTGTGAATCGTAGCCAAAGCAATCAGCAGTCTAATGGTAGTGATACGTGCCACGGGAGCATAAGTATCAAAATAGTCAATTCCAGACTTTTGTCTAAAGCCTTGAATGACTAACCTTGCCTTGAACTTTTCAATAGTTCCATCCACCTTCATCTTCTTTTTGAAAATCCATTTGCAACCCAAAGGTTTGCAACCAGGAGGTAGATCAGCTAACACCCAAGTGTTATTGCCCATGATAGAATCTATCTCATCATTAATTGCCTCTTTCCAGAATGCAACATCCTGAGACCTCATTGATTCATCATATGTTTTAGGATCATCATCAACATTGAAACAATACGAATATTGGGTAGAAACATCATCCCTAGAACCTTCAACTAAGTATAGTTGAAAATCTGGTCCAAATGATTTAGGTTTCCTTTTTCTTTTGCTTTTCCGAAGCTCAAGTGACTGATCAACAGCCTTTTCAGAGACTTCATCATTACAATCCTTATTGATTCCATTGTTACTTGGAATCATATCCTTTGGTCTAGGTATAGATGAAAATCGATTTTCATCAAAGATTGCATCCCTTGAATCAATCACAGAATTGATTGAGACAAACTCATTAGGCTCTATTACATAGAACCTATATGCCTTGGAATGTTCAACATATCCAACAAATATGCAATCTATACCTCTTTCACCTAAACTTTTCTTCTTGGGATCAGGTAGTCTTACAACCGCCCTACAGCCCCATACCCGAAGATAATTCAAGTTAGGTTTCCTTTTATTCCAAAGTTCATAAGGTGTAATCTTGTTTCTTTTGTTAGGAACTCTATTAAGCAAATAACAAGCTGTTAACATAGCTTCCCCCCAAAATCCTTCACTTAAACCCGAATAGGATAACATGGAATTAACCATTTCCTTAAGGACCCTATTCTTCCTTTCAGATATACCATTTTGTTGTGGAGTATAAGGAGCTGTGGTCTCATGGATAATACCAACGGATTGGAAATACGATTGGTCAATGTATTCACCTCCCCTATCTGTTCTAAGTCTTTTAATCAAAGCCTTTTGTTGTAATTCTACTTCAGTTTTAAATATTTTAAATTTATCTAATGCTTCATCCTTAGTATGTAACAAATAAACATAGCAAAATCTAGAAGCATCATCAATAAAAGTCACAAAATATTTCTTGTTCCCTAAAGTAGGAGTAGCATGCAAATCACATAAATCACTATGTATTAATTCCAAAATTTCAGTATCACGATGTACATTTTGAAATGGTTTCTTAGTGATCTTTGTTAACATACACGTTTTACACTTTTCATTGTTCATGTCAAAAGCCGGTATTAATCCATCTTTAGACATATCTTGCATTCTTTTAAAGTGTATATGTCCTAGTCTAGCATGAAATGTCCCGTTCTTATTGATTAAAAACGTTCCATATTAATTGATTTCGTTGCGAGGTTTTGACCTCTATATGAGACGTTTTTCAAAGACTGCATTCATTTTTAAAACAAACCATAACCTTTATTTCATAAATAAAGGTTTAAAAAGCTTTACGTAGATTATCAAATAATGATAATCTAAAATATCCTGTTTACACACGACCATTACATAATGGTTTACAATACAAATATGTTACAACAAAATAAGTTTCTTGAATGCAGTTTTTACACAATATCATACAAGCATGGACTCCAAATCTCGTCCTTATTTAAGTATGCGACAGCGGAAGCTTCTTAATAATCACCTGAGAATAAACATGCTTAAAACGTCAACAAAAATGTTGGCGAGTTATAGGTTTAACCTATATATATCAAATCATAATAATAGACCACAAGATTTCATATTTCAATACACATCCCATACATAGAGATAAAAATCATTCATATGGTGAACACCTGGTAACCGACATTAACAAGATGCATATATAAGAATATCCCCATCATTCCGGGACACCCTTCGGATATGATATAAATTTCGAAGTACTAAAGCATCCGGTACTTTGGATGGGGTTTGTTAAGCCCAATAGATCTATCTTTAGGATTCGCGTCAATTAGGGTGTCTGTTCCCTAATTCTTAGATTACCAGACTTAATAAAAAGGGGCATATTCGATTTCGATAATTCAATCATAGAATGTAGTTTCACGTACTTGTGTCTATTTTGTAAATCATTTATAAAACCTGCATGTATTCTCATCCCAAAAATATTAGATTTTAAAAGTGAGACTATAACTCACTTTCACAGATTTTTACTTCGTCGGGAAGTAAGACTTGGCCACTGGTTGATTCACGAACCTATAACAATATATACATATATATCAAAGTATGTTCAAAATATATTTACAACACTTTTAATATATTTTGATGTTTTAAGTTTATTAAGTCAGCTGTCCTCGTTAGTAACCTACAACTAGTTGTCCACAGTTAGATGTACAGAAATAAATCGATAAATATTATCTTGAATCAATCCACGACCCAGTGTATACGTATCTCAGTATTGATCACAACTCAAACTATATATATTTTGGAATCAACCTCAACCCTGTATAGCTAACTCCAACATTCACATATAGAGTGTCTATGGTTGTTCCGAAATATATATAGATGTGTCGACATGATAGGTCGAAACATTGTATACGTGTCTATGGTATCTCAAGATTACATAATATACAATACAAGTTGATTAAGTTATGGTTGGAATAGATTTGTTACCAATTTTCACGTAGCTAAAATGAGAAAAATTATCCAATCTTGTTTTACCCATAACTTCTTCATTTTAAATCCGTTTTGAGTGAATCAAATTGCTATGGTTTCATATTGAACTCTATTTTATGAATCTAAAAAGAAAAAGTATAGGTTTATAGTCGGAAAAATAAGTTACAAGTCGTTTTTGTAAAGGTAGTCATTTCAGTCGAAAGAACGACGTCTAGATGACCATTTTAGAAAACATACTTCCACTTTGAGTTTAATCATAATTTTTGGATATAGTTTCATGTTCATAATAAAAATCGTTTTCTCAGAATAACAACTTTAAAATCAAAGTTTATCATAGTTTTTAATTAACTAACCCAAAACAGCCCGCGGTGTTACTACGACGGCGTAAATCCGGTTTTACGGTGTTTTTCGTGTTTCCAGGTTTTAAATCATTAAGTTAGCATATCATATAGATATAGAACATGTGTTTAGTTGATTTTAAAAGTCAAGTTAGAAGGATTAACTTTTGTTTGCGAACAAGTTTAGAATTAACTAAACTATGTTCTAGTGATTACAAGTTTAAACCTTCGAATAAGATAGCTTTATATGTATGAATCGAATGATGTTATGAACATCATTACTACCTTAAGTTCCTTGGATAAACCTACTGGAAAAGAGAAAAATGGATCTAGCTTCAATGGATCCTTGGATGGCTCGAAGTTCTTGAAGCAGAATCATGACACGAAAACAAGTTCAAGTAAGATCATCACTTGAAATAAGATTGTTATAGTTATAGAAATTGAACCAAAGTTTGAATATGATTATTACCTTGTATTAGAATGATAACCTACTGTAAGAAACAAAGATTTCTTGAGGTTGGATGATCACCTTACAAGATTGGAAGTGAGCTAGCAAACTTGAAAGTATTCTTGATTTTATGAAACTAGAACTTTTGGAATTTATGAAGAACACTTAGAACTTGAAGATAGAACTTGAGAGAGATCAATTAGATGAAGAAAATTGAAGAATGAAAGTGTTTGTAGGTGTTTTTGGTCGTTGGTGTATGGATTAGATATAAAGGATATGTAATTTTGTTTTCATGTAAATAAGTCATGAATGATTACTCATATTTTTGTAATTTTATGAGATATTTCATGCTAGTTGCCAAATGATGGTTCCCACATGTGTTAGGTGACTCACATGGGCTGCTAAGAGCTAATCATTGGAGTGTATATACCAATAGTACATACATCTAAAAGCTGTGTATTGTACGAGTACGAATACGGGTGCATACGAGTAGAATTGTTGATGAAACTGAACGAGGATGTAATTGTAAGCATTTTTGTTAAGTAGAAGTATTTTGATAAGTGTATTGAAGTCTTTCAAAAGTGTATAAATACATATTAAAACACTACATGTATATACATTTTAACTGAGTCGTTAAGTCATCGTTAGTCGTTACATGTAAGTGTTGTTTTGAAACCTTTAGGTTAACGATCTTGTTAAATGTTGTTAACCCAATGTTTATAATATCAAATGAGATTTTAAATTATTATATTATCATGATATTATCATGTATGAATATCTCTTAATATGATATATATACATTAAATGTCTTTACAACGATAATCGTTACATATATGTCTCGTTTAAAAATCATTAAGTTAGTAGTCTTGTTTTTACATATGTAGTTCATTGTTAATATACTTAATGATATGTTTACTTATCATAGTATCATGTTAACTATATATATATCCATATATATATGTCATCATATAGTTTTTACAAGTTTTAACGTTCGTGAATCACCGGTCAACTTGGCTGGTCAATTGTCTATATGAAACATATTTCAATTAATCAAATCTTAACAAGTTTGATTGCTTAACATGTTGGAAACATTTAATCATGTAAACATCAATCTCAATTAATATATATAAACATGGAAAAGTTCGGGTCACTACAGTACCTACCCGTTAAATAAATTTCGTCCCGAAATTTTAAGCTGTTGAAGGTGTTGACGAATCTTCTGGAAATAGATGCGGGTATTTCTTCTTCATCTGATCTTCACGCTCCCAGGTGAACTCGGGTCCTCTACGAGCATTCCATCGAACCTTAACAATTGGTATCTTGTTTTGCTTAAGTCTTTTAACCTCACGATCTATTATTTCGACGGGTTCTTCGATGAATTGGAGTTTTTCGTTGATTTGGATTTCATCTAACGGAATAGTGAGATCTTCTTTAGCAAAACATTTCTTCAAATTCGAGACGTGGAAAGTGTTATGTACAGCCGCGAGTTGTTGAGGTAACTCAAGTCGGTAAGCTACTGGTCCGACACGATCAATAATCTTGAATGGTCCAATATACCTTGGATTTAATTTCCCTCGTTTACCAAATCGAACAACGCCTTTCCAAGGTGAAACTTTAAGCATGACCATCTCTCCAATTTCAAATTCTATATCTTTTCTTTTAATGTCAGCGTAGCTCTTTTGTCGACTTTGGGCGGTTTTCAACCGTTGTTGAATTTGGATGATCTTCTCGGTAGTTTCTTGTATAATCTCTGGACCCGTAATCTGTCTATCCCCCACTTCACTCCAACAAATCGGAGACCTGCACTTTCTACCATAAAGTGCTTCAAACGGCGCCATCTCAATGCTTGAATGGTAGCTGTTGTTGTAGGAAAATTCTGCTAACGGTAGATGTCGATCCCAACTGTTTCCGAAATCAATAACACATGCTCGTAGCATGTCTTCAAGCGTTTGTATCGTCCTTTCGCTCTACCCATCAGTTTGTGGATGATAGGCAGTACTCATGTCTAGACGAGTTCCTAATGCTTGCTGTAATGTCTGCCAGAATCTTGAAATAAATCTGCCATCCCTATCAGAGATAATAGAGATTGGTATTCCATGTCTGGAGATGACTTCCTTCAAATACAGTCGTGCTAACTTCTCCATCTTGTCATCTTCTCTTATTGGTAGGAAGTGTGCTGATTTGGTGAGACGATCAACTATTACCCAAATAGTATCAAAACCACTTGCAGTCCTTGGCAATTTAGTGATGAAATCCATGGTAATGTTTTCCCATTTCCATTCCGGGATTTCGGGTTGTTGAAGTAGACCTGATGGTTTCTGATGCTCAGCTTTGACCTTAGAACACGTCAAACATTCTCCTACATATTTAGCAACATCGGCTTTCATACCCGGCCACCAAAAATATTTCTTGAGATCCTTGTACATCTTCCCCGTTCCAGGATGTATTGAGTATCTGATTTTATGAGCTTCTCTAAGTACCATTTCTCTCATATCTCCAAATTTTGGTACCCAAATCCTTTCAGCCCTATACCGGGTTCCGTCTTCCCGAATATTAAGATGTTTCTCCGATCCTTTGGGTATTTCATCCTTTAAATTTCCCTCTTTTAAAACTCCTTGTTGCGCCTCCCTTATTTGAGTAGTAAGGTTATTATGAATCATTATATTCATAGATTTTACTCGAATGGGTTCTCTGTCCTTCCTGCTCAAGGCATCGGCTACCACATTTGCCTTTCCCGGGTGGTAACGAATCTCAAAGTCATAATCATTCAACAATTCAATCCACCTACGCTGCCTCATATTCAGTTGTTTCTGATTAAATATGTGTTGAAGACTTTTGTGGTCGGTATATATAATACTTTTGACCCCATATAAGTAGTGCCTCCAAGTCTTTAATGCAAAAACAACTGCGCCTAATTCTAAATCATGCGTCGTATAATTTTGTTCGTGAATCTTCAATTGTCTAGACGCATAAGCAATCACCTTCGTTCGTTGCATTAATACACAACCGAGACTTTGCTTTGATGCGTCACAATAAATCACAAAATCATCATTCCCTTCAGGCAATGACAATATAGGTGCCGTAGTTAGCTTTTTCTTCAATAACTGAAACGCTTTCTCTTGTTCATCATTCCATTCAAATTTCTTCCCTTTATGCGTTAATGCAGTCAAGGGTTTTGCTATTCTGGAAAAGTCTTGGATGAACCTTCTGTAGTAACCAGCTAGTCCTAAAAACTGGCGTATGTGTTTCGGAGTTTTCGGGGTTTCCCACTTTTCAACAGTTTCTATCTTTGCCGGATCCACCTTAATACCTTCTTTGTTCACTATGTGACAGAGGAATTGAACTTCTTCCAACCAAAATGCACACTTTGAAAACTTAGCGTACAATTCTTCCTTCCTCAATACTTCTAACACCTTTCTCAAATGTTCACCGTGTTCTTGGTCATTCTTTGAGTAAATAAGTATGTCATCAATGAAAACAATGACAAACTTGTCAAGGTATGGTCCACACACTCGGTTCATAAGGTCCATGAACACAGCTGGTGCATTAGTTAAACCAAACGGCATGACCATAAACTCGTAATGACCGTAACGTGTTCTGAAAGCAGTCTTTGGAATATCATCTTCTTTCACCCGCATTTGATGATACCCGGAACGTAAGTCAATCTTTGAATAAACAGACGAGCCTTGTAGTTGATCAAATAAGTCGTCGATTCTCGGTAGTGGGTAGCGGTTCTTGATGGTAAGTTTGTTCAACTCTCGGTAGTCGATACACAACCTGAATGTACCATCTTTCTTCTTGACAAACAAAACAGGAGCTCCCCACGGTGATGTGCTTGGTCGAATGAAACCACGCTCTAAAAGTTCTTGTAATTGGCTTTGCAGTTCTTTCATCTCGCTGGGTGCGAGTCTGTAAGGAGCACGAGCTATTGGTGCAGCTCCTGGTACAAGATCTATTTGAAATTCAACGGATCGATGTGGGGGTAATCCCGGTAATTCTTTCGGAAATACATCAGGAAATTCTTTTGCGACGGGAACATCATTGATGCTAACTCTACTGGTATCAAATCAATCTTAAATGTTTCGCTAACCAGTTTAATTTCTCGATTCCGACATATATTATCTGCTGAAATTAATTTACCATTTGCTAATTCGAGTAAAAATTTACTATCCAAAGGCGTCAATGGACAACTTAATTTAGCACAAAAATCTCTACTCATATAGCTTCTATCCGCACCCGAATCAAATAAAACGTAAGCAGATTTATTGTCAATAAGAAACGTACCCGTAACAAGCTCAGGGTCTTCTTGTGCCTCTGCCGCATTAATATTGAAAACTCTTCCGCGGCCTTGTCCATTCGTGTTCTCCTGGTTCGGGCAATTTCTAATAATGTGGCCCGGTTTTCCACATTTATAACAAACTACATTGGCATAACTTGCTCCGACACTACTTGCTCCTCCATTACTCGTTCCGACACCATTTGTTCCTTTCGTTCTATTAACCCCTGGTCCGTAGACCTCACACTTCGCCGCGCTATGACCATTTCTTTTACACTTGTTGCAAAATTTGGTGCAGAACCCCGAGTGATACTTTTCACACCTTTGGCATAGCTGCTTCTGATTGTTGTTGTTATTGCGGTTATTATTGTTGTTGGGATGATTGTTGTAGTTGCTGTTGTTGTTGTTGTTGTTGTTGTTGTTGTTGGGCCGTTTGTTGTAGTTGCGATTGATGTTGCGATTGTTGGGATAATTGCTGCGATTATTGTTGTAATTGCTGTTGTTGTTGTATTGGTGATTCTTATCACCGTTTTCCTCCCACTTTCTTTTGACTTGCTTCACATTGGCCTCTTCAGCAGTCTGTTCTTTAATTCTTTCTTCAATCTGGTTCACTAGTTTGTGAGCCATTCTACATGCCTGTTGTATGGAGGCGGGCTCGTGTGAACTTATATCTTCTTGGATTCTTTCCGGTAATCCTTTCACAAACGCGTCGATCTTCTCTTCCTCATCTTCGAATGCTCCCGGACACAATAGGCACAATTCTGTGAATCGTCTTTCGTACGTGGTAATATCAAATCCTTGGGTTCGTAACCCTCTAAGTTCTGTCTTGAGCTTATTGACCTCGGTTCTGGGACGGTACTTCTCGTTCATCAAGTGCTTGAATGCTGACCACGGTAGTGCGTACGCATCGTCTTGTCCCACTTGCTCTAGATAGGTATTCCACCATGTTAACGCAGAACCTGTGAAGGTATGCGTAGCGTACTTTACTTTGTCCTCTTCAGTACACTTACTTATGGCAAACACCGATTCGACCTTCTCGGTCCACCGTTTCAATCCGATCGGTCCTTCGGTTCCATCAAATTCCAAAGGTTTGCAGGCAGTGAATTCTTTGTAGGTGCATCCTACACGATTTCCTGTACTGCTAGATCCAAGGTTATTGTTGGCATGTAGCGCAGCCTGTACTGCGGCTATGTTTGAAGCTAGAAAAGTACGGAATTCCTCTTCATTCATATTCACGGTGTGTCGAGTAGTCGGTGCCATTTCCCGTTAAGTTCATACTTAGTAGCTAATATACAATTCAACTACTACAATTCTATATGAAAAACTGATTATAATAATATTTCGCGTTCAAACTTTTATACAATATTTTACAAACTTACAATACCGCTTATTTTACATAAAGCATGAAATATAGCACACAATAACTTTGATACAAGATAGTTGTGAAGATAATTCTAGCTAGTACACAAGTCGTTCAGCAAAGGTAATAAAGACACATAATTCATACGTCCAGAAACAAGTCATGCATTCTGGTTTTACTAGGACTACTTCCCATCCTTGGTCTTGTGGAACATAACCGTTATGGCCGTTGATAAGACAGCGTGTTGTAACGTCGTTAAAGGGACGAGGGTTACGTAATGTCCAACAGCCCCGTAACAATCTAAAAACCTCATTTCTTACCCCAATTACCGACTCCGTCACTTGTGGGAACGTTTTGTTTAATAGTTGTAGGCCGATGTTCTTGTTCTCACTTTGGTGAGAAGCGAACATTACTAATCCGTAAGCATAACATGCTTCTTTATGTTGCATGTTAGCCGCTTTTTCTAAATCACAAAGTCCAATATTCGGATATATTGAGTCAAAATAATTTCTTAACCCATTGCGTAAAATAGCATTTGGGTTTCCCGCAATATATGCGTCAAAGTAAACACATCGTAACTTATGGGTTTCCCAATGTGATATCCCCCATCTTTCAAACGAAAGTCTCTTATAAACCAAGACATTCTTGGAACGTTCTTCGAATGTCTTACAAACTGATCTCGCCTTAAATAGTTGTGCCGAAGAATTCTGGCCGACTCTAGACAAGATTTCATCAATCATGTCTCCGGGTAGGTCTCTTAAAATATTGGGTTGTCTATCCATTTTGTGTTTTTAAACTGTAAAATAGACAAGAGTTAGTTTCATAAAAAAATACTTATTAATACAAGCAATTTTTACATATATCATAAAGCATAAGAACACTATATTACATATATTACACCACACGAATACAACTATCTTATTCCGACTCGCTCGTTTCTTCTTCTTCGGTTTTGGTTCGTTTTGCCAAGTTTCTAGGGATATATGATGTTCCCCTAATACGAGCCGTCGTTGTCCACATTGGTTTAGAAAAACCTGGTGGTTTAGAGGTTCCCGGGTCATTGTTACAACTTAAGGACTTCGGGGGTTGACGATACATATAAAGTTCATCGGGGTTGGAATTAGATTTCTCTATTTTTATGCCCTTTCCCTTATTATTTTCTTTTGCCTTTTTAAATTCAGTTGGGGTAATTTGTATAACATCATCGGAATTCTCGTCGGAATCCGATTCATCGGAGAATTGGTAATCCTCCCAATATTTTGCTTCCTTGGCGGAAACACCATTGACCATAATTAACTTTGGTCGGTTGGTTGAGGATTTTCTTTTACTTAACCGTTTTATTATTTCCCCCACCGGTTCTATTTCTTCATCCGGTTCCGATTCTTCTTCCGGTTCCGATTCTTCTTCCGGTTCCGACTCTTCTTCCGGTTCCTCTTCGGGAACTTGTGAATCAGTCCACAAATCATTCCAATTTACATTTGACTCTTCATTATTATTAGGTGAGTCAATGGGACTTGTTCTAGAGGTAGACATCTATCACATAATATCAAACACGTTAAGAGATTAATATATCACATAATATTCATATGTTAAAAATATATAGTTTCCAACAAAAATGTTAAGCAATCATTTTTAAAGAAAACACGGTCGAAGTCCAGACTCACTAATGCATCCTAACAAACTCGATAAGACACACTAATGCAAATTTTCTGGTTCTCTAAGACCAACGCTCGGATACCAACTGAAATGTCCCGTTCTTATTGATTAAAAACGTTCCATATTAATTGATTTCGTTGCGAGGTTTTGACCTCTATATGAGACGTTTTTCAAAGACTGCATTTATTTTTAAAACAAACCATAACCTTTATTTCATAAATAAAGGTTTAAAAAACTTTACGTAGATTATCAAATAATGATAATCTAAAATATCCTGTTTACACACGACCATTACATAATGGTTTACAATACAAATATGCTACAACAAAATAAGTTTCTTGAATGCAGTTTTTACACAATATCATACAAGCATGGACTCCAAATCTCGTCCTTATTTAAGTATGCGACAGCGGAAGCTTCTTAATAATCACCTGAGAATAAACATGCTTAAAACGTCAACAAAAATGTTGGTGAGTTATAGGTTTAACCTATATATATCAAATCATAATAATAGACCACAAGATTTCATATTTCAATACACATCCCATACATAGAGATAAAAATCATTCATATGGTGAACACCTGGTAACCGACATTAACAAGATGCATATATAAGAATATCCCCATCATTCCGGGACACCCTTCGGATATGATATAAATTTCGAAGTACTAAAGCATCCGGTACTTTGGATGGGGTTTGTTAAGCCCAATAGATCTATCTTTAGGATTCGCGTCAATTAGGGTGTCTGTTCCCTAATTCTTAGATTACCAGACTTAATAAAAAGGGGCATATTCGATTTCGATAATTCAATCATAGAATGTAGTTTCACGTACTTGTGTCTATTTTGTAAATCATTTATAAAACCTGCATGTATTCTCATCCCAAAAATATTAGATTTTAAAAGTGGGACTATAACTCACTTTCACAGATTTTTACTTCGTCGGGAAGTAAGACTTGGCCACTGGTTGATTCACGAACCTATAACAATATATACATATATATCAAAGTATGTTCAAAATATATTTACAACACTTTTAATATATTTTGATGTTTTAAGTTTATTAAGTCAGCTGTCCTCGTTAGTAACCTACAACTAGTTGTCCACAGTTAGATGTACAGAAATAAATCGATAAATATTATCTTGAATCAATCCACGACCCAGTGTATACGTATCTCAGTATTGATCACAACTCAAACTATATATATTTTGGAATCAACCTCAACCCTGTATAGCTAACTCCAACATTCACATATAGAGTGTCTATGGTTGTTCCGAAATATATATAGATGTGTCGACATGATAGGTCGAAACATTGTATACGTGTCTATGGTATCTCAAGATTACATAATATACAATACAAGTTGATTAAGTTATGGTTGGAATAGATTTGTTACCAATTTTCACGTAGCTAAAATGAGAAAAATTATCCAATCTTGTTTTACCCATAACTTCTTCATTTTAAATCCGTTTTGAGTGAATCAAATTGCTATGGTTTCATATTGAACTCTATTTTATGAATCTAAAAAGAAAAAGTATAGGTTTATAGTCGGAAAAATAACTTACAAGTCGTTTTTGTAAAGGTAGTCATTTCAGTCGAAAGAACGACGTCTAGATGACCATTTTAGAAAACATACTTCCACTTTGAGTTTAATCATAATTTTTGGATATAGTTTCATGTTCATAATAAAAATCGTTTTCTCAGAATAACAACTTTAAAATCAAAGTTTATCATAGTTTTTAATTAACTAACCCAAAACAGCCCGCGGTGTTACTACGACGGCGTAAATCCGGTTTTACGGTGTTTTTCGTGTTTCCAGGTTTTAAATCATTAAGTTAGCATATCATATAGATATAGAACATGTGTTTAGTTGATTTTAAAAGTCAAGTTAGAAGGATTAACTTTTGTTTGCGAACAAGTTTAGAATTAACTAAACTATGTTCTAGTGATTACAAGTTTAAACCTTCGAATAAGATAGCTTTATATGTATGAATCGAATGATGTTATGAACATCATTACTACCTTAAGTTCCTTGGATAAACCTACTGGAAAAGAGAAAAATGGATCTAGCTTCAATGGATCCTTGGATGGCTCGAAGTTCTTGAAGCAGAATCATGACACGAAAACAAGTTCAAGTAAGATCATCACTTGAAATAAGATTGTTATAGTTATAGAAATTGAACCAAAGTTTGAATATGATTATTACCTTGTATTAGAATGATAACCTACTGTAAGAAACAAAGATTTCTTGAGGTTGGATGATCACCTTACAAGATTGGAAGTGAGCTAGCAAACTTGAAAGTATTCTTGATTTTATGAAACTAGAACTTTTGGAATTTATGAAGAACACTTAGAACTTGAAGATAGAACTTGAGAGAGATCAATTAGATGAAGAAAATTGAAGAATGAAAGTGTTTGTAGGTGTTTTTGGTCGTTGGTGTATGGATTAGATATAAAGGATATGTAATTTTGTTTTCATGTAAATAAGTCATGAATGATTACTCATATTTTTGTAATTTTATGAGATATTTCATGCTAGTTGCCAAATGATGGTTCCCACATGTGTTAGGTGACTCACATGGGCTGCTAAGAGCTAATCATTGGAGTGTATATACCAATAGTACATACATCTAAAAGCTGTGTATTGTACGAGTACGAATACGGGTGCATACGAGTAGAATTGTTGATGAAACTGAACGAGGATGTAATTGTAAGCATTTTTGTTAAGTAGAAGTATTTTGATAAGTGTATTGAAGTCTTTCAAAAGTGTATAAATACATATTAAAACACTACATGTATATACATTTTAACTGAGTCGTTAAGTCATCGTTAGTCGTTACATGTAAGTGTTGTTTTGAAACCTTTAGGTTAACGATCTTGTTAAATGTTGTTAACCCAATGTTTATAATATCAAATGAAATTTTAAATTATTATATTATCATGATATTATCATGTATGAATATCTCTTAATATGATATATATACATTAAATGTCTTTACAACGATAATCGTTACATATATGTCTCGTTTAAAAATCATTAAGTTAGTAGTCTTGTTTTTACATATGTAGTTCATTGTTAATATACTTAATGATATGTTTACTTATCATAGTATCATGTTAACTATATATATATCCATATATATGTCATCATATAGTTTTTACAAGTTTTAACGTTCGTGAATCACCGGTCAACTTGGGTGGTCAATTGTCTATATGAAACATATTTCAATTAATCAAATCTTAACAAGTTTGATTGCTTAACATGTTGGAAACATTTAATCATGTAAACATCAATCTCAATTAATATATATAAACATGGAAAAGTTCGGGTCACTACATAGCATGCCAAAGTGTAGAATTATTTATGCTAGAAGTAGATATAAAAGCAAAATTAACATCCAAGTGATTAATGTTAAGTCTAAACATTCTATTGCATAAATAACCAAAACCAACAAACATACCATGTTTTGACAAAACAAACTTATCAGATTCAATCACTTGTTTATAACCACAACAATTTAACACACTACTGGAAACCAAATTTTTTCTTATTTGTGGTACATGCAAAACATCAAACAAACAAATAGTTTTTCCAGAACTAAAACACAAATTCACACTTCCACGTCCATGAACAGAGGCTGTTGACTCATTTCCCATATGAAGAATTGATCCATCAGTCACGGACTCGTAAGTCTTGAACCAAAATCTATCCTTGCATACATGGGTGGTGGCTCCCGAGTCAACCCACCACGCGACATCATCATCCTGCACAAAATAAGCCTCAGATATATATGAAACATAATAATTCTCATTTGAATTATTAAATATATTCTGACCTTTCGAGTTGTGGTTGTTTAAACCATTTCCCGAACCGCTTGTGCTAGATCCTTTGGCATTATTATTACCAAAAATAACCTTGCAATCCTTTTTCATGTGTCCAGTTTTACCACACTTCCAACAAGTCAATTTAGACTTCTTGTTCGGATTAGCCTTGTTATAACCTTGATGTTTACGTTTGCCCTTTTTGTCATTATTACTAGTGAACTTTTTATGTTCCACCATATTGACAACAGACGTACCAGCAACTTCGTTGCTCTTTGGCTTGTCATTATCCTGCAACCTGAGGGATTCCTCAATACGCAGATGACTACCCAACTCAACAAGAGTTAACTCCTCCTTCTTATGTTTCAAAGAATGTTTAAATTCTTTCCAAGATGGAGGTAGTTTATCAATTATGCTTGAGACTTGAATAGACTCATCCATGTTCATCTTATGTTGTGTGAATTGACCAAGTATACGAATGAGCTCATTGTATTGTTCCAAGACCGGTCTAGAATCGACCATCTTGTAATTATTAAAATTACTCACAAGGAACTTTTTACTAGAAGCATCCTCAGACATATACTTGGTTTCTAAACAGTCCCATAGTTCTTTAGAAGATTCAACATTTAGGTAAATATCAAAAAGGGAATCAGCCATACCATTGAGGATTAAACCTCTAGCGATGTAGTCATCGTTCTCCCACTTGCACCTTTTCCGAATTTGTTCAATAGTGGCATCATCACCATGATCTTCAGGAATTGGTGTGCTGAGTACGTACACCACACTCATGCTGCTCAGAAAGAAGTGCATCTTCTTTTGCCATCTCCTAAAATCAATTCCCTCAAACTTATCAAGTTTGGAGAAATTCGTCGTCATGTATTTCATCGTAGCTGCCATCGATTATAACAAATAATTACTTTCGATTGTTGGAGGTTTTATTAAATTCTTTCGTGTAGGGTAAAATAATCGATAGCCGGATAAATCACTGAATCGTGGTATCACTTTTCGAAAGTAATTATTCGACCCTTATAGCCTGGGTTACACGAATATCATTTTGGGATAAGACAGAGATTAAATTCTTGTTTTGGCAGAAACAAGAATTCCTTTTGCAGAAGAATATTTTGGTGTTCGTAACTTGTTTATTTTTCTCGTGCATATTGGTTAATATATTTATATACACCCTTAATCATGAAAGAGTCTTTTATTAAAATCAATTGGCCGATTGATTAATAAAAGTATCTTCTATAATATTCAAAAGTGGTTACAGGAAGAGTATTTCTATAAACAAATATTATCACTTCCATCATTAAAGTAAAAGTTGTTACTTTTACAATAAACAAATATTATATTTTACAACTATCAAAGCATGAGTGATCACTTTATAATAAACAAGTATTATTCGTTCAACCACTAAAGTAAAAGTGGGTGCAAGAATAATTCTTCCGTAATCACTCAAAATTGTGTTAAGTGTTTTCTTACTGCTGTCTCTTAAGAACCAGCACTGCAAAAGGACCAGCAGCGCAAAAATCAGCAAACAGGACCAGCAGCGCAAAAGTCAGCAAACAGGACCAGCAGCGCAAAAGTCAGCATACAGGACCAGCAGCGCAGAGGAACCAGCAAACAGGACCAGCTGGGCAGAACAACCAGCACAGGGACCAGCTGCGCAGAACAACCAGCACAGGGACCAGCTGCGCAGAACAACCAGCACAGGGACCAGCTGCGCAGAACAACCAGCACAGGGACCAGCAATGCAGAACAACCAGCACAGGGACCAGCAATGCAGAACAACCAGCACAAGGACCAGCAATGCAGAACAACCAGCACAAAACACTTAGCCAAATTTCAGCTTACTAAGAAAACTTAGTACTGAAAACACTTAGTCAAATTTCAGGTAGACCAAGTCATGATAGTAAATAATGGAAAACCACTTTTGGGTTCGGGTAATCTATCACTTAATGGGTGTACACTCCGTACCTCCAAACCCATTTACAAGTGTAGATTAAAACCCAAAATTACACTAAATTTACAACAAAATCATCTTTTTAGTATGTTTATTAAAAAAATTATGAAGATAAAAACCCGACGACCAGCAAATTACGAATAGAATTTACCGTCATCAAAAATTGCGACAGGCAAAACCCAAAATTCACTGCAACAACCTTGGACATAATAATAATAGGAAGAAATAGTAGTAATCAATCACGAAATCAACGATAGGAATGAAACCCACCACCAAAACCAATCGATGGAACCATGAAGGATCTGATTCAGAAAGAAAACCTTAAAGTGGATCTTCAAAGCTGCAATTAATCGATAAAGATCAAGTCCACCCTAAATCGATAGTGAAAGCATTGAAGGAATTAAACCCATGACCAAAACTAATATTCAGAAAACCTAATAGATATAAATACACTGATTTAAAAACAATAATCGTGAAAAGTACTGTAGCAAATCAAGAAGGATGGTTTTATTCTGTCCGTAGTAGATAGGGTAATGAGATTATAGATTCAGTTTGTAGATGGAGAGTGAAAAGTGGGTATGGATTTTTTTCCCAGATCTGAAAAATGGATGAATATGAGTGCGGGTTTTTTGAAATGGGTATGTTGCTGCTAAGGATTCTAGGCGACAAATGAGGGGCATTTTCATCCATTTTTTGTAAATTATTCCTTAATGAGTTCATTAAGTTGATTAGCTAAATCTAATGGTCATAATTTAGCCTAAGAAATTTAATGGAAGGCTGAGATTGAAAGTTAGGTTTTATAATGACTCTATTATGTTTTTCTTATTATGTATAGTATATATATATATATATATATATATATATATATATATATATATATATATATATATATATATAGATTATTATTATTATTATTATTATTATTATTATTCAACTCAAAACATTTTATTATAAAATTTATATCCTTCAACTCATCATCACTCGAGCTCGAATTACTTTAATTAACCAGTTCATAAGACTATCAATTAAGGTGATGACCCGATGGTGTGCTCGTTGTGTTCGTTAGAGCCCGACTCGCATGATCATTTATTTTTCAACTGTTCATATGCTTCTCTTCTATGGTCATTTGCTACTCGTAACATGATGGTGCCCTTCTCTAGTGCTTCATGAAAGATTGTGACATTTGCTAGTAACTTCTCGGCTAAAAGAAACGCTACTAGTATTACGGCTAAGCTCTTGTTTGATGCGACAGTTTATTTTATATGGCAAGAGTGAAATGCTAGATTACACAAGCAACAAGCTAGATCGATTGAGAACTTAGTGGCGGTGATATTTTCGACGGTTAGATTGAAGTTGATCTCAGTTAAGTGGAAGTCGACCAAGCAAGCTAAAGTTGTGAAAGATTCATGGGAAATTCCTTAATGTAACGTGTCTGATTGTTTGTTGAGCACTTGAGCGTTTAGCTCTTTGTGGTGTGTGGCGTCTTTGCCTGGCTAGTTATTTAGTTACTGTGAGCTTAGTTGGTCACACAATATTTTTTCCGCTTTGTTTTGTAATATTTTTAAGATTTAATAATATTCACCTGGTGTAATTCCCTTTATCCAAAAGAAAGACTATCAATTAATGTATATTGAGACCACTAGTTTGAAAAGAAAAAAAAAAGAAATTAAAGCAAGTACGGCCATTTATACCAGCATAGCTGCAATTAATTTAGCAACAACTCTTCATCCTACTTACTTTTAGCTGAGAACTCAAGTGAGGACTCTTTTGCTAATCATATTTGATTTCCTTATACAATTAATAATTGATAAATAATAATATATACGGAGTAACATAATTATATATTATTGCTCAAGATAAAAATATTGGGGGTTGGCTGGGTGGGTTGAAATTACCACTTCCAATTTGGCTGACAATTATGACTTGGTTCTTTTTATTGCTCAAGATAAAAATAAATGAATCAACAGAATTCATATACGCATTGGGTCCAATATTTTACATACATCGATTCGACGAAGAACACTCTTCTAACTAACTGCAAGTATTTTATGAAGGGATATAAAGTAGTATAAGAAAGATATAACATAAGATAGAAATACATCGACCATATATAAAGCATTATTTATTATTATTATTATATTAATACAATCAGACGTTAAAAAAATACCCCATTAGATAGAAAATCTTATATAAAACCATCACACACACACGTGTCATCATGATATGTAGTAGTAGTAGTAGTAATAAAAGAGCAGCTAGAATATATGGTACATAATACCATCACAACACATCTAAAGAAAGAAGCGTTGTTCATATAAAAAATAATAAGAAGAAGATGGTTGTGTATTAAATATCTATCCTTTTCCTCTTGTTATTCTTCTTCTTCTTCTTTTTCTTTATTAATTTACCACCACCGAGATTAGGATTAGTATAGGGAGATACAAGTGACTTGACAAATACAGGGGCATTACTATTAAACCAACCCTGCCAAGACAAATCATCTCCTTTATTATGATCAGCAGCAGCACATAAACGCCAACTGTTGTTAGGAAAGATAGAGTTTGTATGCAGTAGTAGCAGCACCATACTTATTACCTTCATAATCACGTGGGAGTAGTTGCCAACAACAATGGCGGCAATTGTTGTTGTAGTTTTTCATCACCCATGTCTCTCAGTGATCACCTAACATATCTAAACGAAATATGTGTTGGTGATTTTAGTGTCATCCAACTAACATTTTAGCTGATTGTGATTTACTAGAAAGCAGGAGTTGACTAGTGATACTTAACATGGGTTCGGTGAGTGCGGAGTGCACGCCCATAAGAGTGAACTAGACACTGGCGCACGGTAATGGCGGGGGTCAAGGGGGCTGCGCCCCCTTGCGGGGTCCAAGGGGCAGCGCCCCTGGCGGGGTCCAAAACGTTTTGAGTGATACGTTTTAATGAAACGTTTAAATAAAACGTTTTTCCCGCTCCTTTTTCAACCGTCATAACCATTCATTTGTTAACCGCCTAAACTATTTTATATAATCAGTTTTGGAAAAACTGCTTTCATTCTTATTCAATTTCATACAGAACGAACACACAAATCTATACACATAAATCACATTCTTCTTGTCTGGAAACGATTTGCATTTCTAGTCTTATCCCAATTGAAATTTCGTGTAACCCGAGACAAGGAGGGTCGGAATATTCAATTAGGAAAGTGTTTCACGATTCTAGAAATATCCGGATTATCTGTTTACATACCCTGTTTCTAACAAACTAATTGAATATTTTCGTTGATAATCATGAGTGGAGAATCGGTGAAGGAGATGACTGCAAAGTTTGCAAAGTTGGACAATTTTGATGGTATTGATTTCAGGCGCTGGCAGAAGAAGATGCACTTTCTTCTCACAACTTTGAAGGTTGTTTATGTACTGTCTACCCCCATGCCAGAAGCGGTTGAAGATGAAACCTTGGAGCAATACAGGAAACGAGCAAAGTGGGAAAACGATGACTACATATGTCGCGGCCATATTCTTAACGGTATGTCTGATGCCCTCTTTGATGTTTATCAAACTGCTGAATCTGCAAAGGGATTATGGGAGTCACTTGAATCAAAATACATGGCAGAAGACGCTTCTAGTAAGAAGTTTCTTGTCAGTAATTTTAATAATTATAAGATGATAGATTCAAGGCCTGTGATGGAACAGTTCCATGAAATTCAAAGAATTTTGGGACAGATGTCACAACATAATTTGAAAATGGGTGAATCTATCTCGGTGCCATGTATTATTGACAAACGGCCCCCTTCATGGCAAGTTTTTAAAAACACTTTAAAACACAAAAAGGAAGAAATGTCTTTGACTGAATTGGGAGGCCACTTACGTATTGAGGAAGCAATACGGGTTGAAGAAAGTGGTAAGGGAAAGGGTAAAGAAGCGGCATCATCATCTATCAATATGATAGAAGATGGTAACCGTGAGAACAAAAAGAACAACAAACGGTCCAATGGAAAGAAACGTAAGTTTAATGGAAAGAACAATGATTCCAACAAGAAGGATAAAAAGGCTTGTTGGAAGTGTGGAAAATACAGCCATTTCAAGAAAGAATGTTATTCTAATAAGAATACGGGTGGTGCAAGCACGTCTGGTTCGGGAAATGGGTCTAAGGACCACGTTTCTAACCAAGGTCAGAATTCTGATTTTAATCTAAATTCTGTTCAGAATTATGTATCACATATTTCTGAGGCATTTTATGTGCAGGATGATAACGTTGCTTGGTGGATTGATTCTGGTGCCACATGTCATGCTTGTAAAGATCGTTGTTGGTTCAAGACTTTCAAACCAGATAATGATGTGTTGTACATGGGCAACGAATCAGTCACTCCTGTTCTTGGTCGTGGGGATGTTGTTTTAGATTTTAGTTCTGGAAAAACTATTACTTTAAGTAATGTTATGTATGTACCCGGGTTGAGAAAGAATCTGATTTCCAATCCTATATTAAATAAGTGTGGTTATAAACAAGTGTTCGAATCCGACAAGTATATCTTGTCGAAGGGTGGTATGTTTGTAGGATTTGGTTACTATAATAATGGTATGTTTATGTTGAATCTTAAGAATATCCCTAATGTTGTTAATTCTGCATGTATGATTAGTTCTAATGTAAATGAATCCTGTTTATGGCATGCACGTTTAGGACATGTACATTATAAAAGAATGTATGAAATGTCTAAAGATGATTTGATTCCTAATTTTGATATGAATTTGGAAAAATGTAAAACTTGCATGTTGAACAAAATCACTAAGACTCCATTTAAAGAAATAAACAGGACTTCTTTGCCTTTAGAACTAATTCATAGTGATTTATGTGATTTCCATGCTACACCTTCATTAGGTAATAAGAAGTATGTGATCACATTTATAGATGATGCGTCTAAGTATTGCTATGTTTATCTTTTGCATGCTAAAGATGAAGCATTAGACAAATTTAAGATCTATAAAACTGAAGTAGAATTGCAACTAAATGGTTTAATTAAGACATTGCGTACTGATAGAGGTGGTGAGTATTATGATCCGGTATATTTTCAGTCCGTGGGGATCATACATCAAACTACAGCTCCTTATACACCACAACAAAATGGTGTGGCTGAGAGGAAAAATAAAGCTCTCAAAGAAATGGTTAACTCCATGATGTCCTACTCTGGTTTGAGTGAGGGGTTTTGGGGAGAAGCCATGTTAACGGCTTGTTATATCTTGAATAGGGTTCCTAACAAGAGGGGTAAGACTACTCCTTATGAGCTTTGGTATAAGAAACGACCAAGCTTGCATTACTTACGAGTTTGGGGATGTCGAGCTGTTGTGAGACTACCCGAACCCAAAAGGAAGACTTTGGGTGAAAGAGGTATTGATTGTATTTTTATTGGATATGCTGAGCATTTCAAGGCCTATAGGTTCTTTGTGATAGAACCTAATGATTCTGTTTCGGTTAATACCGTTATAGAATCAAGAGACGCGATCTTTGACGAGTCTCGTTTTACATCGATTCCTAGACCAAAGGATGTTATCTCTCATTCACATGAGACTGTTCAAGAAGAACACGTGGAGGAAATTCCTAGTGTAACACCCGAACCTCGTAGGGGCACTAGAATTAGGACGCCAAAATCTTATGGTTCTGATTTTCAACTTTTCTTAGTTGAAGGATCTAGAGATCGTGTTCAATCTCAATTTTCTTACTGTTATAGTGTAGAAGAGGATCCTAGAACCTTTGATGAGGCTATGAGGTCTCGTGATGTCGCTTTCTGGAAGGAAGCAATTCGCGATGAGATGGACTCTATTTTGAAAAATAATACTTGGGAGTTAACTGATTTGCCACCTGGGTGTAAACCTTTGGGTAACAAATGGATCTTCAAAAGGAAGATGAAAGTCGATGGTACAATTGACAAGTTTAAAGCTAGATTGGTGATCCAAGGCTTTAGACAAAAGGAAGGTATTGATTATTTTGATACCTATGCTCCGGTTGCTCGTATCACTACTATTAGGTTACTGATATCACTTACTGCGATTCATGACCTAGTGATCCATCAAATGGATGTCAAAACAGCATTCTTGAATGGTGATTTGGAGGAGGAAGTGTATATGAAACAACCGGAAGGATTTGTTATTCCCGGGCAAGAGAATAAAATGTGCAAGTTGATTAAATCATTGTATGGGCTGAAACAAGCCCCGAAGCAGTGGCATCAAAAGTTTGATGATGTGGTATTGTCCAATGGTTTTCAACTAAACCAATCTGACAAATGTGTGTATAGCAAATTTGATCCATCTGGAAAAGGTGTGATCATTTGCTTGTATGTTGATGACATGTTGATCTTTGGTACTGACAAAGATCAAGTTGACCGAACAAAGAAGTTTTTGTCATCACAGTTTGCCATGAAAGATATGGGAGTAGCTGATGTGATTCTTGGAATAAGGATCAAGCGTGGTGAGAGGAGTATCTCGATTACGCAATCTCATTATATTGAGAAGATACTTAAAAGGTTTGAAGTTGATAACTGTTCACCTGTTAATACTCCCGTTGATCTGAGTGTGAATTTAGTGCCCAATGAGGGCAAGGGTGTGTCACCACTTGAATACTCTCGAGCTATTGGATGTTTAATGTATGCTATAACTAGCACACGACCCGATATTGCTTATGCCGTGGGAAAGTTGAGTAGATTTACTAGTAATCCCACTACTCTTCATTGGCATGCTATAATTAGAGTATTCAAGTATTTGCGAGGTACCATGGATTATGGTATTACTTATTCAGGATTTCCTTCGATTATTGAAGGTTATTCGGATGCAATTTGGATTACCAACGTCGAAGATCATTCATCTACGACAGGTTGGGTATTCCTACTTGGAGGAGGTGCTATATCGTGGGCTTCGAAGAAGCAAACGTGCATTACAAATTCGACTATGGAGTCAGAATTTGTTGCTTTGGCAGCAGCTGGTAAAGAGGCTGAGTGGTTGAGAAATCTGATTTATGAGATTCCTTTGTGGCCAAAGCCGATATCTCCTATCTCAGTCCATTGTGACAGTTCGTCTACTGTGTCTAAGGCATATAGTCATATGTACAATGGAAAGTCGCGACACTTAGGTCTTAGACATGGTATGATTCGTGAGTTGATCATGAATGGTGTGATATCTGTGGATTTTGTGAGATCTCAAGAAAACTTAGCGGATCATCTAACCAAAGCATTAGCCCGAAACTTAGTGCACAAGTCGGCTATTGGAGTGGGATTGAAGTCCACCGAAATCTTCCAAAGTAAGACACCCAATTCCCTTCTAGTAAAACGCTAGAAGCTGAATTTCAATGTGGAAAGCTTACTTTCTGAAGATTGAAACACATAATTATACTGATCCCAAGGTATGTGTTTAGACTGCAAGTTGAGGTAGGTTGAAGTTTATCTTCTTAATAGTTCTTTTGAAAAATTGCATATGCAGGTGCAAGATATAGAAGAACTACCTATGTGAGCATGAAGTTTTGCCGCTTCAAGGGAGCTTTGGACTTAGCTAGCGATATGTTCACTGAAGGATAGGGACACATGGCTTATAAAAGTGTCAAGTGTGTATTAGATTAGTGTAAGAAACTGATGTGTGTATTACTCTCTCGTTTTCATATGGGTCGAAGGGTTTAATTTCTGAAACACCCCGATTCTCGAATTCTGGATGATGTAATATACTAAGATGAAAATTTAATTTCTGAAACATTTTCATTTATGCATTGGTTTATCTGTTTATTGAGGTCATTTAGTAAATCAAGGATTACACTAAAATGGGGGGGAATTGTTAGTGATTTTAGTGTCATCCAACTAACATTTTAGCTGATTGTGATTTACTAGAAAGCAGGAGTTGACTAGTGATACTTAACATGGGTTCGGTGAGTGCGGAGTGCATGCCCATAAGAGTGAACTAGACACTGGCGCACGGTAATGGCGAGGTCAAGGGGGCTGCGCCCCCTTGCGGGGTCCAAGGGGCAGCGCCCCTGGCGGGGTCCAAAACGTTTTGAGTGATACGTTTTAATGAAACGTTTAAATAAAACGTTTTTCCCGCTCCTTTTTCAACCGTCATAACCATTCATTTGTTAACTGCCTAAACTGTTTTATATAATCAGTTTTGGAAAAACTGCTTTCATTCTTATTCAATTTCATACAGAACGAACACACAAATCTATACATATAAATCGCATTCTTCTTGTCTGGAAACGATTTGCATTTCTAGTCTTATCCCAATTGAAATTTCGTGTAACCCGAGACAAGGAGGGTCGGAATATTCAATTAGGAAAGTGTTTCACGATTCTAGAAATATCCGGATTATCTGTTTACATACCCTGTTTCTAACAATATGCATAGACGTTTTTCAAACATTCCTAATACGATTCGATTATTGTCATCACATACATATTTCTTGTCATCCGGTTGGGGAATTTCTTGGAACTTGTCTTGAGATAAATCAAGCGAAAGAATAACCTTCTTCTTCTTCGTGTTATATATTAACCAATGAAGCTTCCCATGATATAAAAAACCATTATTACATTTTTTAGTACCGTGAACTTGCGGACATAGCCCAACGGTTCTCCCCATGTACTTTGTGTCATGGAATAGGGAGAGGTCATGGGTTCGATCCTTAGGGATGACATGATTTTCTTTAAACCAATTGAATACCAATAATGGTGGTATAATATTGACCCTATAGGGAGGTTTTACATGATTCGTTCACGGACCCCTACCCGGAACCACTGCCCGAATGGATGTGTTCCCGGGTACCGTCGATCGGGTTCGAGTTTCTGCCCGAACGTGTGTGTTACGTGCAAATGATGAGGGTCGTTGAAAGAAATGATCTACTGATGCCAAAAAAATCGCCGTTCA
Organism: Rutidosis leptorrhynchoides; assembly: GCF_046630445.1. Lineage (NCBI taxonomy): Eukaryota > Viridiplantae > Streptophyta > Magnoliopsida > Asterales > Asteraceae > Rutidosis > Rutidosis leptorrhynchoides. Next base: position 45,243,667 of record NC_092343.1, read on the forward strand.
AAAAAAGTTAATAATAAATGATCACCATCGTCGTCGTCGTCTCCTTGAATGAATTTCCATTTATTTGATGTTAAAGATAACACTTGAAAGCACGCATGATGCCCAGATTCATTATAACCGACAACAACCTTGTAATCATCCGTACAAGAATCATAACCAAAACCCCAAATTAATTTTCTCCTGTCATAGTAAGGAAGCGTTGGCAGATTTCTAACCTCTCGAGTGCAAGGATTTGTGATAATGCTAAAAACGAACATATATTTCATAGCATTATTCCTCAAGAAAGACAAGCTTTTAGTTGCAATTGTTCTATTTACAAGTGATATTCGTTTAAATAATAAAAGGTGAAGACAAAAGACAGATTCGACGAATTGAAGACGCAAACGACCAAAAAGCTCAAAAGTACAAAATACAATCAAAGAGGTTCCAATTATTGATAAGAAACGTCTCGAAATTACAAAAGTACAAGATTCAAAACGCAAAGTACAAAATATAAAATTGTACGCAAGGACGTTCGAAAATCCGGAACCGGAACCGGAGTCAACTCTCAACGCTCGACGCAATGGACTAAAAATTACAAGTCAACTATGCACATAAATATAATATAATATTTAAATAATTCTTATAATTATTTAATATATTATATTATTTATAAAACCGTCGGCAGAAGAAAACAACCAAAAATGAGCCTCCCCAGCTGGCCATGCGATCGCATGGCCTGGAAGGCATAAATCCATGCGATCGCATGAGCCCCAGTTCCAGCCCACATGCCTATAAAAATCGAGCTTTGGTGAACCAAAAACATATCCATCTTTCTCTTTTCTCTCATATATACGTAAAACATATATATATATATTTATAATTTATATTTTAATTTTAATTATAATTCTAATAATAAGGGTATGTTAGCGAATATTATAAGGGTGTAAGTCGAAATTCTGTCCGTGTAACGCTACGCTATTTTTAATCATTGTAAGTTATGTTCAACCTTTTTATATTAATGTCTCGTAGCTAAGTTATTATTATGCTTATTTAAAACAAAGTAATCATGATGTTGGGCTAATTACTAAAATTGGGTAATTGGGCTTTGTACCATAATTGGGGTTTGAACAAAAGAACGACACTTGTGGAAATTAGACTATGAGCTATTAATGGGCTTTATATTTGTTTAACTAAATGATAGTTTGTTAATGTTAATATAAAGATTTACAATTGGGCGTCCCTATAAATTACCATATACACTCGATCGGACACGATGGGCGGGGTATTTATATGTACGAATAATCGTTCATTTAACCGGACACGGGAATGGATTAATAGCCACTAGAATAATTAAAACAAGGGTGAAATTATGTAAAAGGACACTTGGTATAATTGATAACAAAATATTAAAACCTTGGGTTACACTCAGTCGACATCCTGGTGTAATTATTAAACAAAGTATTAAAATCTTGTTACAGTTTAAGTCCTCAATTAGTTGGAATATTTAACTTCGGGTATAAGGATAATTTGACGAGGACACTCGCACTTTATATTTATGACTGATGGACTGTTATGGACAAAAACCAGACGGACATATTAAATAATCCAGGACAAAGGACAATTAACCCATGGGCATAAAACTAAAATCAACACGTCAAACATCATGATTACGGAAGTTTAAATAAGCATAATTCTTTTATTTCATATTTAATTTCTTTTATTTTATATTTAATTGCACTTCTAATTATCGCATTTTTATTGTTATTTTATTTAATTGCACTTTTAATTATCGTACTCTTTAATTATCACAAGTTTATTTTATCGCACTTTTATTATTCGAAATTTCATTATCGTTATTTACTTTACGCTTTAATTTAAGTCTTGTATTTATTTTTAATATTTTACATTTGGTTTTAAATGCGACTAAAGTTTTAAAATTGACAAACCGGTCATTAAACGGTAAAAACCCCCCTTTATAATAATAATATTACTTATATATATATATATTTGTATTTTTATAAAAGTAAACTAATATAGCGTTAAGCTTTGTTTAAAGATTTCCCTGTGGAACGAACCGGACTTACTAAAAACTACACTACTTTACGATTAGGTACACTGCCTATAAGTGTTGTAGCAAGGTTTAAGTATATCCATTCTATAAATAAATAAATATCTTGTGTAAAATTGTGTCGTATTTAATAGTATTTCCTGCTAAAATTAATAACTATTTTATACCACTCTGCTAAAACATCAAGTATTTTTGGCGCCGCTGTCGGGGAACGTCTTAAAAGCCGGAAGCGCAACGCTATAAAAAGAAAAAAAAAAGATTTTTACTTTTAGTACGCATTTGTAAAAATACGTTTTAAATATTCAAAAATAAGAAAAGAAAAAAAAAAGAAAAACAAAAATATAAATATTTTTTTTCTTAGAGTTTGGTAAATATTTAAGTTTTATAAAGTTTCTTTATTTCTATTTTTTTTATTATTTTGTAAAAATATAAGTTTTATTTAATTAATAAATATATTTTATATTTTACAGCAAAAACAGAAAAAAATAAAATAAAATAAAATTTTAATCGGCCTGTACTGTAGCAGCCCAACTCTGGCCCGAAACCCTAGCCCATGCGATCGCATGGCTGGGTAACTTAGAACTCATGCGATCGCATGAGCGTATCTGACAGGCCATCATCGTACAGCAATTAATGCGATTAGGGTTTTAATTAATTATTAATTTTATTATTAACCCTAATTAAGTTTTATTATTTAATTAAGTTATTAGTTTAAGTTTAATTTGTATTTTTAGTTTAATTAGTTTATTTAAATTGTAAAATTAATAGTTTTATAAAATAAATAATATAAAAATAATATTTTTATAAAAATTGTACTTTTTACAACTTTTTATATATTTTTATATTTTTTTTTTCCTTTTTAATCGTTTTAGCGTAACTTTTGTATTTTTAGCTCATATTTAGTTTTAATTCATAGTTTTTGCCATAATTATTTTTACTTCTAGATTTTTAGGCTTTGCCGTAAAATCCCTTAAGTGCTTTTTCTTTAGACTAAGATTTAGGTACTCTAGAATTTTACGACGCCTTTTTAAGTTTTAGTTTCTTTTTAAGATATTTACATTTGGGATTTAGTTTTTCCTGTAAGCTTTAATATTTTTAGACACTTTTTACTATGTATCAATTATCATTCCAATTAGTAATTTCAATTTGCGATTATAATTTTAAGTTAGTTGTAGTAATAAAGTTAGGTTAGTCAAGTTTTTTTTAAGTTTTATAAGTTTCTTTTATTTTTCCGTCACCTTTTATTTTTCAACCATTTTTCTTTTTTGACCTTTTTCGACGAACTCTTTTTCTTTCTTATTTCTCGCTATTCTAGTTTTAGGACATAGATTTTTATTCTACTTCTTATCTAAATTTCTTAAAATTACGAAAATTTATTTTGAGTGGTTAAATTGATAGACATCAAAATTTTCTGGTTCGTAGTAATAGTTGGATTTGTACGTGGACCGGGTTATTGGAGCCAAACAGTCCTCAATTATATTGAGACCAAACGAATCCTGCCCCTCTGCTGCATCTTTTGGCTATTCGAAACGTGGACAAAATCAGAAAAGTCTATTAATTGGATAACTTATTATAATTTTTCTTTCCGTTTTAAAACTAATAGGATATTCAGTGAATGCACCGAGCAAGACGTTCACCACCTTTTGTACGTTCACCACCTGTAACTAGATCAAGACATTTAGCAAATATAACCGCCGTTGATTTTTCTTTAGAATCGTCATCCAGTCGACCAAGTACTTCAGTTCAAATTTCCGATAATCCATTTTTTGAACCCGACCTCACAATTGAGAATCCGGAGAATATTCAGGAACGGTTCGTAGATCCTGAACCACTAAACTTTCCCCCGGAACTACCAATCATTCAAACAGAGATTGTTGAGGAACGAACCATTAAATCAGAATCCTCTAGTGATTCTGATTCAACAAATTCAATTATGGAGAATCTGGAACCTTTAAGTATGGAAGACCGAATGAGAGCTAAACGCACTGGCCAAGGTCAAGCAATTACTCATCCAGACATTAATGCGCCAGATTATGAAATCAAAGGACAAATTCTACACATGGTGACTAATCAATGCCAATTTAGTGGTGCGCCGAAGGAAGATCCAAATGAACATCTACGTACCTTTAATAGGATCTGCACACTATTTAAAATCCGAGAAGTAGAGGATGAACAGATATATCTCATGTTATTTCCCTGGACTTTAAAGGGAGAAGCCAAAGATTGGTTGGAATCGTTACCTGAAGGGGCGATCGATACATGGGATGTTTTAGTTGACAAATTTCTTAAACAATTCTTTCCTGCATCTAAAGCCGTAAGACTTCAAGCAGAAATTGTTACGTTCACACAGAAACCAAATGAAACTCTATATGAGGCGTGGACAAGATGTGGAAAGTTGTTAAGAGGATGTCCGCAACATGGTTTAGACACCTGTCAAATAGTACAAATATTCTACCAAGGATGCGACATCACTACAAGGAAAGACATAGATATAGCAGCTGGTGGTTCTATTATGAAGAAAACCGAAACTGATGCTTACAAAATTATTGATAACACTGCTTCCCACTCACATGAGTGGCACCAAGAAAAAGATATCGTTAGATCATCTAAAGCAGCTAGAGCCGATTCTAGCCATGACTTAGATTCCATTTCCGCAAAGATAGATGCTGTGGAGAGACGAATGGAAAAGATGACTAAGGATATTCACTCAATACGAATTAGTTGTGAGCAGTGTGGAGGACCACATTTGACAAAAGATTGTCTCAGTATTGAATTAACAATGGAACAAAGAGAGAATATTTCATACATAAATCAAAGGCCTGGAAATAATTATCAGAATAATTATCAACCGCCAAGACCGATTTACAATCAAAACCAGAATTATAACCGAAATATTCCATACAACAACCAACAAGGTCCTAGCAATCAACAAGTATCCAATAATACTTATAATCAGCAAAGACCTGATTTTCAAAACAAACCACCACAACAAACCGATGATAAAAAGCCGAATTTAGAAGATATGATGACGAAGCTAGTTGAAACACAAACGCTGTTTTTCACCTCTCAGAAACAAACCAATGAACAAAATGCTCAAGAATTTAGAAATCAACAAGCTTCTATTCAAAATCTAGAACAAGAAGTGAGTAACCTAGCAAGGTTAATAGGTGAAAGAAAACCGGGAAGTCTACCTAGTGATACAAATGCTAACCCCCGGAATGAAACAGCTAAAGCCATTACCACAAGAAGTGGTACAACACTTAAACCACCTGAAATACCTGTAACTTCTGATGAAGCTATTCCTACTCCACAAGAACCGCAACCTGATCAAGATAAGGAAAAAGAACCGCTAGTTGAAAAGGTTAATGAAGATAACACAGTTAAGGATAAACCTTATGTTAAACCATACCAACCACCACTTCCTTACCCGAGTAAAATGAAGAAAGAGAAACTTGAAGCCGAGCAATCCAAATTTTTGGATATGTTTAAACAGATAAATGTAAATCTTCCTTTCATTGATGCGATTTCAGGAATGCCTAGATATGCTAAATTCTTGAAAGATCTAATCTCAAATAGAAAGAAAATGGAAGAACTCTCGGCTGTTACTATGAATGCTAATTGTTCAGCAGTGCTGTTGAATAAGATACCAGAAAAATTATCTGATCCAGGAAGTTTCACAATTCCATGTTTTCTGGGTAGTCTTAGTTCAATAGAAGCATTGGCAGACTTAGGTGCTAGTATAAATTTAATGCCGTATTCACTATACGCTAAACTAGACCTTGGAGAATTGAAACCAACCAGAATAAGCATACAACTAGCCGATAGATCAATAAAATATCCTAGAGGGATAATGGAGAACATGCTAGTTAAAGTTGGTACTTTAGTATTTCCAGTAGATTTTGTTGTTCTGGACATGGAAGAAGATTCTCAAGTTCCTCTCATATTAGGAAGACCATTTTTAAACACGGCTAAAGCAATGATAGACGTGTTCGGTAAGAAATTGACCCTAAGTATAGAAGATGAGAGTGTTACCTTTTCAGTTGATAGAGCAATGCAACAACCACAATCTGCAGATGATACATGTTATTATATTCAAACTATAGATGCACATGCAGAATTATTAGAAGAATTTCCAGAATTACAAGGAACAGGAGAATGTTCTTTAGGAGAAGGTAATGAACCAATTGATGAAGCTGAAATGTTAGCTACACTAATAGCTAATGGATATGAACCAACAACAGAAGAAATTCAAATGCTAAAAGAAGAAGACAGATATCGATATAAATCATCGATAGAAGAACCTCCGAAATTAGAGTTAAAACCACTTCCAAACCATTTGGAATACGCTTATTTACATGGTGAATCTGAATTACCTGTAATAATATCGTCTTCTCTTACTGAAAATGAGAAATCACAACTCATTTCTATGTTGAAAGCCCATAAACCAGCCATTGCATGGAAGATTCATGATATTAAAGGAATAAGTCCTTCGTATTGCACACATAAAATCCTTATGGAAGAAGGTCATAAAACGTATGTGCAACGCCAACGAAGACTAAATCATAATATGCAAGATGTAGTTAGAAAGAGATTATTAAACTGCTAGATGCAGGTTTAATTTATCTAATCTCTGATAGTCCATGGGTAAGCCCAGTTCAATGCGTGCCTAAGAAGGGTGGCATGACTGTCATTACAAATGAGAAAAATGAGCTTATTCCTACTAGGACTGTAACAGGATGGCGTGTGTGTATTGATTATAGAAAATTAAATGACGCCACCAGAAAAGATCACTTTCCCTTACCTTTCATAGATCAAATGTTGGAAAGATTAGCCGGAAATAGTTACTATTGTTTTCTAGATGGATTTTCCGGATATTTTCAAATTCCAATAGCACCCGAGGACCAAGAGAAAACCATATTCACGTGCCCTTATGGTACTTTTGCTTACAAACGCATGCCATTTGGACTTTGTAACGCCCCTGCAACCTTTCAAAGGTGTATGATGGCGATTTTTCACGACATGATAGAAGAATGCATGGAAGTTTTCATGGATGACTTTTCAGTCTTCGGTGATACATTTGAATCATGTCTAGTTAATCTGGAACGAATGCTTCTTAGATGCGAACAATCAAATCTAGTACTTAATTGGAAGAAATGCCATTTTATGGTTAAAGAAGGCATCGTTCTTGGACATAAAATTTCAAAAGAAGGAATTGAAGTGGATAGAGCTAAAGTAGATGTAATTGCTAAACTTCCACATCCCACCAATGTTAGAGGAGTTAGGAGTTTTCTAGGGCATGCCGGTTTTTACCGACGTTTCATAAAAGATTTTTCTAAAATTGCCACTCCTATGAATAAACTCCTAGAAAAGGATGCTCCATTCATCTTTTCAGATGAGTGTATCAAATCTTTTAATATTCTTAAAGAGAAACTCACTAATGCACCGATCATGATAACACCAAATTGGAATCTACCATTTGAACTAATGTGCGATACAAGTGATTTTGCAATGGGAGCCGTTTTAGGACAAAGAATTGAAAAACGATTTCAACCTATATATTATGCTAGTAAGACATTACAAGGAGCACAAACGAACTATACAACTACTGAAAAAGAACTCCTTGCTATTGTCTTTGCTTTTGACAAATTTTGATCATATCTCGTTCTAGAAAAAACGGTGGTCTATACCGACCATTCTGCTCTTAGATACCTATTTTCAAAACAAGATGCTAAACCAAGATTAATCCGTTGGATCTTACTCTTACAAGAATTTGATATTGAAATCCGAGATAAAAAAGGAGCAGAAAATCTCGCCGCTGATCATCTTTCTCGTCTTGAAAATCCCGAATTAGAAGTTCTGAATGAATCGGCCATACAAGACAACTTTCCTGATGAATATCTATTGAAGATAGATTATAAAGAAATCCCATGGTTTGCAGACTATGCAAACTACTTAGTTTGTGGATTCCTTAAAAAAGGATTATCGTACCAAAGACGAAAGAAATTCTTCAGTGATATAAAACACTATTTCTGGGAAGATCCACATTTGTTTAAAAGTTGTCCCGATGGAATAATACGCCGATGTGTATTTGGAGATGAAGCTAGTAAAATATTAAACCATTGTCACACAGGACCAACAGGAGGGCATTATGGGCCTCAACTAACAGCAAGAAAAGTTTATGATGCTGGATTCTATTGGCCAACAATTTACAAAGACGCACACCTTCTTTGCAAATCCTGTGATGCTTGTCAAAAGGCCGGAAAAATAAGTCAACGTGATGAAATGCCACAAAATGTCATCCAAGTATGTGAAGTATTTGACATTTGGGGTATTGACTTTATGGGTCCATTTCCAAAATCTCATAATAATCTATATATACTCGTAGCCATTGATTATGTATCTAAATGGGCGGAAGCACAAGCTCTCCCAACTAACGATGCACGAGTTGTAGTCAACTTTTTAAAACATCTTTTTGCAAGGTTTGGAACACCGAAAGCTTTAATAAGTGATCGGGGTACTCATTTCTGTAATAATCAACTTGAGAAAGTTCTTAAAAGATATGGAGTAACTCATAAAATCTCCACCGCATATCATCCACAAACAAGTGGACAAGTTGAAAATACCAACCGAGCTTTAAAACGTATTCTAGAGAAAACCGTAGGATCAAATCCGAAGGAATGGTCCATTAAATTGGAGGATGCACTCTGGGCTTTTAGAACAGCCTACAAAACTCCAATTGGAACCACACCTTTTAGACTTGTTTATGGAAAAGCATGTCATCTTCCAGTAGAAATTGAACACAAAGCATTTTGGGCTTTGAAAACATGTAATCTTGATTTACATGAAGCCGGACGTCTACGATTAAGTCAACTAAACGAATTAGAAGAATTAAGACATGAAGCATACGAAAATTCGTTAATCTATAAGGAAAGAACGAAGAAATGGCATGATAAAAGAATCAGAAGTTCAAAAGAATTTAAAGAAGGAGACAGAGTTCTTCTTTTCAATTCACGATTCAAGCTATTTCCTGGAAAATTGAAATCAAGATGGTCTGGACCATTCATAATCAAAAGAGTTTTCCCATACGGAATGATAGAATTAATAAATTCAAATGGGATGGAATTTAAAGTTAATGGTCACAGAGTTAAACATTACATACATGGTCCGATGGAAGTCGACAACGAAGTTAATCACAATTTCGACACCACAGCTAACTAAGTGTGGGGAGAATCAAGTCTTTAAAGGATAATATGTATTTCTGTTAGAGTTAGATTGTCTATTTTCGTGTAGTTCTCGAAAATGGAACCCGAATGGTCTTTCCCTAGCAGACCTTAAAGAACTAGTCTTCTCCCCCCATTCTGAATTTTTATTTTTTTTAGGTTTTTACGAAATGAAGACTGCTTGTGAACTAAACCATGGTCTAATGCTACACGCTTTGATCACTAAACGTAATAATGACATACTACCGAGTGAATTAGTATCAGTAATCAGAGAAAGAATGGACGGAGTTAGAAAAGAATCCAGATGCGAAGATAATAAGTTACAATTTGGTAAAGGAAAATCAAATTCCGCAGCAAAAAGAAGAGCACGACACCTAGAAAGATGTCACAAATGAGGAAAATGGTCACATGGAGGTAAATGTTCAAATAATCAAACCTATTCAAATACCGAATTTGTTACTTTATGCAGAGACGGACCGTTCATATGTTTAGAAGAAAAGACACTGAATGCTCGAGGTTACGCTTATGTAGCTATGGAAAACCAATTAAACCGACTATCTTATGAATGGGATAGATCATATAACTAAGAAATCTATTTCACAGGTATGTCTGTACAGTTTTTATTTTTATTTTTATTTTTAACCTTTTGATAATAAACGCTAATTTGTTCGCTAAAAAGTATTAAATTGGTATTGAATAAAATTAGGTTTGGCGACCGAAATTATTGATATCATACAAAAATTTATTACATCACTGCGAAATTTAACGTTTATTCTTAAGGTATAAATATCTTTAATCAATCAACCCAAAATATTTCAAAAATTCGTCATGAGTTAAATTAGGTCTTGGAACCGAAATTACTTTACCGAAAAGAGGGGCGTATATTTTTGATAATATTTGATTGATTAAAATGGGATAAAAAGCCAAAAAGATTTTTAATTTTATTTTTACCATGTTTTTTTAAAATTAATATTTAAATCTTAAATTAATATTGTAAACTTTGTAAAAACAATATTTTAAAAAAAAAATGTAAATATTTGAAAAATTAATATAAGTTTGGTGTGAATTTATAATGTGAATTTTTAAAATTAAGTTTGATGTGAATTTTTAATATTAATTTTGAATTTTATATTTATGTTGTGTGAATTTAAAAACAAAAATTTACTTTATCTCATTAAGTTAAAAATATGATTTTTAAAATTCGTCGTAAGTTGAAGACTAGGTCTTTGAACCGAAATTGCTTTACCCGAGGGAGGGACGAGAACTTTTATTATCATTATTTTTAATCTTATTGAATTAAAGTATGCCAAAAACATTAAAAAAAAAAAATCCAATATGTTTGGAAACTTTGGTAAAATTTAATCATTTTTCTACGCTAATCACCCTCAATAATTTAAATTGTTACTGATTTCTTGCAAATGAGGGCATTGCAAGATCTTAAGTGTGGGAAGGGGTTAAATTCTTTCGGATTTTAAAAATTTTTTGATTTAAACACTTGGTTACCATTAAAAATACTAGTAACGCAGTAGTTGTATTAGAATCTAGTGCTCTCCGATAACAAGGAACAGCCCTAGTCTTATATACTGACTACCCACTTCTAGTAAATTTTTCAAAATTTTCAACAAAATGGATTCAAAATCATGTTTATATATATTTATGAACGATGAAAACTAGGTCATTGAGCCGAAATTATCGTTACCTCGAAAAGGACATAAATTGAGAAACAACCCAAAATGTTAGAATTCATTTAAGAATGGAATAGAGGAGAAAAAGGCAAAGAAAAACATAAATAAAAGCCAAGTGTGGGAAAACTTTACCAAGTTATTCAAAATATATCACATATTTTTGTACAAATAATTGAAAATACTTTTGTTTTGAACAATAATCAATAATCAACTGTTTTATCCGATGAAAGAAAAGATAAAAAGATGGATCTACACGATGAATCAATTCCATCATTTGAAGGAAGTAAAGTCTTCCGAAAAAGACACGCGCTTCTTGATTTAGGTCAAGAAGTTGTCGTCTAGACTAGCTGTAGGTTGACGAAAAATCTAGAAAAGTCATCTCTAAAATCAGTAGGAAATCCACGGACCTCAGCATAAAACAGGGTCGCCAAGTGGTCAGATTTATCCTAACCATGAGAAGGATTTATCTCGTACAATGGGGGGCACCATGCAAATTAGCTGGATAAGACTAATGAATCAGATCCCCAGAAAGGATAATCTCCTTAAAGATTAAAAATCAGCTTTTAAGACTGATATTACTCAATCCTAGAGATTGACCTTAAAGATTGAGAATTACAAACTCATGGAATTCGATGATATCTAAACTCGAGCTTGAACGAGAAAATATTTTGATCAAATTAAAACCGATTTGTTTTCTGAAAACCCATTTTCGATGCGTTCATTACCATTGAACGTAAAATCCTAGGAATTCACCTGGAATTCATTAGGTCACCTGAACCAAATCGGGTGTCAACCGTAAGAACGGTGGTTGCATAGTAGTCAAAGACAGGACCTTGTGCCAGACCGAAAAATCATAAGGGTGAGCTTTACTATTGCTCCTACCAAGGATAGTAATTGCATCCGACACGTTATAGACCATAATTAAAAGCATGTCAGGGGACATTACCTTAACAGTTGCTTGTTCAACGCTTTCTTTTACAACCGGACGGTAGTTTATCGAAAGGTAATATACGGGACAAGTAAACTGGACGTGTTGCTTTCCAAATACAAGGTTAGCAAGTGGGTGACACAAAACCGCAAGTTTTGAGCTAAAATTTTCAAATCTGAAACCCACCAAACCCACAAAAATATTTTGCAAACACCGGTGAAGGGTTATTCCGGAAAACTTATCTAAGGTAAAAGCTAGATTGAATTTTCAAAAGATCAAATATTTTCATAAAAATCCAATTTCCTTAAGGATCTACATTTTCATAGTCATGTGGGACTGTAAACCGCCTTTCAAATGTGCACTTTGCTTTGGAAACCGAAAGTAAATCGGCTATTTGATTGCAAATGTCGTTGACCTAAACCCAAGGCAACTGTGGATGACACACCCACTTTAACCATGGTTCTATCGTTACTATCATTGTTTATACCGCCGTATAGAAATCACTGATGTACAAAGTGTGAAGAATAAAGAAGTGATTCTAGTATTTCAAGACGATATTGCTTGAGGACAAGCAACGCTCAAGTGTGGGAATATTTGATAATGCTAAAAACGAACATATATTTCATAGCATTATTCCTCAAGAAAGACAAGCTTTTAGTTGCAATTGTTCTATTTACAAGTGATATTCGTTTAAATAATAAAAGGTGAAGACAAAAGACAGATTCGACGAATTGAAGACGAAAACGACCAAAAAGCTCAAAAGTACAAAATACAATCAAAGAGGTTCCAATTATTGATAAGAAACGTCTCGAAATTACAAAAGTACAAGATTCAAAACGCAAAGTACAAAATATAAAATTGTACGCAAGGACGTTCGAAAATCCGGAACCGGGACCGGAGTCAACTCTCAACGCTCGACGCAATGGACTAAAAATTACAAGTCAACTATGCACATAAATATAATATAATATTTAAATAATTCTTATAATTATTTAATATATTATATTATTTATAAAACCGTCGGCAGAAGAAAACAACCAAAAATGAGCCTCCCCAGCTGGCCATGCGATCGCATGGCCTGGAAGGCATAAATCCATGCGATCGCATGAGCCCCAGTTCCAGCCCACATGCCTATAAAAATCGAGCTTTGGTGAACCAAAAACATATCCATCTTTCTCTTTTCTCTCATATATACGTAAAACATATATATATATATATATATATATATTTATAATTTATATTTTAATTTTAATTATAATTCTAATAATAAGGGTATGTTAGCGAATATTATAAGGGTGTAAGTCGAAATTCTGTCCGTGTAACGCTACGCTATTTTTAATCATTGTAAGTTATGTTCAACCTTTTTATATTAATGTCTCGTAGCTAAGTTATTATTATGCTTATTTAAAACAAAGTAATCATGATGTTGGGCTAATTACTGAAATTGGGTAATTGGGCTTTGTACCATAATTGGGGTTTGAACAAAAGAACGACACTTGTGGAAATTAGACTATGAGCTATTAATGGGCTTTATATTTGTTTAACTAAATGATAGTTTGTTAATGTTAATATAAAGATTTACAATTGGGCGTCCCTATAAATTACCATATACACTCGATCGGACACGATGGGCGGGGTATTTATATGTACGAATAATCGTTCATTTAACCGGACACGGGAATGGATTAATAGCCACTAGAATAATTAAAACAGGGGTGAAATTATGTAAAAGGACACTTGGTATAATTGATAACAAAATATTAAAACCTTGGGTTACACTCAGTCGACATCCTGGTGTAATTATTAAACAAAGTATTAAAATCTTGTTACAGTTTAAGTCCTCAATTAGTTGGAATATTTAACTTCGGGTATAAGGATAATTTGACGAGGACACTCGCACTTTATATTTATGACTGATGGACTGTTATGGACAAAAACCAGACGGACATATTAAATAATCCAGGACAAAGGACAATTAATCCATGGGCATAAAACTAAAATCAACACGTCAAACATCATGATTACGGAAGTTTAAATAAGCATAATTCTTTTATTTCATATTTAATTTCTTTTATTTTATATTTAATTGCACTTCTAATTATCGCATTTTTATTGTTATTTTATTTAATTGCACTTTTAATTATCGTACTCTTTAATTATCGCAAGTTTATTTTATCGCACTTTTATTATTCGAAATTTCATTATCGTTATTTACTTTACGCTTTAATTTAAGTCTTGTATTTATTTTTAATATTTTACATTTGGTTTTAACTGCGACTAAAGTTTTAAAATCGACAAACCGGTCATTAAACGGTAAAAACCCCCCTTTATAATAATAATATTACTTATATATATATATATATTTGTATTTTTATAAAAGTAAACTAATATAGCGTTAAGCTTTGTTTAAAGATTTCCCTGTGGAACGAACCGGACTTACTAAAAACTACACTACTTTACGATTAGGTACACTGCCTATAAGTGTTGTAGCAAGGTTTAAGTATATCCATTCTATAAATAAATAAATATCTTGTGTAAATTTGTATCGTATTTAATAGTATTTCCTGCTAAAATTAATAACTATTTTATACCACTCTGCTAAAACATCAATTTGTTACTAAAAATTTAGCTAGAAAAGGTGAAACGCAAACAAGGCCATTACAGGAACCAACCATCATAAAACGACACCACTTATCATTCATACTATTAGTGATTTGCCAATGTAATCGTATTCTTAATTCCCCCTTTTGTTCACGATGATGCCTATTAATGTAACTATGACAAAATAACTAGTTGATATTAAATTATACCATGACTTACACACACTCTTGCATTGAATAACATCTTCTATATCCAATCTTGCAAGTATCTCCTCAACCACATCCATAGCATCATCCATCGGCTAGCTAGCTATTGAAACCCTAATTTTATTTTTAATTTATTGATGATTGAGGCAAATAACTATTGTTGTTTTTGAAGTAGTTCTCTAGGGATCCTTTTATCCGCTCGAACGGGGATTTGATCTTACTTGACGAGCACGTAGTTCTCTGGTTAGGAGTGTTATGTGGTTCCTCGAGTGCGAGAGTTTATTTTGATTTGCAGGTCTCGAGTTAGGTGTTGCTGGAGTGCCCGGTGTTCATTTTGGTGTGCGACTTTTGAGTTGTGTTGATCGTGGTGTTGAATACGTGCTCGGTTTTATATAGTTTTAGATTTAGGTTTGGTGGTCATCCGCTTGTAATGTCATTTACATGTTCAATGTGCTCGCTCTCTTTCAATCAATGTTCTCGTCCAATGTTTGTAGGACGATTAGAGCGAGCCCTTTCAATTTCAATCATTGTCGTTTATATGTACCACCAGATCTTTACGATCTTTATATATATATATATATATATATATATATATATATATATATATATATATATATATATATATATATATATATATATATATATATATATATTAATATTAATATTTTCGCCGAGAAAAAAAAACTAACGAAGACAGTTAATTAATAAGTACTAGTGAAATGACCCGTGGAACCACATGTTTGTTTAAACGAAACAGTTTAATGATATGTTTTAGGTATTAAGTGAACGTAAATGCTAAAGTTATTTAGTTTCATGACCCCTGGAACCACATAGTCCGACTAAGAAACTCGTGAGCCGAACATTTCATCAAACACCTAATATGCAAATTAAACAATCCACATCCAATCATAAGAGATAATATTGGTTGTCATTTTATTTTAAAAGTGTAAATTAAATATAAATTTAGAATTGATTTCCTTCTATTCGGTTTTTATACCTTCACGTAGTCAATTCAAAATAATTAATTAAAATAATTCAAAATTATTTAATTTTAATAATAAAATAATTATTAATAAGATTTAATAATAATAATTAATTAATAAGATTTAATTTTAAATCAAAATTATTTAGATTAATGACATCACCCACCATGCTTAAATTTTTTTCTTTTTCTTTTTGATTTTTTTTAATAAAGGAATTAGCCTAATAATGACATCATCACTATAGCATTTTAATATTAACTATAGATAGATAGATAAGTATATATAATAATAATAATAATAATAATAATAATAATAATAATAATAATAATAATAATAATAATAATAAAATAATAATAAATAATAGTAATTTATATATGTAAATGTAATACGTAGATAATTAATTAATTAAGATAATAGATAAATAGCTTTTCAGAAAATAAAATAAAAAAGATATGCTGTATATTGTTTAAAAAAAGTTTGAAGTTTGGCAGCCTAAAACGTTAAAGCCCTTAATTGGAATTTTTTAAAGCCGACTTTGAGAAGACTTTTGAGTTTTGACTCCCTTAATTGGGATTTTTTAATGAAAGTAATGAGGAGCATGGGTTTCGGGGATAAATGGTGCAAATGGATTTCTGCATGTCTTAGTTCGTCTTCGATTTCAATATTGATAAATGGCTCTCCTACTATAGAATTCACAATGGGGAGAGGTGCACGTCAAGGAGACCCGTTGTCTCCATTTCTTTTTATATTAGCGGTAGAAGGGCTTAATATACTAGCAAAGGCGGCGGTTGAAAAGAATCTCTTTAAAGGCATAGAAGTGGGAAATGATAAAATAATTGTGTCTCATCTACAATACGCGGACAATACGATATTCTTTGGGAAGTGGAGTTTTGAAAATCTAAGAAATCTCATGAGCCTTCTCAAATGTTTTGAATACACCTCGGGCCTTAAAATCAACATGGGCAAGAGTTGTATTTACGGAATCGGGGTAGATAGAAATGAAGTCGCCACCCTAGCAAGTACTTTCGGGTGTATCATCGGGACTCTTCCATTTATTTATATTGGTTTACCTATTGGTTCTAAAATGAATAAATTCAATGATTGGAAAGTGGTGATTGACAAGCTTAAAAGCAAGTTATCATATTGGAGAGCGCGTTCGATCTCATTCAGGGGTCGTATAACTCTCATAAAATCGGTCCTCACGAGTCTTCCATTGTATTACTTTTCAATCTTCTTTGCCCCGCCAAGAGTGATTCATGAACTTGAGAGAGTGAGAAGAGAGTTCTTTTGGGGGGTTTCCGGGTTGGGGAAAAAAAATCTTGGTTAAAGTGGGAAAAAATCTTGTTACCTTATTGTGATGGTGGCTTAAATTTAGGCTCACTAAAATGCAAAAATTTGGCCTTATTATGCAAATGGTGGTGGCGGTTTCATACCGATTCTTCCTCATTGTGGGCCAAAATCATCATTAGTATATATTGGCCATCGGGTGGGGTTGATCACTTTTCTTCTTACGTTGGCCCAAGTATTGCAGGTACATCGATGAACATTATAAAGGCAGTCTCGAATACTACTGATCTTGGCATCCCCCTAAGCGACTCAATTCAGAAAATTGTGGGAAGCGGTTCGGGAACTTCGTTTTGGCAGGATACATGAGTTGGAGATGTGAAACTCGAACACAAGTTTAACAGGCTGTTCAAATTGGAGGTAAACAAGGACGCAAAAGTTTCAGATCGAGTGTCTTCATGGTTTCTCCATGTTCTGAGAAGTTTGAGACTTGAGTCAATGTTTAATCATTTCAATCATTAGTTGGACTCAGTTGCTAGTAAGCCCAAAACTTATGGGCCTACATATATAGTTTGTGCATCGAGCTAAAACGAAAATGTTAAGGATCATGTCATCATAATCAAAATAATCTATAATCTATAAAATTTAAATCGAGTCTTAATTGTACAGTGATGACCGAATTTAGTGTAGATAGATTAAACTAAGATAGAAAATGAAACATAATTAGATACATAATCACTACGGATATAGCCACTCACCCGATCATTCTCCATGCACGCACGCGCTTTCGAGGAAAAACTCAAACCGCATTATAGGACCCCGATCCAACAATCCAAACGGACATGTGGACCGGGTTTGGAATCATGAATGGTTCCCAGAGGAAAACGTGCTTGGGGAAGGTTCGGACCTGCGACCACTTACTCCCGCCGCCAAATACAAAGTATTAAGATACCACTCCGGAACAAGCACCATTGGTAGGCCTTTTCTATTTTGATGATGTCACTTGATTGGCTTGCTACAAACTAGTCATGATAAACCTACAAATATGACTAAAGGGCTTCTGGCCTAGCATTATCAAGTGAACTCATCAACCTTGAGATTGTGAGTCTGAGTCCTGTCGCAGTAAAAAAATAGTGCGGATATTTGTTGTTTCAAAATATATATATATATATATATATATATATATATATATATATATATATATATATATATATATATATATATATATATATATATATATATATATTTTTATATATTTATATATATATATATATATATATATATATATATATATATATATATATATATATATATATCATAATCAAGAGAGAAGTACTTTTTTGGGGGAAGTGGGGGGAAAGTAAATTTTTTTCGAATTTTTTTTTCAGGCATCAAGTTTAGGTGAAAATATGAACATTTAAAAAAGACACTTTGTGATGAATGTTATTATTTTGGCGGTAAAACGATCGAAGAAAAAAAATGAAAACATTCAATGCATTGAATGTTTTAATTCTGAGTTTATTTGCATTGTTATGTTTTCATCTTGTGTGAAGTGTTTTTTCGAAATTTAGTTCGATTTAGAGTTTGGGGTTTAGGGTTTAGGGTTTAGTGTTTTGGGTTTAGTCCCTAAACCCAAAACCCTAAACCCTAAACTCTAAACCGTTCGTGTTAAAATATTCAATCCAAACCCTAATTTCTAAACCCTAAACCCTAATTTCTAAACCCTAATAGCTAAACCCTAATTTTTAACCCCCTAATTTCTAACCCCTTAAAAAAACTCATAATCAAAACATTCAATGCATTGAATGTTTTTGTTGGTTGAATGTTGGTTAATGAACTAAACGACAAACTTAAGTATGATGATGTTTTGATGATGACACATACATATGCATAAGTGATTACCGACATCTTAACATAAAACACGCAAGGTCACTAATCCATACTTTATCTTACAAATGACCAAGTCAAACATAGCTTAAAGAATGAAATTAAAATATCAACTAAATACACGGTCAAGGTACGGTTGACCGCACAGCCAGCCGTAGAACCACAAACTTAATTGCAACGCAGTTTTGTGAAAACAAGTTGCACGGTCGCCACTACGGTCAACCGCCGTGCGACCGCAGTTTTCTTTGTTACCAATTTTGACCAAATAAAGTTTGACTAGTTCCCGACATCTATAATTCATGAAACCTTTCTCAACATGCTTAGAATAGATGTCCTCTCCATACTCAATTGAGTTTTGGTCATAAAAACACTAATTGTGGTTAATTACGCCTAATGACATCTTAATGACAAATTAACCAAGATTAGGCATAACACATAAGTGTTAATCAACAACTTGTGATCTTAATTCTTATCTAAACATCCTTAGTATGATCATCAAGTACCAACACACTTAAGCTAATGTCACTAGAACAATAATTGATATTGAAAATGACTTAGTGATTAATTAAAGCTAAATGAGGAACAATGCTCTCAAGTATAACTAGTAATGACTTGTAATTCTAAAATACACTTAGATACATTTAGGATGGTCACCAAAGCCCAACTAGAGATTGCTCTTACCTTGTGCATGTGTTGGACATTAATGTGTACTTACACATTAATCATGCAATATGTTATATTGCAAGTAAGCTTGCTAAAAGCTCAAATTACAAGTTGTGCAAATATCTATATGATTGATCTTATAGTAACTATCTCTTGCTATGTGTGAGTATTACTTGCTACTTGTTAATATGTTTAATACTCATAAATTTATCAACTTGATTAACATGCTTGCTATGTGCTTACTAGTTAGGATTCAAGTAACTAGTCTACTCCAACAAATTAAGTGTAAATTGGTTCACAATGAAATTATGATCAATTGTTTACTTGGTCTTATCTAAGTAACAAATCGTGATTGCTTGTTCAAGTATGACTTAACTTTGATGTCTCTATATACTTAATGATCATCTTAGAAAGACATCATTCAATTAATCTACCTAAGCTTAAAACAAACATGACTTGATATTAATTGAAACTAGGAAGTTAATGACATATTGACTAGTATTTAGAATTGAATCAAATGCATTAAAGTGACTAACTAAGTCTTGACCAATCTGAGATTTCTCAAAATATCAATCAAGACACTTCTCCAAGAATGTTGGGTTTACCACTAATGGAGTGTTATGTCACTTTCATGCAATGAGATCAAATCTCACACACTTAATGCATATAGTACTTGTATAGGATGTTTGGTTTCTTTTGCAGGTGCTAGAAGGAGTAAAGGTGCCAAAATGTGGTGTTCAAATTTGAGTCAAACGGATATACAACGGATACTAAATTTGGACTGGAGCACGCACGGTCGAACCACGGTCGACTGTGCAGGCAACCGTGTGTCAACGACTACTTTTTGAATCCCACTATAAAAGGCAAGCATTAAAGAGCATTTGAAGCTGACCCTCTTGCATATTTTAAAGGCTTATTTCCAGAGATCACAAGGGCTCTAACTACTACTCAAATGTGATCAAGCAAGCAAAAATTCTATGATCTTATAGATATAGAATTTGGTTGTTGTAAACTTACTAATCAAAACCATTAATATTGTGAGTTTACTTAGTGTAAATGTGTAATGTATGTCCTAGTATTGTCTTAGGATCATCATTACAAAGTGTATAAGTCTTGTAACTTCAATTAGTAGAAGCATAGGCTAGCTTAGTTATCTATTTCCTTAAAGGGACTTAGGAAGTTGATTAATCTTATTTGGAGATTAATACTTGTCCAAGGTGAAGATAAGTTGATCTAGGTTGGAGTTGATCTTTCAAAGAAATAGAAAGATTAGGTTTGTTGTCTACCAAAGAAGTTGAAGACTTGTAAATCGGATCTCCACCGGGTTTGGAGAAAAGTGCTTAGTGAAGCAACAAATCCCGATTAGTGTAATCGGGGAGTGGATTAAGGTGGATTAGTTAACATCCACCCAAACCACTATAAATGCTTGTGTCTATGTTCTTTACATTACTTCATTTATCATTTTGAACATATACACTACACACATCAATTTTGAGTTGAATTGGTTGATCAAAGTTAATCGAATTTGGTGATCAATTGAAAAAGTGTTAAAAATGTATCAAGTAACTATCCCCCCCCCCCTTCTCTAGTTACTTACAGTTTTCATTTTTTTTTCTTCGAGCGTTTTACCGCTAAAATAATAACATTCATCACAAAGTGTCCTTTTTAAATGTTCATATTTTCATGTGATCTTGATTCCTGAAAAACAAATTCGAAAAAAATGAAAAAAAATTATTTCCCCCCACTTCCCCCTAAAAAAGTGCTTCCCTCTTGATTTTATATATATATATATATATATATATATATATATATATATATATATATATATATATATATATATATATATATATATATATATATATTGGTAGGATCAAGGGAAAAGTAACCAATCGGGGGGAAGCAAATTTTTTTTTTTTATTTTTTGAAAAAACTTTGTTCACAAACATTATAGATTGGATGAAAATATGAACATTTAATAAACATACTTTGTGATAAATGTTTTTATTTTGGCGGGAAAACGCTCGAAGAAGTAATATATAACAATTATCGTGTTTTTCGAGCGTATGTTAGGGTTTAGATATTAGGGTTTAAATATTAGGGTTTAGATATTAGGGTTTATAGGGTTTAGATATTAGGGTTTAGAAATTTAGGGTTTAGGTTTTAGATTTAGGGTTTAGATTTAGGATTTAGATTGAGTTTTTAACATGAACGGTTTAGAGTTTAGGGTTTAGAGTTTAGGGTTTGGTGTTTTGGGTTTATGGAATAAACCTGATGTGCAGCGGGGTAGTATATAAAATAGTTATTAATTTTAGCAGAAAACACTATTAAATACGATACAATTTTACACAAGATATTTATTTATTTATAGAATGGATATACTTAAACCTTGCTACAACACTTATAGGCAGTGTACCTAATTGTACAGTAGTGTAGTTTTTAGTAAGTCCGGTTCGTTCCACAGGGAAATCTTTAAACAAAGCTCAACGCTATATTAGTTTACTTTTATAAAAATACAAATATATATATATAAGTAATATTATTATTATTATAAAGGGGGGTTTTTACCGTTTAATGACCGGTTTGTCGATTTTAAGACTTTAGTCGCAGTTAAAACCTAATGTAAAATATAAAATAAATACAAGACTTTAAATTAAAGCGTAAAGTAAATAACGATAATGAAATTGCGAATAATAAAAATGCGATAAAATAAAATTGCGATAATTAAAAAGTGCGATAATTAAAAGTGCGATTAAATATAAAATAAAGGAAATTAAATATGAAATAAAAGAATTATGCTTATTTAAACTTCCGTAATCATGATGTTTGACGCGTTGATTTTAGTTTTATGCCCATGGGTTAATTGTCCTTTGTCCTGGATTATTTAATATGTCCGTCTGGTTTTTGTCCATAACAGTCCATCAGTCATAAATATAAATTGCAAGTGTCCTTGTCAAATTATTATTATACCCGAAGATAAATATTCTAACTAATTGGGGATTCGAATTGTAACAAGGTTTTAATACTTTGTTTAATGAATACACCAGGTTATCGACTGCGTGTAAACCAAGGTTTTACTACTTTGTTAACAATTACACCAATTACCCTTGAATGTAATTTCACCCCTGTTTTAATTATTCTAGTGGCTATTAATCCATTCCCGTGTCCGGTTAAATGAACGATTATTCGTACATATAAATACCCCGCCCATCGTGTCCGATCGAGTGTATATGGTAATTTATAGGGACGCCCAATTGTAAATCTTTATATTAACATTAACAAACTTTCATTTAGTTAAACAAATATAAAGCCCATTAATAGCCCATAGTCTAATTTCCACAAGTGTCGTTCTTTTGTCCAAACCCCAATTATGGTACAAAGCCCAATTACCCAATTTTAGTAATTAGCCCAACATCATGATTACTTCGTTTTAAATAAGCATAATAATAACTTAGCTACGAGACATTAATATAAAAAGGTTGAACATAACTTACAATGATTAAAAATAGCGTAGCGTTACACGGACAGAATTTCGACTTATACCCTTACAACATTCGCTAACATACCCTTATTATTAGAATTAAAATTAAAATTAAAATATAAATTATATATATATATATATAAGTTTTACGTATGAATGAGGAAGAAAAGATGATATATTTTGATCAGAATTCGGTTTGCTTTATAGGCAGAGTTGAAATTTGGGGCTCCGCGACTCGCGGCAAAATCCCCTTCAAACTCCGCGAGTCGTGGAGGTTAATTTTACAGCTCAGTCCTTGGAGTTTTCTCTGCCGACGGTTTTTAATATATATATATAATATATATATAATTAATATAATTAATTATATATTATATTATATTTATATACATAGTTAACTTGTAATTTTTAGTCCGTTGCGTCGAGCGTTAAGAGTTGACTCTGGTCCCGGTTCCGGATTTTCGAACGTCCTCGCGTACAATTTAATATCTTGTACTTTGCGTTTTGAATCTTGTACTCTTGTGATTTCGAGACGTTTCTTATCAATAATTGGAACCTTTTTGATTGTCTTTTGTACTTTTGAGCTTTTTGGTCGTTTGGGTCTTCAATTCGTCGAATCTGTCTTTTGTCTTCACCTTTTATTATACAAACGAATATCACTTGTAAATAGAACAATTGCAACTAAAAGCTTGTCTTTCTTGAGGAATAATGCTATGAAATATATGTTCGTTTTTAGCATTATCAAATATTCCCACACTTGAGCGTTGCTTGTCCTCAAGCAATATCGTCTTGAAATACTAGAATCACTTCTTTATTCTTCACACTTTGTACATCAGTGATTTCTATACGGCGGTATAAACAATGGTAGTAACGATATGGTTTACAGTCCCACATGACTATAAAAATTTAGATCCATTAAGGAAATTGGATCTTTATGAAAACATTTGATCTTTTGAAAATTAAATCTAGTTTTTACCCTAGATAAGTTTTCCGGAATAACCCTTTACCGGTGTTTGCAAAATATTTTTGTGGGTTTGGTGGGTTTTAGATTTGAAAATTTTAGCTCAAAACTTGCTATTTTGTGTCACCCACTTGCTAACCTTGTATTTGGAAAGCAACACGTCCAGTTTACTTGTTCCGTATATTACCTTTCGGCAAACTACCGTCCGGTTGTAAAGGAAAGCGTTGAACAAGCAACTGTTAAGGCAATGTCCCGTGACATGCTTTTGATTATGGTCTATAACGTGTCGGACGCAATTACTATCCTTGGTAGGAGCAATAGTAAAGCTCACCCTTATAATTTTTCGGTATGGCACAAGGTCCTGTCTTTGACCACTATGCAACCACCGTTCTTACGGTTGACACCCGATTTAGTTCAGGTGACCTAATGAATTCCAGGTGAATTCCTAGGATTTTACGTTTAATGGTAATGAACGCATTGAAAATAGGGTTTTCAGAAAACAAATCGGTTTGTAATTTTTGATCAAAATATTTTCTCGTTTAAGCTCGAGTTTAGATATCATTGAATTCCATGAGTTTGTAATTCTCAATCTTTAAGGTCAATCTCTAGGATTGAGTAATATCAGTCTTAAAAGCTGATTTTTAATCTTTAAGGAGATTATCCTTTCTGGGGATCTGATTCATTAGTCTTATCCAGCTAATTTGCATGGTGCCCCCCCATTGTACGAGATAAATCCTTCTCATGGTTAGGATAAATCTGACCACTTGGCGACCCTGTTTGACGCTGAGGTCCGTGGATTTCCTGCTGATTTTAGAGATGACTTTTCTAGATTTTTCGTCAACCTACAGCTGGTCTGGACGACAACTTCATGACCTAAATCAAGAAGCGCGTGTCTTTTTCGGAAGACTTTACTTCCTTTTAGTGATGGAATTGATTCATCGTGTAGATCCATCTTTTCTTTTCTTTCATCGGGTAAAACAGTTTAGTTTAGTCCAAAGCAAAAGTATTTTCAGTTATTTGTTACAGATATATGTGACATATGTTTAAGATAACTTGGTAAATTTTCCCACACTTGGCTTTTATTTTCCTTTTTATCGTCCTCTATTCCATTTTAAATGAATTTTAACATTTTAGTTTGTTTCTCAATTTATGTCCTTTCCGAGGTAACAATAATTTCGGTGTTAAAACCTAGTTTTATCGTTCATAAATATGTATAAACATGATTTTGAATTCATTTAATTGAAAATTTTGAAAAATTTTACTAGAATTGGGTAGTCAGTATATAAGACTAGGGCTGTTCTTTTTTATCAGAGAGCACTAGATTCTAATACAACTACTGCTTTACTAGTATTTTTAATGGTAACCAAGTGTTTAATATAAAAATTTTTAAAATCCGAAAGAATTTAACCCCTTCCCACACTTAAGATCTTGCAATGCCCTCATTTGCAAGAAATCAGTAACAATTTAAATTATTGAGGGTGATTTGTGTGAAAATGATTAAATTTTTACCAAAGTTTCCAAATATATTGGCGTTTGTTTGCTGAATGATAAATGGTGCACATCATTTGTTCATTCCGTCTTGTTGTTATTTCACATATATTTTGCATCTTGTCGTCAAAATTAGTTGCTTTTGCTGAACTTAATGCCAGTCTTTGAAAATGCGTTGTTTTACCCTGTTGTGTACATAAGATAAACTGCAAACATATATACATATTTTTGAAGTTTGGTATATTACCCCACATTCAAAAATTATTAAAATCTAAGTATAAAAGTTAGATAATTATAAAAATGATTACAATATTAACAAAAATATTAAATGTATCAATAATTACAAATTACAAAATAAAAAAAATAATAAGTAAACTAAGGATGATATTGGTACCAATAGGGGTTCCAGGCATAACCATAAGTGCTATAGAATGCTTCGGCAGGGTCATACGTAGGATATGGTGGCTGCATCTCTATCGACCAAGGAGGGAAGATGGGTTTCGGTGTAGGAATATAGTTTCTACCTATATGTTGGCAATGAGCTATGATCTGGTTCTGATGAACTTGCCAATCTTCAAATGCTCTCTGTCTAGCATTTTCGTATTCCTGAGAAGCTATAAACCTATGCATTTCTTGCATCTCATTCCCCCCTCCTACATTACCTTGTTCCTGGTTTCTCTCCACCTGTGGATGTCTACCATGGTATCGTACTGCGGCGTTATTTCGCCTCTTCAAAACTTTCGCACCATGGTATACATTTAAACCTATAGTATCGCGGGGTTCCGGCTCTTCTAGTAATAATCCCCCCCGACTTATATCCACACCGAGATATTCACCAATCAAAGTAATAAAAATACCACCTCCTATTATGCTATGTGGACGCATCCCCCGAACCATAGCTGATAAATAATAACCCACACAATATGGTATACTTACAGCGCTTTGTGGGTCTCGAATACACATATGGTAAAACAAATCCTGTTCATTTACTTTTTCTTTGTTCTTACCCCTTTGTGTAATCGAATTAGCTAAAAACCTATGTATCACTCTTAATTCGGCTCTATCTATATCCAAATAAGAGTAATTTCCCCCTTTGAAACGGTGATGGCTTGTCATTTGACTCCACACACCGTGTGTGTCAAAATTCTCATCTATCTTTCTACCGTTTAGTATCAATCCTCTACAATCGGCAGACGCTAACTCCTCAGGCGTATATATACGTAAAGCCTGAGCCATGTCTAGTAAAGACATGTGGTGCATCGAACCGCCTAACAAAAATCTAATAAAAGAACGATCGGTTAAACTAGCTACCCGATCATTCAACTCTATACTACATAACAACTCTTCACACCATACTTTATATACAGGTCTGCGTATGGTGAATAAACATATCCAGTCATTAAAAGAAGAATTACCATACCTCTGTACAAGTAATTTCCTAATTGGCCCGGCCAATTCTACAGCTTCTAAGGGTCCCCATTCTATGACCCTCGGTACCTCAACAACCTTGGAATGAAGAGTATGCAAACCCCGTTGATATTTTGGATAATCTATCCAAAGTCTGTCAAATCTCAGGTTCGGGTGCAATTCTTCCAAGTGCATATCGGAAAAGGTCATGACTGGATGAGGTACATCCTGCTTGTAGTAGTTATCCACCTCCTGTTGTTCCAAATTCTCAGCAGGAGCATTGCGGGCTTGGGATGAAGATTCACCCCTTT
Source organism: Rutidosis leptorrhynchoides (assembly GCF_046630445.1). NCBI lineage: Eukaryota > Viridiplantae > Streptophyta > Magnoliopsida > Asterales > Asteraceae > Rutidosis > Rutidosis leptorrhynchoides. The sequence continues at coordinate 45,270,816 of NC_092343.1, forward strand.
CATTCTGCAAAACACATCAAATCTACACTTTTTCAAATAAGCATATACGAAAATTTTCGCCAAGTTCATAAGCATTCAACTCAAATAACATGTCAAAATAATCATTACTAGCAATTAAACAAGTCTCAAATGGCATTATCTTTCAAAAATCAAGTTCATGAATTTTAGACTTGAAAAAGTCCACTTTAATTCTCAAAATCATGTTTAGGCTCAAAGTTTTGATCATTTAACTACCTAGACATGTTACACTACTCAATTTAGCAACAATTCATGACAAAAATCGGCCATAACCTGTTTATATCAAAAAGCCCCAAATTTGCTCAAGAACACAAACCCTAGATTATTCAAAATTTGAAGTTTAAGGCTTCTAATCATGTTAAACAGCATCAATCTAGGTTATACAAGCATAATACATAAACAATTTAAGTCTAATTACACTAAAAAGCATCAAAATCAAATTGGGGAAAAATAGCTCAAGAACACCAAATTTCGGATTAAATGGTGTTTAGGTGTAGAAATTTACCGTTTTTCTTGAGTAATTCTTAGATAGCATCCTTCTCAACATGATTTTAGCAAAAAATTTGGTGATTAACGGTTAAAAATTGGGATTTTTGGGGTGTTTTTGGGTGTATTTTCGGGGTTTTTCGCGTGCAGAATTCGGGTGTTTATGTGTGGGGAGTGAAACTGATCGTGCAGCTCTTTTTTTTTCTGATTTTTGGTCCCTCCGCGAGTCGCGGAGATTTAGGCTCCAAACTCCGCGAGTCGCGGAGTTTGGTATTTTATTTTATTTTATTTTTTTTTTTTTATAATCATTAACTTTTGAAACAATTAAGTATTTAATTTTAAAATTTTGTTTCCCTTGTTATTTAGGACGAGGTCATTTCGGATCGATGTCCTAGTCCGTCCTTCGACAAAATTTTAAAATTTGTCTTTTTGTAGCGATTGTTTTAAAATCTAAGATTTTTGGGTTTTTTTAATGTTTTTGGCATACTTTAATTCAATAAGATTAAAAATAATGATAATAAAAGTTCTCGTCCCTCCCTCGGGTAAAGCAATTTCGGTTCAAAGACCTAGTCTTCAACTTACGACGAATTTTAAAAATCATATTCTTAACTTAATGAGATAAAGTAAATTTTTGTTTTTAAATTCACACAACTTAAATATAAAATTCAAAATTAATATAAAAAAAATCACACCAAACTTAAAATTTGAAATGCATAAATTTAAAAATTCATATTTTAAAAATTAAAAATTCACACCCGACTTAATTTAAAAATTCAAAAATTCATATCAAACTTATATTAATTTTTCAAATATTTACAATTTTAAATATATTGTTTTTACAAAATTTACAATATTAATTTAAGATTTAAATATTAAGATTAAAAGCATGGTAAAAATAAAATTAAAAATCTTTTTGTCTTTTTATCCCACTTTAATCAATCAAATATTATCAAAAATATGCGCCCCTCTTTTCGGTAAAGTAATTTCGGTTCCAAGACCTAATTTAACTCATGACGAATTTTTGAAATATTTTGGGTTGATTGATTAAAGATATTTATACCTTAAGAATAAACGTTAAATTTCGCAGTGATGTAATAAATTTTTGAATGATATCAATAATTTCGGTCGCCAAACCTAATTTTATTTAATACCAATTTAATACTTTTTAGCGAACAAATTAGCGTTTATTATCAAAAGGTTAAAAATAAAAATAAAAATAAAAACTGTACAGACATACCTGTGAAATAGATTTCTTAGTTATATGATCTATTCCATTCATAAGATAGTCGGTTTAATTGGTTTTCCATGGCTCCAAAGGCGTAACCTCGAGCATTCAGTGTCTTTTCTTCTAAACATATGAACGGTCCGTCTCTGCATAAAGTAACAAATTCGGTATTTGAATAGGTTTGATTATTTGAACATTTACCTCCATGTGACCATTTTCCGCATTTGTGACATCGTTCTAGGTGTCGTGCTCTTCTTTTCGCTGCGGATTTTGATTTTCCTTTACCAAATTGTAACTTATTATCTTCGCATCTGGATTCTTTTCTAACTCCGTCCATTCTTTCTCTGATTACTGATACTAATTCGCTCGGTAGTATGTCATTATTACGTTTAGTGATCAAAGCGTGTAGCATTAGACCATGGTTTAGTTCACAGGCAGTCTTCATTTTGTAAAAACCTAAAAAAATAAAAATTCAGAATGGGGGGAGAAGACTAGTTCTTTAGGGTCTGCTAGGGAAAGACCATACGGGTTCCATTTTCGAGAACTACACGAAAACAGACAATCTAACTCTAACAGAAATACATATTATCCTTTAAAGACTTGATTCTCCCCACACTTAGTTAGCTGTGGTATCGAAATTGTGATTAACTTCGTTGTCGACTTCCATCGGACCATGTATGTAATGTTTAACTCTGTGACCATTAACTTTAAATTCAATCCCATTTGAATTTATTAATTCTATCGTTCCGTATGGGAAAACTCTTTTGATTATGAATGGTCCAGACCATCTTGATTTCAATTTTCCAGGAAACAGCTTGAATCGTGAATTGAAAAGAAGAACTCTGTCTCCTTCTTTAAATTCCTTTGAACTTCTGATTCTTTTATCATGCCATTTCTTCGTTCTTTCTTTATAGATTAACGAATTTTCGTATGCTTCATGTCTTAATTCTTCTAATTCGTTTAGTTGACTTAATCGTAGACGTCCAGCTTCATGTAAATCAAGATTACATGTTTTCAAAGCCCAAAATGCTTTGTGTTCAATTTCTACTGGAAGATGACATGCTTTTCCATAAACAAGTCTAAAAGGTGTGGTTCCAATTGGAGTTTTGTAGGCTGTTCTAAAAGCCCAGAGTGCATCCTCCAATTTAATGGACCATTCCTTCGGATTTGATCCTACGGTTTTCTCTAGAATACGTTTTAAAGCTCGGTTGGTATTTTCAACTTGTCCACTTGTTTGTGGATGATATGCGGTGGAGATTTTATGAGTTACTCCATATCTTTTAAGAACTTTCTCAAGTTAATTATTACAGAAATGAGTACCTCGATCACTTATTAAAGCTTTCGGTGTTCCAAACCTTGCAAAAAGACGTTTTAAAAAGTTGACTACAACTCGTGCATCGTTAGTTGGGAGAGCTTGTGCTTCCGCCCATTTAGATACATAATCAATGGCTACGAGTATATATAGATTATTATGAGATTTTGGAAATGGACCCATAAAGTCAATACCCCAAATGTCAAATACTTCACATACTTGGATGACATTTTGTGGCATTTCATCACGTTGACTTATTTTTCTGGCCCTTTGACATGCATCACAGGATTTGCAAAGAAGGTGTGCGTCTTTGTAAATTGTAGGCCAATAGAATCCAGCTTCATAAACTTTTCTTGCTGTTAGTTGAGGCCCATAATGCCCTCCTGTTGGTCCTGTGTGACAATGGTTTAAAATTTTACTAGCTTCATCTCCAAATACACATCGGCGTATTATTCCATCGGGACAACTTTTAAACAGATGTGGATCTTCCCAGAAATAGTGTTTTATATCACTGAAGAATTTCTTTCGTTTTTGGTACGATAATCCTTTTTCAAGGAATCCACAAACTAAGTAGTTTGCATAGTCTGCAAACCATGGGATTTCTTTATAATCTATCTTCAATAGATATTCATCAGGAAAGTTGTCTTGTATGGCCGATTCATTCAGAACTTCTAATTCAGGATTTTCAAGACGAGAAAGATGATCAGCGGCGAGATTTTCTGCTCCTCTTTTATCTCGGATTTCAATATCAAACTCTTGTAAGAGTAAGATCCAACAGATTAATCTTGGTTTAGCATCTTGTTTTGAAAATAGGTATCTAAGAGCAGAATGGTCGGTATAGACCACCATTTTTGCTAGAACTAGATATGATCGAAATTTGTCAAAAGCAAAGACAATAGCAAGGAGTTCTTTTTCAGTAGTTGTATAGTTCGTTTGTGCTCCTTGTAATGTCTTACTAGCATAATATATAGGTTGAAATCGTTTTTCAATCCTTTGTCCTAAAACGGCTCCCATTGCAAAATCACTTGCATCGCACATTAGTTCAAATGGTAGATTCCAATTTGGTGTTATCATGATCGGTGCATTAGTGAGTTTCTCTTTAAGAATATTAAAAGATTTGATACACTCATCTGAAAAGATGAATGGCGCATCCTTTTCTAGGAGTTTATTCATAGGAGTGGCAATTTTAGAAAAATCTTTTATGAAACGTCGGTAAAAACCGGCATGCCCTAGAAAACTCCTAACTCCTCTAACATTGGTGGGATGTGGAAGTTTAGCAATTACATCTACTTTAGCTCTATCCACTTCAATTCCTTCTTTTGAAATTTTATGTCCAAGAACGATGCCTTCTTTAACCATGAAATGGCATTTCTCCCAATTAAGTACTAGATTTGATTTTTCGCATCTAATTAGCATTCGTTCCAGATTAACTAGACATGATTTAAATGTATCACCGAAGACTAAAAAGTCATCCATGAATACTTCCATGCATTCTTCTATCATGTCGTGAAAAATCGCCATCATACACCTTTGAAAGGTTGCAGGGGCGTTGCAAAGTCCAAATGGCATGCGTTTGTAAGCAAAAGTACCATAAGGGCACGTGAATGTGGTTTTCTCTTGATCTTCGGGTGCTATTGGAATTTGAAAATATCCGGAAAATCCATCTAGAAAACAATAGTAACTATTTTCGGCTAGTCTTTCCAACATTTGATCTATGAAAGGTAAGGGAAAGTGATCTTTTCTGGTGGCGTCATTTAATTTTCTATAATCAATACATACACGCCATCCTGTTACAGTCCTAGTAGGAATAAGCTCATTTTTCTCATTTGTAATGACAGTCATGCCACCCTTCTTAGGCACGCATTGAACTGGGCTTACCCATGGACTATCAGAGATTGGATATATCAAACCTGCATCTAGCAGTTTAATAATCTCTTTCTTAACTACATCTTGCATATTAGGATTTAGTCTTCGTTGGCGTTGCACATACGTTTTATGACCTTCTTCCATAAGGATTTTATGTGTGCAATACGAAGGACTTATTCCTTTAATATCATGAATCTTCCATGCAATGGCTGGTTTATGAGCTTTCAACACAGAAATGAGTTGTGATTTCTCATTTTCAGTAAGAGAAGACGATATTATTACAGGTAATTCAGATTCGCCATGTAAATAAGCGTATTCCAAATGGTTTGGAAGTGGCTTCACATACTTGGATGACATTTTGTGGCATTTCATCACGTTGACTTATTTTTCTGGCCCTTTGACATGCATCACAGGATTTGCAAAGAAGGTGTGCGTCTTTGTAAATTGTAGGCCAATAGAATCCAGCTTCATAAACTTTTCTTGCTGTTAGTTGAGGCCCATAATGCCCTCCTGTTGGTCCTGTGTGACAATGGTTTAAAATTTTACTAGCTTCATCTCCAAATACACATCGGCGTATTATTCCATCGGGACAACTTTTAAACAGATGTGGATCTTCCCAGAAATAGTGTTTTATATCACTGAAGAATTTCTTTCGTTTTTGGTACGATAATCCTTTTTCAAGGAATCCACAAACTAAGTAGTTTGCATAGTCTGCAAACCATGGGATTTCTTTATAATCTATCTTCAATAGATATTCATCAGGAAAGTTGTCTTGTATGGCCGATTCATTCAGAACTTCTAATTCAGGATTTTCAAGACGAGAAAGATGATCAGCGGCGAGATTTTCTGCTCCTCTTTTATCTCGGATTTCAATATCAAACTCTTGTAAGAGTAAGATCCAACAGATTAATCTTGGTTTAGCATCTTGTTTTGAAAATAGGTATCTAAGAGCAGAATGGTCGGTATAGACCACCATTTTTGCTAGAACTAGATATGATCGAAATTTGTCAAAAGCAAAGACAATAGCAAGGAGTTCTTTTTCAGTAGTTGTATAGTTCGTTTGTGCTCCTTGTAATGTCTTACTAGCATAATATATAGGTTGAAATCGTTTTTCAATCCTTTGTCCTAAAACGGCTCCCATTGCAAAATCACTTGCATCGCACATTAGTTCAAATGGTAGATTCCAATTTGGTGTTATCATGATCGGTGCATTAGTGAGTTTCTCTTTAAGAATATTAAAAGATTTGATACACTCATCTGAAAAGATGAATGGCGCATCCTTTTCTAGGAGTTTATTCATAGGAGTGGCAATTTTAGAAAAATCTTTTATGAAACGTCGGTAAAAACCGGCATGCCCTAGAAAACTCCTAACTCCTCTAACATTGGTGGGATGTGGAAGTTTAGCAATTACATCTACTTTAGCTCTATCCACTTCAATTCCTTCTTTTGAAATTTTATGTCCAAGAACGATGCCTTCTTTAACCATGAAATGGCATTTCTCCCAATTAAGTACTAGATTTGATTTTTCGCATCTAATTAGCATTCGTTCCAGATTAACTAGACATGATTTAAATGTATCACCGAAGACTAAAAAGTCATCCATGAATACTTCCATGCATTCTTCTATCATGTCGTGAAAAATCGCCATCATACACCTTTGAAAGGTTGCAGGGGCGTTGCAAAGTCCAAATGGCATGCGTTTGTAAGCAAAAGTACCATAAGGGCACGTGAATGTGGTTTTCTCTTGATCTTCGGGTGCTATTGGAATTTGAAAATATCCGGAAAATCCATCTAGAAAACAATAGTAACTATTTTCGGCTAGTCTTTCCAACATTTGATCTATGAAAGGTAAGGGAAAGTGATCTTTTCTGGTGGCGTCATTTAATTTTCTATAATCAATACATACACGCCATCCTGTTACAGTCCTAGTAGGAATAAGCTCATTTTTCTCATTTGTAATGACAGTCATGCCACCCTTCTTAGGCACGCATTGAACTGGGCTTACCCATGGACTATCAGAGATTGGATATATCAAACCTGCATCTAGCAGTTTAATAATCTCTTTCTTAACTACATCTTGCATATTAGGATTTAGTCTTCGTTGGCGTTGCACATACGTTTTATGACCTTCTTCCATAAGGATTTTATGTGTGCAATACGAAGGACTTATTCCTTTAATATCATGAATCTTCCATGCAATGGCTGGTTTATGAGCTTTCAACACAGAAATGAGTTGTGATTTCTCATTTTCAGTAAGAGAAGACGATATTATTACAGGTAATTCAGATTCGCCATGTAAATAAGCGTATTCCAAATGGTTTGGAAGTGGCTTTAACTCTAATTTCGGAGGTTCTTCTATCGATGATTTATATCGATATCTGTCTTCTTCTTTTAGCATTTGAATTTCTTCTGTTGTTGGTTCATATCCATTAGCTATAAGTGTAGCTAACATTTCAGCTTCATCAATTGGTTCATTACCTTCTCCTAAAGAACATTCTCCTGTTCCTTGTAATTCTGGAAATTCTTCTAATAATTCTGCATGTGCATCTATAGTTTGAATATAATAACATGTATCATCTGCAGATTGTGGCTGTTGCATTGCTCTATCAACTGAAAAGGTAACACTCTCATCCTCTATACTTAGGGTCAGTTTCTTACCGAACACGTCTATCATTGCTTTAGCCGTGTTTAAGAATGGTCTTCCTAATATGAGAGGAACTTGAGAATCTTCTTCCATGTCCAAAACAACAAAATCTACTGGAAATACTAAAGTACCAACTTTAACTAGCATGTTCTCCATTATCCCTCTAGGATATTTTATTGATCTATCGGCTAGTTGTATGCTTATTCTGGTTGGTTTTAATTCTCCAAGGTCTAGTTTAGCGTATAGTGAATACGGCATTAGATTTATACTAGCACCTAAGTCTGCCAATGCTTCTATTGAACTAAGACTACCCAGAAAACATGGAATTGTGAAACTTCCTGGATCAGATAATTTTTCTGGTATCTTATTCAACAGCACTGCTGAACAATTAGCATTCATAGTAACAGCCGAGAGTTCTTCCATTTTCTTTCTATTTGAGATTAGATCTTTCAAGAATTTAGCATATCTTGGCATTCCTGAAATCACATCAATGAAAGGAAGATTTACATTTATCTGTTTAAACATATCCAAGAATTTGGATTGCTCGGCTTCAAGTTTCTCTTTCTTCATTTTACTCGGGTAAGGAAGTGGTGGTTGGTATGGTTTAACATAAGGTTTATCCTTAACTGTGTTATCTTTATTAACCTTTTCAACTACCGGTTCTTTTTCCTTATCTTGATCAGGTTGTGGTTCTTGTGGAGTAGGAATAGTTTCATCAGAAGTTACAGGTATTTCAGGTGATTTAAGTGTTGTACCACTTCTTGTGGTAATGGCTTTAGCTGTTTCATTCCGGGGGTTAGCGTTTGTATCACTAGGTAGACTTCCCGGTTTTCTTTCACCTATTAACCTTGCTAGGTTACTTACTTCTTGTTCCAGATTTTGAATAGAAGCTTGTTGATTTCTAAATGCTTGAGCATTTTGTTCATTAGTTTGTTTTTGAGATGTGAAAAACTGCGTTTGAGTTTCAACTAGCTTCGTCATCATATCTTCTAAATTCGGCTTTTTATCATCGGTTTGTTGTGGTGGTTTGTTTTGAAAATTCGGTCTTTGCTGATTATAAGTATTATTGGATACTTGTTGATTGCTAGGACCTTGTTGGTTGTTGTATGGAATATTTCGGTTATAATTCTGGTTTTGATTGTAAATCGGTCTTGGCGGTTGATAATTATTCTGATAATTATTTCCAGGCCTTTGGTTTATGTATGAAATATTCTCTCTTTGTTCCATTGTTAATTCAATACTGAGACAATCTTTTGTCAAATGTGGTCCTCCACACTGCTCACAACTAATTCGTATTGAGTGAATATCTTTAGTCATCTTTTCCATTTGTCTCTCGAAAGCATCTATCTTTGCGGAAATGGAATCTAAGTCATGGCTAGAATCGGCTCTAGCTGCTTTAGATGATCTAATGATATCTTTTTCTTGGTGCCACTCATGTGAGTGGGAAGTAGTGTTATCAATAATTTTGTAAGCATCAGTTTCGGTTTTCTTCATAATAGAACCACCAGCTGCTATATCTATGTCTTTTCTTGTAGTGATGTCGCATCCTTGGTAGAATATTTGTACTATTTGACAGGTGTCTAAACCATGTTGCGGACATCCTCTTAATAACTTTCCATATCTTGTCCACGCCTCATATAGAGTTTCATTTGGTTTCTGTGTAAACGTAACAATTTCTGCTTGAAGTCTTACGGCTTTAGATGCAGGAAAGAATTGTTTAAGAAATTTGTCAATTAAAACATCCCATGTATCGATCGCCCCTTCAGGTAACGATTCCAACCAATCTTTGGCTTCTCCCTTTAAAGTCCAGGGAAATAACATGAGATATATCTGTTCATCCTCCACTTCTCGTATTTTAAATAGTGTGCAGATTCTATTAAAGGTACGTAGATGTTCATTTGGATCTTCCTTCGGTGCACCACTAAATTGGCATTGATTAGTCACCATATGTAGAATTTGTCCTTTGATTTCATAATCTGGCGCATTAATGTCTGGATGAGTTATTGCGTGACCTTGGCCAGTGCGTTTAGCTCTCATTCGGTCTTCCATACTTAAAGGTTCCAGATTCTCCATAATTGAATTCGTTGAATCGGTATCAATAGATGATTCTGATTTAATGGTTCGTTCCTCAACAATCTCTGTTTGAATGATTGGTGGCTCCGGAGGAAAGTTTAGTGGTTCAGGATCTACGAACCGTTCCTGAATATTCTCCGGATTCTCAATTGTGAGGTTGGGTTCAAAAAATGAATTATCGGAAATTTGAACTGAAGTACTTGGTTGACTGGATGACGATTCTAAAGAAAAATCAACGGCGGTTATATTTGCTAAATGTCTTGATCTAGTTACCGGTGGTGAACGTACAAAAGGTGGTGAACGTCTTGCTCGGTGCATTCACTGAATATCTTATTAGTTTTAAAAAGGAAAGAAAAATTATAATAAGTTATCCAATCAATAGACTTTTCTGATTTTGCCCACGTTTCGAATAGCCAAAAGATGCAGCAGAGGGGCAGGATTCGTTTGGTCTCAATATAATTGAGTACTGTTTGGCTCCAATAACCCGGTCCACGTACAAATCCAACTATTACTACGAACCAGAAAATTTTGATGTCTATCAATTTAACCACTTAAAATAAATTTTCGTAATTTTAAGAAATTTAGATAAGAAGTAGAATAAAAATCTATGTCCTAAAACTAGAATAGCGAGAAATAAGAGAGAAAAAGAGTTCGTCGAAAAAGGTCGAAAAAGAAAAAAATGGTTGAAAAATAAAAGGTGACGGAAAAATAAAAGAAACTTAAAAAAAAAAAAATACTTGACTAACCTAACCTTATTACTACAACTAACTTAAAATTATAATCGCAAATTGAAATTACTAATTGGAATGATAATTGGTACATAGTAAAAGGTGTCAAAAAATATTAAAGCTTACAGGAAAAAAACTAAATCCCAAATGGAAATAACTTAAAAAGAAACTAAAACTTAAAAAGGCGTCGCAAAATTCTAAAGCACCTAAATCTTAGTCTAAAGAAAAAGCACTTAAGGAATTCTACGGCAAAGCCTAAAAATCTAGGAGTAAAAATGACTATGGTAAAAACTAAGTTTAAAATTAAATATGAGCTAAAAATACAAAAGTTACGCTACAATGATTAAAAAAAAGAACAAAATATAAAAATATACAAAAAGTTGTAAAAAGTACAATTTTTATAAAAATATTATTTTTATATTATTTATTTAATAAAACTACTAATTTTACAAATTAATTAAACTAATTTAACTAAAATATATAAATAAAAAGTAAAAGTAAAAATTAAACTAATAATAATAATAATAATAATTAGGTTTAAATAATAATTATAATTAATAATAACCCATAATTAATGCTCGATTAGGGCTTCCTGTCGCCTGTCAGAAAGGCTCCGCGAGTCGCGGCAATTAAAGCTTTAAACCCCGCGAGTCGCGGGGTTCAGAAATTCAGTTGACAGGTTTGAATTTTTTTACGCGTTTTTATATTTTTTTTTTTTATTTTCTGTTTTCTGTTTTTAAATAAATAAAAGATTTTAAAATAAAACTTATATTTTTATAAACTAAAATAAAAATAAAGAAACTTATAAAACTTAAATATTTAACAAAATCTTAAAAATACTTATATTTTTGTTTTTCTTTTTATATTTTCGAATTTTTAAAACGTATTTTTACAAAAACGACTTTTAATAAAAGTAACTAAAAATCTTTTTTTTTTTTTTATATTAGCGTTGCGCTTCCGGCTTTTAAGATATTCCCCGGCACCGGCGCCAAAAATACTTGATGTGCAGCGGGGTAGTATATAAAATAGTTATTAATTTTAGCAGAAAACACTATTAAATACGATACAATTTTACACAAGATATTTATTTATTTATAGAATGGATATACTTAAACCTTGCTACAACACTTATAGGCAGTGTACCTAATCGTACAGTAGTGTAGTTTTTAGTAAGTCCGGTTCGTTCCACAGGGAAATCTTTAAACAAAGCTCAACGATATATTAGTTTACTTTTATAAAAATACAAATATATATATAAGTAATATTATTATTATAAAGGGGGGTTTTTACTGTTTAATGACCGGTTTGTCGATTTTAAGACTTTAGTCGCAGTTAAAACCTAATGTAAAATATAAAATAAATACAAGACTTTAAATTAAAGCGTAAAGTAAATAACGATAATGAAATTGCGAATAATAAAAATGCGATAAAATAAAATTGCGATAATTAAAAAGTGCGATAATTAAAAGTGCGATTAAATATAAAATAAAGGAAATTAAATATGAAATAAAAGAATTATGCTTATTTAAACTTCCGTAATCATGATGTTTGACGTGTTGATTTTAGTTTTATGCCCATGGGTTAATTGTCCTTTGTCCTGGATTATTTAATATGTCCGTCTGGTTTTTGTCCATAACAGTCCATCAGTCATAAATATAAATTGCAAGTGTCCTTGTCAAATTATTATTATACCCGAAGATAAATATTCCAACTAATTGGGGATTCGAATTGTAACAAGGTTTTAATACTTTGTTTAATGAATACACCAGGTTATCGACTGCGTGTAAACCAAGGTTTTACTACTTTGTTAACAATTACACCAATTACCCTTGAATGTAATTTCACCCCTGTTTTAATTATTCTAGTGGCTATTAATCCATTCCCGTGTCCGGCTAAATGAACGATTATTCGTACATATAAATACCCCGCCCATCGTGTCCGATCGAGTGTATATGGTAATTTATAGGGACGCCCAATTGTAAATCTTTATATTAACATTAACAAACTTTCATTTAGTTAAACAAATATAAAGCCCATTAATAGCCCATAGTCTAATTTCCACAAGTGTCGTTCTTTTGTCCAAACCCCAATTATGGTACAAAGCCCAATTACCCAATTTTAGTAATTAGCCCAACATCATGATTACTTCGTTTTAAATAAGCATAATAATAACTTAGCTACGAGACATTAATATAAAAAGGTTGAACATAACTTACAATGATTAAAAATAGCGTAGCGTTACACGGACAGAATTTCGACTTATACCCTTACAACATTCGCTAACATACCCTTATTATTAGAATTAAAATTAAAATTAAAATATAAATTATATATATATATATAAGTTTTACGTATGAATGAGGAAGAAAAGATGATATATTTTGATCAGAATTCGGTTTGCTTTATAGGCAGAGTTGAAATTTGGGGCTCCGCGACTCGCGGCAAAATCCCCTTCAAACTCCGCGAGTCGCGGAGGTTAATTTTACAGCTCAGTCCTTGGAGTTTTCTCTGCCGACGGTTTTTAATATATATATATAATATATATATATAATTAATATAATTAATTATATATTATATTATATTTATATACATAGTTAACTTGTAATTTTTAGTCCGTTGCGTCGAGCGTTAAGAGTTGACTCTGGTCCCGGTTCCGGATTTTCGAACGTCCTCGCGTACAATTTAATATCTTGTACTTTGCGTTTTGAATCTTGTACTCTTGTGATTTCGAGACGTTTCTTATCAATAATTGGAACCTTTTTGATTGTCTTTTGTACTTTTGAGCTTTTTGGTCGTTTGCGTCTTCAATTCGTCGAATCTGTCTTTTGTCTTCACCTTTTATTATACAAACGAATATCACTTGTAAATAGAACAATTGCAACTAAAAGCTTGTCTTTCTTGAGGAATAATGCTATGAAATATATGTTCGTTTTTAGCATTATCAAAACCCAAAACACCAAACCCTAAACCCTAAACTATAAAACGGGCTAAATAATACTTCACGAAACATGAAAAAAAAAACGTTCACATTCTTCACGAACAATATTATCTTGAATGTTATTTTTGTCGATCGTTTTCCCGCCTAAATAATAGCATTCATCACGAAGTGTCTTTTCTAAATGTTCATATTTTCGTGTGATCTTGATGCCGGAAAAAAAATTCCAAAAAAAACAAAAAAAAATTTGCTTCTCCCCGCTTTCCCCGATTGGTTACTTCCCCATTGATCATACCCATATATATATATATATATATATATATATATATATATATATATATATATATATATATATATATATATATATATATATATATAGGTGATGATGATGGATTAAATATAAAAAATATCATAAACCTACATCTTACATGGCTTGCTACTAACACAAAACAAAGCTCCTAACCATCAAGTAATACACATCAAACTCAACTCAGACAAAAATTCAAACTTACAAACATTATTTAATACTCTTATGACCTCAAGCATACACACCTTCCTATTGATCCTACAACAGTCATTTTACGAAATATTGACCCTTTTTTATGCAACAGAACATCTTCATACTTGTTGCTTCTGAGCAGTTGCCGGCAAAAAAGACTCCCACCAACCGAACTCGTATTTGGGGTACGGTGCAACCCAATTTTTAGGTTTCTTGAAATCTAAGTTAGCAGGATTACAGGTCAATGCTTCTTCGACAGTATCAGCTTCAAAGCTCTCTTGCAAAACTCGATCTAGTTTCAACTTCATAAACCTGTTGAGAAAAAATAATTAGATAATAACACATTATATGTTAAAGAAATGAAGGCTATAGTTGTAGTTACCCCTTTTAAATTAGCATTTAATTCTTGATTCTTTTGATTTTGTAGCCATTTTGAGAATTGTTGTTTTTTCAAATAGATTTAGTAATAACTTTACATAGAAATTGAATGTAATTTTAGTTACATTTCATTTATATTTATATGTTTTTCATTTAACAAGATATAATTTGCTTTTGAAATGGCTATAACCAAGTGAAATTTTGAATCTCATTTATACTACGTTGTATTGCAGTTGAAACGTAAGAAGATGGTAAGAGAAACTCAAGCGTTACTTATAACCACAAGTGTCAAGATGGGCGGGCTTTCGGTTGGGTCAACAAACCAACCACCCAACACCTTATCATTCGTATTTAATTTAACCTATGTACTAAATACGAAAAGCTTGTCACTATTCACAGGGACAAAAGGGATATTTTTCACCACTATATTTCAATTAAAACCAAATAACGTCTAATATATGACTGTAAAAACCATATTATATTATAACAGTTATAATAATCTAAACATCCTATCTATATTGGGGGATGATTCTCACACACATTTTTTTGATCCTCACACACCTATTTTAACATTTTGCTCTTCTAATAATATTCAATTGGTGTGTGAGGATCAAAAAAGTGTGTGTGAGAATCATCCCCCATCTATATTATGCATTTGAATACATTTCTGATGGTTTTCAACCCATTTGACCTGTTCCAGTTAATTCGATCATTTATCTTAACCCATTTAACCCCTTTCAGTTAATCCCCTCATTTAGCTTGACCAATTAACACAACCCAAATTGACCCATTTGCATATTAATGGGCTTGAATTGCCACCTTTACTTTTAAGCTATTAAAATAAAGAATAAACAAGAACTGTACATTTTTTTGGCAAATATCCTCTTAGCTGCAGTCACTGTCTTTATAATATTGTAAAAGCTATCACTACGTTACCCTTAAAAGATCAAAACGTATATATTTTTTACATATATATGGTTGTAAACTTACTTAAAACATATATATTTTTTTATAAACATATGGTTGTAAACTTACTTGATCCATGTGCCATTAGTAGAAACTAACACAACCGCAGGTCTTTTGAGCCTTTTAGTGATGTCAGGAAACTTGTCTAAAAACTTGGGTTCAATCACGACCCAAAAATCCTGCTCCATATTTCTCTCTTTAAAAAGACGGACCCTTTCAAACAACTGTTCTTGAAAATGTTCTTCATCGTGTAACATGAATTTTGCATTTTCAACCACAAAATGGTATTTCTTGGTACTCTCAGCTTCCTGTATTTTGCAACATGGTTAAATTTTAAGACACATTATGCTAAATTGGGTCAATATAGGTCTAGTCAACTTGACCCACCAACACTTTTTTGCCCATATTTTTGAGTCATAAATACTTTATGCACAAAGTACTATGACGTAAATTTTGATAAATGATGCAACGAATTTAAAACCTAATTCCTACAACAAAAGATTTATAAGGTAACTCGTTTTTTTTAACGGCTATTTCGACATCAAATATTCTCATTTGTCACCCACAGAGGAAACTCTTCACATGCCATCACCGCATTGGGTACCCGGTGTGCTTTAGATTAAACCGAGGAGCACAACATAATCCTTGAGAAAACCTCTCCCTGGATCCGAACCTGTACCAACTAAGACTCATATCCAACCCAAAGCTTATACCACTCAGACAATGCCCTATCGATTACACTTCGGCCTTTGGTAGTGCATTTTTCTAACAATCACATGATGACATAGTAGTTCGTGTCCTAATATCCTCACAAAAAACCTAATCCATTTACCCGTTTTATAGTGCAGCTTATTTCAACCTGTATAGGTAATGCAACTGATGTGCAGCGGGGTGTATATAAAATAGTTGTTAATTTTAGCAGGAAATACTATTAAATACGATACAATTTTACACAAGATATTTATTTATTTATAGAATGGATATACTTAAACCTTGCTACAACACTTATAGGCAGTGTACCTAATCGTACAGTAGTGTAGTTTTTAGTAAGTCCGGTTCGTTCCACAGGGAATCTTTTTTAAACAAAGCTCAACGCTATATTAGTTTACTTTTATAAAAATACAAATATATATTTAAGTAATATTATTATTATAAAGGGGGGTTTTTACCGTTTAATGACCGGTTTGTCGATTTTAAAACTTTAGTCGCAGTTAAAACCAAATGTAAAATATTAAAAATAAATACAAGACTTAAATTAAAGCATGAAGTAAATAACGATAAATGAAATTGCGAATAATAAAAGTGCGATAAAATAAACTTGCGATAATTAAAAAGTACGATAATTAAAAGTGCGATTAAATAACAATAAATAAAAGTGCGATAATTAGAAGTGCAATTAAATATAAAATAAAGGAAATTAAATATGAAATAAAAGAATTATGCTTATTTAAACTTCCGTAATCATGATGTTTGACGTGTTGATTTTAGTTTTATGCCCATGGGTTAATTGTCCTTTGTCCTGGATTATTTAATATGTCCGTCTGGTTTTTGTCCATAACAGTCCATCAGTCATAAATATAAAGTGCGAGTGACCTCGTCAAATTATCCTTATACCCGAAGTTAAATATTCCAACTATTTGGGGATTCGAATTGTAACAAGGTTTTAATACTTTGTTTAATGAATACACCAGGTTATCGACTGCGTGTAAACCAAGGTTTTACTACTTTGTTAACAATTACACCAATTACCCTTGAATGTAATTTCACCCCTGTTTTAATTATTCTAGTAGCTATTAATCCATTCCCGTGTCCGGTTAAATGAACGATTATTCGTACATATAAATACCCCGCCCATCGTGTCCGATCTAGTGTATATGGTAATTTATAGGGATGCCCAATTGTAAATCTTTATATTAACATTAACAAACTATCATTTAGTTAAACAAATATAAAGCCCATTAATAGCCCATAGTCTAATTTCCACAAGTGTCGTTCTTTTGTCCAAACCCCAATTATGGTACAAAGCCCAATTACCCAATTTTAGTAATTAGCCCAACATCATGATTACTTTGTTTTAAATAAGCATAATAATAACTTAGCTACGAGACATTAATATAAAAAGGTTGAACATAACTTACAATGATTAAAAATAGCGTAGCGTTACACGGACAGAATTTCGACTTACACCCTTACAACATTCGCTAACATACCCTTATTATTAGAATTATAATTAAAATTAAAATATAAATTATAAATATATATATATATTTTACGTATGAGGAGAAGAAGAAAAAGATGATGAAAATGATCAGATTTCGGTTTGCTTTATAGGGAGTTTCAAAACTGGGGTCTCCGCGACTCGCGGCCATTTTGGCCTTCAAACTCCGCGAGTCGCGGAGTTTGTTTTTACAGCTCACCCCTTTGGAGTCTTTCTCTGCCGACGGTTTTTATTTATAAATATAATATATATATAATTAATATAATTAATTATATATTATATTATATTTATATACATAGTTAACTTGTAATTTTTAGTCCGTTGCGTCGAGCGTTAAGAGTTGACTCTGGTCCCGGTTCCGAATTTTCGAACGTCCTTGCGTACAATTTAATATCTTGTACTTTGCGTTTTGAATCTTGTACTCTTGTAATTTTGAGACGTTTCTTATCAATAATTGGAACTTTTTTGATTGTCTTTTGTACTTTTGAGCTTTTTGGTCATTTGCGTCTTCAATTCGTCGAATCTGTCTTTTGTCTTCACCTTTTATTATTTAAACGAATATCACTTGTAAATAGAACAATTGCAACTAAAAGCTTGTCTTTCTTGAGGAATAATGCTATGAAATATATGTTCGTTTTTAGCATTATCAAATATTCCCACACTTGAGCGTTGCTTGTCCTCAAGCAATATCGTCTTGAAATACTAGAATCACTTCTTTATTCTTCACACTTTGTACATCAGTGATTTTCTATACGGCGGTATAAACAATGGTAGTAACGATATGGTTTACAGTCCCACATGACTATAAAAAATTAGATCCATTAAGGAAATTGGATCTTTATGAAAACATTTGATCTTTTGAAAATTAAATCTAGTTTTTACCCTAGATAAGTTTTCCGGGATAACCCTTTACCGGTGTTTGCAAAATATTTTTGTGGGTTTGGTGGGTTTCAGATTTGAAAATTTTAGCTCAAAACTTATGGTTTTGTGTCACCCACTTGCTAACCTTGTATTTGGAAAGCAACACGTCCAGTTTACTTGTCCCGTATATTACCTTTCGGTAAACTACCATCCGGTTGTAAAGGAAAGCGTTGAACAAGCAACTGTTAAGGCAATGTCCCCTGACATGCTTTTAATTATGGTTTATAACGTGTCAGACGCAATTACTATCCTTGGTAGGAGCAATAGTAAAGCTCACCCTTATAATTTTTCGGTATGGCACAAGGTCCTGTCTTTGACCATGCTATGCAACCACCGTTCTTACGGTTGACACCCGATTTGGTTCAGGTGACCTAATGAATTCCAGGTGAATTCCTAGGATTTTACGTTCAATGGTAATGAACGCATTAAAAATAGGGTTTTCAGAAAACAAATCGGTTTGTAATTTTGATCAAAATATTTTCTCGTTCAAGCTCGAGTTTAGATATCATTGAATTCCATGAGTTTGTAATTCTCAATCTTTAAGATCAATCTCTAGGATTGAGTAATATCAGGCTTAAAAGCTGATTTTTAATCTTTAAGGAGATTATCCTTTCTGGGGATCTGATTCATTAGTCTTATCCAGCTAATTTGCATGGTGCCCCCCATTGTACAAGATAAATCCTTCTCATGGTTAGGATAAATCTGACCACTTGGCGACCCTGTTTGATGCTGAGGTCCGTGGATTTCCTGCTGATTTTAGAGATGACTTTTCTAGATTTTTCGTCAACCTACAGCTGGTCTGGACGACAACTTCCTGACCTAAATCAAGAAGCGCGTGTCTTTTTCGGAAGACTTTACTTCCTTTTAATGATGGAATTGATTCATCGTGTAGATCCATCTCTTCTTTTCTTTTATCGGGTAAAACAGTTTAGTTTAGTCCAAAGCAAAAGTATTTTCAGTTATTTGTTACAGATATATGTGACATATGTTTAAGATAACTTGGTAAATTTTCCCACACTTGGCTTTTATTTTCCTTTTTATCGTCCTCTATTCCATTTTAATTGAATTTTTACATTTTGGTTTGTTTCTCAATTTATGTCCTTTTTGAGGTAACAATAATTTCGGTGTTAAAACCTAGTTTTATCGTTCATAAATATGTATAAACATGATTTTTAGTTCATTTAATTGAAAATTTTGAAAAATTTTACTAGAATTGGGTAGTCAGTATATAAGACCAGGGCTGTTCTTTATTATCAGAGAGCACTAGATTCTAATACAACTACTGCTTTACTAGTATTTTTAATGGTAACCAAGTGTATAAAGTAAAAATTTTTAAAATCCGAAAGAATTTAACCCCTTCCCACACTTAAGATCTTGCAATGCCCTCATTTGCAAGAAATCAGTAACAATTTAAATTATTGAGGGTGATTAGTGTGAAAATGATTAAATTTTTACCAAAGTTTCCAAATATATTGGCGTTTGTTTGCTGAATGATAAATGGTGCACATCATTTGTTCATTCCGTCTTGTTGTTATTTCACATATATTTTGCATCTTGTCGTCAAAATTAGTTGCTTTTGCTGAACTTAATGCTAGTCTTTGAAAATGCGTTGTTTTACCCTGTTGTGTACATAAGATAAACTACAAACATATATACATATTTTTGAAGTTTGGTATATTACCCCACATTCAAAAATTATTAAAATCTAAGAATAAAAGTTAGATAATTATAAAAATGATTACAATATTAACAAAAGTATTAAACGTATCAATAATTACAAATTACAAAATAAATAAAACGAAGTATACTAGGGATGATACTGGTACCAATAGGGGTTCCAGGCATAATCATAGGTGCTATAGAATGCTTCGGCAGGGTTATACGTAGGATACGGTGGTTGCATCTCTATAGTCCAGGGAGGGAAGATGGGTTTCGGTGTAGGAATATAGTTTCTACCTATATGTTGGCAATGAGCTATGATTTGGTTCTGATGAACTTGCCAATCTTCAAATGCTCTCTGTCTAGCATTTTCGTATTCCTGAGAAGCTATAAACCTTTGCATTTCTTGCATCTCATTCCCCCCTCCTACATTACCTTGCTGTTGGTTTCTCTCCACCTGTGGATGTCTACCATGGTATCGTACTGCGGCGTTATTTCGCCTCTTCAAAACTTTCGCACCATGGTATACATTTAAACCTATAGTATCGCGGGGTTCTGGTTCTTCTACTAATAATCCCCCCCGACTTATATCCACACCGAGATATTCACCAATCAAAGTAATAAAAATACCACCTCCTATTATGCTATGCGGTCGCATCCCCCGAACCATAGCTGATAAATAATAACCCACACAATACGGTATACTTACAGCGCTTTGTGGGTCTCGAATACACATATGGTAAAACAAATCCTGTTCATTTACTTTTTCCTTGTTCTTACCCCTTTGTGTAATCGAATTAGCTAAAAACCTATGTATCACTCTTAATTCGGCTCTATCTATATCCAAATAAGAGTAATTTCCCCCTTTGAAACGGTTATGGCTTGTCATTTGACTTCACACACCGTGTGTATCAAAATTTTCATCTATCTTTCTACCGTTTAGTATCAATCCTCTACAATCGGCAGACGCTAACTCCTCAGGCGTATATATACGTAAAGCCTGAGCCATGTCCAGTAAAGACATGTGGCGCATCGAACCGCCTAACAAAAATCTAATAAAAGAACGATCGGTTAAACTAGCTACCCGATCATTCAACTCTATACTACATAACAATTCTTCACACCATACTTTATATACAGGTCTACGCATGGTGAATAAACGTACCCAGTCATTAAAAGAAGAATTACCATACCTCTGTACAAGTAATTCCCTAATTGGCCCGGCCAATTCTACAGCTTCTAAGGGTCCCCATTCTATGACCCTCGGTACCTCAACAACCTTAGAATGAAGAGTATGCAAACCCCTTTGATATTTTGGATAATCTATCCAAAGTCTGTCAAATCTCAGGTTCGGGTGCAACTCTTCCAAGTGCATATCAGAAAAGGTCATGACTGGATGAGGTATATCCTGCTTGTAGTAGTTATCCACCTCCTGTTGTTCCACATTCTCAGCAGGAGCATTGCGGGCTTGGGATGAAGATTCACCCCTTTCATTCTGTAAAACACATCAAACACAAATTTTGTGCATACAAATATGCATTAGTGTCAGCAAAATCATCAATCAAAATAATTACAATGACATTATCAATTTATATCAAACTTAAGCTTATTTTCATATTTTCATCAAATCTACACTTTTTCAAATAAGCATATACGAAAATGTTCGCCAAGTTCATAATCATTCAACTCAAATAACATGTCAAAATAATCATTACTAGCAATTAAACAAGTCTCAAATGGCATTATCTTTCAAAAATCAAGTTCATGAATTTTAGACTTGAAAAAGTCCACTTTAATTCTCAAAATCATGTTTAGGCTCAAAGTTTGGATCATTTAACTACCTAGACATGTTACACTACATAATTTAGCAACAATTCATGACAAAAATCGGCCATAACCTGTTTATATCAAAAAGCCCCAAATTTGCTCAAGAACACAAACCCTAGATTACTCAAAATTTGAAGTTTAAGGCTTCTAATCATGTTAAACAGCATCAATCTAGGTTATACAAGCATAATACATAAACAATTTAAGCCTAATTACACTAAAAAGCATCAAAATCAAATTGGGGAAAAAATTGCTCAAGAACACCAAATTTCGGATTAAATGGTGTTTAGGTGTAGAAATTTACCGTTTTTCTTGAGTAATTCCTAAATAGCATCCTTCTAAACATGATTTTAGTAAAAAATTTGGTGATTAACGGTTAAAAATTGTGATTTTGGGGGTGTTTTTGCAGGGTTTTTTGTGCAGTTTTTGCAGTATTTTTGAGTTGTGGTGTGTGGTTTGAGCTGTTCTTGCGTTTTATTTTTTTCTGTAAATTGGTCCTCCCGCGACTCGCAGAGATTTCCCCTTCAAACTCCGCGAGTTGCGGAGTTTGCTATTTTTTTTTTTTTTATAATCATTAACTTATGAAACAATTAAGTACTTAATTTTAAAATTTTGTTTCCCTTGTTATTTAGGACGAGGTCGTTTCGGATCGATGTCCTAGTCCGTCCCTCGACAAAATTTTAAAATTTGTCTTTTTGTAGCGATTGTTTTAAAAGCTAAGATTTTTGGGTTTTTTTTTTCCAATGTTTTTGGCATACTTTAATTCAATAAGATTAAAAATAATGATAATAAAAGTTCTCGTCCCTCCCTTGGGTAAAGCAATTTCGGTTCAAAGACCTAGTCTTCAACTTACGACGAATTTTAAAAATCATATTCTTAACTTAATGAGATAAAGTAAATTTTTGTTTTTAAATTCACACAACTTAAATATAAAATTCAAAATTAATATTAAAAATTCACACCAAACTTAAAATTTGAAATGCATAAAATTAAAAATTCATATTTTAAAAATTAAAAATTCACACCAAACTTAATTTAAAAATTTATAAATTCATACCAAACTTATATTAATTTTTTTAGATATTTACAATTTTAAATATATTGTTTTTACAAAGTTTACAATATTAATTTAAGATTTAAATATTAATTTTAAAAACATGGTAAAAATAAAATTAAAAATCTTTTTGTCTTTTTATCCCACTTTAATCAATCAAACATTATCAAAAATATGCGCCCCTCTTTTCGGTAAAGTAATTTCGGTTCCAAGACCTAATTTAACTCATGACGAATTTTTGAAATATTTTGGGTTGATTGTTTAAAGATATTTATACCTTAAGAATAAACGTTAAATTTCGCAGTGATGTAATAAATTTTTGAATGATATCAATAATTTCGGTCGCCAAACCTAATTTTATTCAATACCAATTTAATACT
The DNA here is from genome assembly GCF_046630445.1 of Rutidosis leptorrhynchoides. Lineage (NCBI taxonomy): Eukaryota > Viridiplantae > Streptophyta > Magnoliopsida > Asterales > Asteraceae > Rutidosis > Rutidosis leptorrhynchoides. The sequence goes on from NC_092343.1 coordinate 45,294,005, forward strand.
TTTTAGCGAACAAATTAGCGTTTATTATCAAAAGGTTAAAAATAAAAATAAAAATAAAAACTGTACAGACATACCTGTGAAATAGATTTCTTAGTTATATGATCTATCCCATTCATAAGATAGTCGGTTTAATTGGTTTTCCATGGCTACATAGGCGTAACCTCGAGCATTCAGTGTCTTTTCTTCTAAACATATGAACGGTCCGTCTCTGCATAAAGTAACAAATTCGATATTTGAATAGGTTTGATTATTTGAACATTTACCTCCATGTGACCATTTTCCGCATTTGTGACATCTTTCTAGGTGTCGTGCTCTTCTTTTCGCTGCGGATTTTGATTTTCCTTTACCAAATTGTAACTTATTATCTTCGCATCTGGATTCTTTTCTAACTCCGTCCATTCTTTCTCTGATTACTGATACTAATTCACTCGGTAGTATGTTATTATTACGTTTAGTTATCAAAGCGTGTAGCATTAGACCATGGTTTAGTTCACATGCAGTCTTCATTTTGTAAAAACCTAAAAAAAATAAAAATTCAGAATGGGGGGAGAAGACTAGTTCTTTAGGGTCTGCTAGGGAAAGACCATTCGGGTTCCATTTTCAAGAACTACACGAAAACAGACAATCTAACTCTAACAGAAATACATATTATCCTTTAAAGACTTGATTCTCCCCACACTTAGTTAGCTGTTGTGTCGAAATTGTGATTAACTTCGTTGTCGACTTCCATCGGACCATGTACGTAATGTTTAACTCTGTGACCATTAACTTTAAATTCAATCCCATTTGAATTTATTAATTCTATCGTTCCGTATGGGAAAACTCTTTTGACTATGAATGGTCCAGACCATCTTGATTTCAATTTTCCAGGAAATAGCTTGAATCGTGAATTGAAAAGAAGAACTCTGTCTCCTTCTTTAAATTCTTTTGAACTTCTGATTCTTTTATCATGCCATTTCTTCGTTCTTTCTTTATAGATTAACGAATTATCGTATGCTTCATGTCTTAATTCTTCTAATTCGTTTAGTTGACTTAATCGTAGACGTCCGGCTTCATGTAAATCAAGATTACATGTCTTCAAAGCCCAAAATGCTTTGTGTTCAATTTCTACTGGAAGATGACATGCTTTTCCATAAACAAGTCTAAAAGGTGTAGTTCCAATTGGAGTTTTGTAGGCTGTTCTAAAAGCCCAGAGTGCATCCTCCAATTTAATGGACCATTCCTTCGGATTTGATCCTACGGTTTTCTCTAGAATACGTTTTAAAGCTCGGTTGGTATTTTCAACTTGTCCACTTGTTTGTGGATGATATGCGGTGGAGATTTTATGAGTTACTCCATATCTTTTAAGAACTTTCTCAAGTTGATTATTACAGAAATGAGTACCCCGATCACTTATTAAAGCTTTCGGTGTTCCAAACCTTGCAAAAAGACGTTTTAAAAAGTTGACTACAACTCGTGCATCGTTAGTTGGGAGAGCTTGTGCTTCCGCCCATTTAGATACATAATCAATGGCTACGAGTATATATAGATTATTATGAGATTTTGGAAATGGACCCATAAAGTCAATACCCCAAATGTCAAATACTTCACATACTTGGATGACATTTTGTGGCATTTCATCACGTTGATTTATTTTTCCGGTCCTTTGACATGCATCACAGGATTTGCAAAGAAGGTGTGCGTCTTTGTAAATTGTTGGCCAATAGAATCCAGCATCATAAACTTTTCTTGCTGTTAGTTGAGGCCCATAATGCCCTCCTGTTGGTCCTGTGTGACAATGGTTTAATATTTTACTAGCTTCATCTCCAAATACACATCGGCGTATTATTCCATCGGGACAACTTTTAAACAGATGTGGATCTTCCCAGAAATAGTGTTTTATATCACTGAAGAATTTCTTTCGTCTTTGGTACGATAATCCTTTTTCAAGGAATCCACAAACTAAGTAGTTTGCATAGTCTGCAAACCATGGGATTTCTTTATAATCTATCTTCAATAGATATTCATCAGGAAAGTTGTCTTGTATGGCCGATTCATTTAGAACTTCTAACTCAGGATTTTCAAGACGAGAAAGATGATCAGCGGCGAGATTTTCTGCTCCTCTTTTATCTCGGATTTCAATATCAAACTCTTGTAAGAGTAAGATCCAACGGATTAATCTTGGTTTAGCATCTTGTTTTGAAAATAAGTATCTAAGAGCAGAATGGTCGGTATAGACCACCGTTTTTGCTAGAACGAGATATGATCGAAATTTGTCAAAAGCAAAGACAATAGCAAGGAGTTCTTTCTCAGTAGTTGTATAGTTTGTTTGTGCTCCTTGTAACATTTTACTAGCATAATATATAGGTTGAAATCGTTTTTCAATCCTTTGTCCTAAAACGGCTCCCATTGCAAAATCACTTGCATCGCACATTAGTTCAAATGGTAGATTCCAATTTGGTGTTATCATGATCGGCGCATTAGTGAGTTTTTCTTTAAGAATATTAAAAGATTTGATACGCTCATCTGAAAAGATGAATGGAGCATCCTTTTCTAGGAGTTTATTCATAGGAGTGGCAATTTTAGAAAAATCTTTTATGAAACGTCGGTAAAAACCGGCATGCCCTAGAAAACTCCTAACTCCTCTAACATTGGTGGGATGTGGAAGTTTAGCAATTACATCTACTTTAGCTCTATCCACTTCAATTCCTTCTTTTGAAATTTTATGACCAAGAACGATGCCTTCTTTAAACATGAAATGGCATTTTTCCCAATTAAGTACTAGATTTGATTTTTCGCATCTAATTAGCATTCGTTCCAGATTAAGTAGACATGATTTAAATGTATCACCGAAGATTGAAAAGTCATCCATGAATACTTCCATGCATTCTTCTATCATGTCGTGAAAAATCGCCATTATACACCTTTGAAAGGTTGCAGGGGCGTTACAAAGTCCAAATGGCATGCGTTTGTAAGCAAAAGTACCATAAGGGCACGTGAATGTGGTTTTCTCTTGATCCTCGGGTGCTATTGGAATTTGAAAATATCCGGAAAATCCATCTAGAAAACAATAGTAACTATTTCCGGCTAATCTTCCCAACATTTGATCAATGAAAGGTAAGGGAAAGTGATCTTTTCTGGTGGCGTCATTTAATTTTCTATAATCAATACATACACGCCATCCTGTTACAGTTCTAGTAGGAATAAGCTCATTTTTCTCATTTGTAATGACAGTCATGCCACCCTTCTTAGGCACGCATTGAACTGGGCTTACCCATGGACTATCAGAGATTGGATAAATTAGACCTGCATCTAGCAGTTTAATAATCTCTTTCTTAACTACATCTTGCATATTTGGATTTAGTCTTCGTTGGCGTTGCACATACGTTTTATGACCTTCTTCCATAAGGATTTTATGTGTGCAATACGAAGGACTTATTCCTTTAATATCATGAATCTTCCATGCAATGGCTGGTTTATGAGCTTTTAACACAGAAATGAGTTGTAATTTCTCATTTTCAGTAAGAGAAGACGATATTATTACAGGTAATTCAGATTCACCATGTAAATAAGCGTATTCCAAATGATTTGGAAGTGGCTTTAACTCTAATTTCGGAGGTTCTTCTATCGATGATTTGTATCGATATCTGTCTTCTTCTTTTAGCATTTGAATTTCTTCTGTTGTTGGTTCATATCCATTAGCTATAAGTGTAGCTAACATTTCAGCTTCATCAATTGGTTCATTACCTTCTCCTAAAGAACATTCTCCTGTTCCTTGTAATTCTGGAAATTCTTCTAATAATTCTGCATGTGCATCTATAGTTTGAATATAATAACATGTATCATCTGCAGATTGTGGTTGTTGCATTGCTCTATCAACTGAAAAGGTAACACTCTCATCCTCTATACTTAGGGTCAGTTTCTTCCCGAACACATCTATCATTGCTTTAGCCGTGTTTAAGAATGGTCTTCCTAATATGAGAGGAACTTGAGAATCTTCTTCCATGTCCAAAACAACAAAATCTACTGGAAATACTAAAGTACCAACTTTAACTAGCATGTTCTCCATTATCCCTCTAGGATATTTTATTGATCTATCGGCTAGTTGTATGCTTATTCTGGTTGGTTTCAATTCTCCAAGGTCTAGTTTAGCGTATAGTGAATACGGCATTAGATTTATACTAGCACCTAAGTCTGCCAATGCTTCTATTGAACTAAGACTACCCAGAAAACATGGAATTGTGAAACTTCCTGGATCAGATAGTTTTTCTGGTATCTTATTCAACAGCACTGCTGAACAATTAGCATTCATAGTAACAGCCGAGAGTTCTTCCATTTTCTTTCTATTTAAGATTAGATCTTTCAAGAATTTAGCATATCTATGCATTCCTGAAATCATATCAATGAAAGGAAGATTTACATTTATCTGTTTAAACATATCCAAGAATTTGGATTGCTCGGCTTCAAGTTTCTCTTTCTTCATTTTACTCGGGTAAGGAAGTGGTGGTTGGTATGGTTTAACATAAGGTTTAGCCTTAACTGTGTTATCTTCATTAACCTTTTCAACTACCGGTTCTTTTTCCTTATCTTGATCAGGTTGTGGTTCTTGTGGAGAAGGAATGGCTTCATCAGAAGTTACAGGTATTTCAGGTGGTTTAAGTGTTGTACCACTTCTTGTGGTAATGGCTTTAGCTGTTTCACTCCGGGGGTTAGCATTTGTATCACTAGGTAGACTTCCCGGTTTTCTTTCACCTATTAACCTTGCTAGGTTACTTACTTCTTGTTCCAGATTTTGAATAGAAGCTTGTTGATTTCTAAATGCTTGAGCATTTTGTTCATTAGTTTGTTTCTGAGATGTGAAAAACTGCGTTTGAGTTTCAACTAGCTTCGTCATCATATCTTCTAAATTTGGCTTTTTATCATCGGTTTGTTGTGGTGGTTTGTTTTGAAAATTAGGTCTTTGCTGATTATAAGTATTATTGGATACTTGTTGATTGCTAGGACCTTGTTGGTTGTTGTATGGAATATTTCTGTTATAATTCTGGTTTTGATTGTAAATCGGTCTTGGCGGTTGATAATTATTCTGATAATTATTTCCAGGCCTTTGGTTTATGTATGAAATATTCTCTCTTTGTTCCATTGTTAATTCAATACTGAGACAATCTTTTGTCAAATGTGGTCCTCCACACTGCTCACAACTAATTCGTATTGAGTGAATATCTTTAGTCATCTTTTCCATTCGTCTCTCCACAGCATCTATCTTTGCGGAAATGGAATCTAAGTCATGGCTAGAATCGGCTCTAGCTGCTTTAGATGATCTAACGATGTCTTTTTCTTGGTGCCACTCATGTGAGTGGGAAGCAGTATTATCAATAATTTTGTAAGCATCAGTTTCGGTTTTCTTCATAATAGAACCACCAGCTGCTATATCTATGTCTTTCCTTGTAGTGATGTCGCATCCTTGGTAGAATATTTGTACTATTTGACAGGTGTCTAAACCATGTTGCGGACATCCTCTTAACAACTTTCCATATCTTGTCCATGCCTCATATAGAGTTTCATTTGGTTTCTGTGTGAACGTAACAATTTCTGCTTGAAGTCTTACGGCTTTAGATGCAGGAAAGAATTGTTTAAGAAATTTGTCAACTAAAACATCCCATGTATCAATCGCCCCTTCAGGTAACGATTCCAACCAATCTTTGGCTTCTCCCTTTAAAGTCCAGGGAAATAACATGAGATATATCTGTTCATCCTCCACTTCTCGGATTTTAAATAGTGTGCAGATCCTATTAAAGGTACGTAGATGTTCATTTGGATCTTCCTTCGGCGCACCACTAAATTGGCATTGATTAGTCACCATGTGTAGAATTTGTCTTTTGATTTCATAATCTGGCGCATTAATGTCTGGATGAGTAATTGCGTGACCTTGGCCAGTGCGTTTAGCTCTCATTCGGTCTTCCATACTTAAAGGTTCCAGATTCTCCATAATTGAATTTGTTGAATCGGTATCACTAGAGGATTCTGATTTAATAGTTCGTTCCTCAACAATCTCTGTTTGAATGATTGGTGGTTTCGGAGGAAAGTTTAGTGGTTCGGGATCTACGAACCGTTCCTGAATATTCTCCGGATTCTCAATTGTGAGGTCGGGTTCAAAAAATGGATTATCGGAAATTTGAACTGAAGTACTTGGTCGACTGGATGACGATTCTAAAGAAAAATCAACGGCAGTAATATTTGCTAAATGTCTTGATCTAGTTACAGGTGGTGAACGTACAAAAGGTGGTGAACGTCTTGCTCGGTGCATTCACTGAATATCCTATTAGTTTTTAAAAGGAAAGAAAAATTATAATAAGTTATCCAATCAATAGACTTTTCTGATTTTGCCCACGTTTTGAATAGCCAAAAGATGCAGCAGAGGGGTAGGATTCGTTTGGTCTCAATATAATTGAGGACTGTTTGGCTCCAATAACCCGGTCCACGTACAAATCCAACTATTACTACGAACCAGAAAATTTTGATGTCTATTAATTTAACCACTTAAAATAAATTTTCGTAATTTTAAGAAATTTAGATAAGAAGTAGAATAAAAATCTATGTCCTAAAACTAGAATAGCGAGAAATAAGAAAGAAAAAGAGTTCGTCGAAAAAGGTCGAAAAAGAAAAATGGTTGAAAAATAAAAGGTGACGAAAAAAAAATAAAAGAAACTTATAAAACTTAAAAATACTTGACTAACCTAACCTTATTACTACAACTAACTTAAAATTATAATCGCAAATTGAAATTACTAATTGGAATGATAATTGGTACATAGTAAAAGGTGTCTAAAAATATTAAAGCTTACAGGAAAACTAAATCCCAAATGAAAATAACTTAAAAAGAAACTAAAACTTAAAAAGGCGTCGCAAAATTCTAAAGTACCTAAATCTTAGTCTAAAGAAAAAGCACTTAAGGAATTCTACGGCAAAGTCTAAAAATCTAGGAGTAAAAATGACTATGGCAAAAACTAAGTTTAAAATTAAATATGAGCGAAAAAAATACAAATATTACGTTAAAACGATTGAAAAGGGACAAAATATAAAAATATACAAAAAGTTGTAAAAATTACAATTTTTATAAAAATATTATTTTTATATTATTTATTTAATAAAACTACTAATTTTACAATTTAATTAAACTAATTTAACTAAAATATAAATTAAATAAAACTTAAATTAAAAATAAACTTAATTATAATAATAATAATAATTAGGGTTAATAATAATAATAATTAATAATAATCCGTAATAAATGCAGGATTAGGGCTTTGTCGCCTGTCAGAAAGTCTCCGCGAGTCGCGGTATTTAATGCATCAAACCCCGCGAGTCGCGGGGTTCAGAAATTCAACTGACAGGTTTAATTTCAACGCGTTTTTATTTATTTATTTATTTATTTATTTTATTTTCTGTTTTTAAATATGTGTATTAATAAAACTTTTATATTTAAAACTTAAATAAAAATAGAATCACTTTATAATTTTATAAATAAAAATCTTAAAACTAGATTTATATATATATATATATATATATATATATATATATATATATATATATATATATATATATTTATATGTTTTTAAATAAAAACAAAATACTTAAATAAAACTTATGTTTTTATAAAAACAAAGAAACTTTATAAAACTTAAATATTTATCAAACTCCTAAAAATATTTATATTTTTGTTTTTCTTTTTATATTTTCAAATATTTAAAACGTTTTTTTTTATATTAGCGTTGCGCTTCCGGCTTTTAAGAGAGTTCCCCGGCAGCGGCGCCAAAAATACTTGATGTGCAGCGGGGTGTATATAAAATAGTTGTTAATTTTAGCAGGAAATACTATTAAATACGATACAATTTTACACAAGATATTTATTTATTTATAGAATGGATATACTTAAACCTTGCTACAACACTTATAGGCAGTGTACCTAATCGTACAGTAGTGTAGTTTTTAGTAAGTCCGGTTCGTTCCACAGGGAATCTTTTTTAAACAAAGCTCAACGCTATATTAGTTTACTTTTATAAAAATACAAATATATATTTAAGTAATATTATTATTATAAAGGGGGGTTTTTACCGTTTAATGACCGGTTTGTCGATTTTAAAACTTTAGTCGCAGTTAAAACCAAATGTAAAATATTAAAAATAAATACAAGACTTAAATTAAAGCATGAAGTAAATAACGATAAATGAAATTGCGAATAATAAAAGTGCGATAAAATAAACTTGCGATAATTAAAAAGTACGATAATTAAAAGTGCGATTAAATAACAATAAATAAAAGTGTGATAATTAGAAGTGCAATTAAATATAAAATAAAGGAAATTAAATATGAAATAAAAGAATTATGCTTATTTAAACTTCCGTAATCATGATGTTTGACGTGTTGATTTTAGTTTTATGCCCATGGGTTAATTGTCCTTTGTCCTGGATTATTTAATATGTCCGTCTGGTTTTTGTCCATAACAGTCCATCAGTCATAAATATAAAGTGCGAGTGACCTCGTCAAATTATCCTTATACCCGAAGTTAAATATTCCAACTATTTGGGGATTCGAATTGTAACAAGGTTTTAATACTTTGTTTAATGAATACACCAGGTTATCGACTGCGTGTAAACCAAGGTTTTACTACTTTGTTAACAATTACACCAATTACCCTTGAATGTAATTTCACCCCTGTTTTAATTATTCTAGTAGCTATTAATCCATTCCCGTGTCCGGTTAAATGAACGATTATTCGTACATATAAATACCCCGCCCATCGTGTTCGATCGAGTGTATATGGTAATTTATAGGGACGCCCGATTGTAAATCTTTATATTAACATTAACAAACTATCATTTAGTTAAACAAATATAAAGCCCATTAATAGCCCATAGTCTAATTTCCACAAGTGTCGTTCTTTTGTCCAAACCCCAATTATGGTACAAAGCCCAATTACCCAATTTTAGTAATTAGCCCAACATCATGATTACTTTGTTTTAAATAAGCATAATAATAACTTAGCTACGAGACATTAATATAAAAAGGTTGAACATAACTTACAATGATTAAAAATAGCGTAGCGTTACACGGACAGAATTTCGACTTACACCCTTACAACATTCGCTAACATACCCTTATTATTAGAATTATAATTAAAATTAAAATATAAATTATAAATATATATATATATTTTACGTATGAGGAGAAGAAGAAAAAGATGATGAAAATGATCAGATTTCGGTTTGCTTTATAGGGAGTTTCAAAACTGGGGTCTCCGCGACTCGCGGCCATTTTGGCCTTCAAACTCCACGAGTCGCGGAGTTTGTTTTTACAGCTCACCCCTTTGGAGTCTTTCTCTGCCGACGGTTTTTATTTATAAATATAATATATATAATTAATATAATTAATTATATATTATATTATATTTATATACATAGTTAACTTGTAATTTTTAGTCCGTTGCGTCGAGCGTTAAGAGTTGACTCTGGTCCCGGTTCCGGATTTTCGAACGTCCTTGCGTACAATTTAATATCTTGTACTTTGCGTTTTGAATCTTGTACTCTTGTAATTTCGAGACGTTTCTTATCAATAATTGGAACCTTTTTGATTGTCTTTTGTACTTTTGAGCTTTTTGGTCGTTTGCGTCTTCAATTCGTCGAATCTGTCTTTTGTCTTCACCTTTTATTATTTAAACGAATATCACTTGTAAATAGAACAATTGCAACTAAAAGCTTGTATTTCTTGAGGAATAATGCTATGAAATATATGTTCGTTTTTAGCATTATCAGCAACGTTGTACATATTTTTAAAAAGTAGAAAGTACTTATTTTGAATCCATTAGAAGATAAAACTATACATTCCCAAACACTCTCATAAGAACCCTAAACCCCAATTCTACAGTTCCACAAGTCACACACAGATTTAAACATAAGAAATATTCCAAATCAGTTAAAAAAATACTTGAATTATACAAAAAAATCTAACCTTTTCAACTGTATCCGAAAAATTAGCAGCAGTGATGTGCCTACAAAGATACGGTCTAAATGGATGGTTTAATTCGTGCGGTATCGTTAGGCCGCAGAACTTCTGATTCAGTTGATCAAGGTGGCACACAGTGGTTTTGTTTATTTATATTGTGAGGGGGCCTAAATTTACTTTTACTTTCTAAGGTGTAGAAGGTGTAAGTTAACCTAGTGTCGTGTTTTTAATGGATTAACGAATTGAATATCAAGTAAATAATTGTCTTTTAGTTAAATTACCTAGATAAAGGATAGTAGTTGATTTAAGCTAAAAGTCCTAAGTGCTGAAAAGTAAATAAGTGGAAGGATATCTGGAGTATGCAGATCAGGGAAATGTCGACCAAGATATTGGTATTGGGTTAGGGAAAGGTAATTATGTTTATGTTAAGATTATGCTTGGAATGTGTCACGACCCGAAAAATTTTGACTAATTTTGAACCAAACTCTCAATACGATTTAATATCTTTAACACGATAAGCAAAGTCTGTTAGGTTAAGTCTCAAAAATTTTGAACTATTTCATATATTCATTTGACCTTCGACTATTTTCGACGATTCACGAACCACTATCTGTAAATAAATATATATTATTATATATATATAAATATGAAAGAGAAACTTATGTGATTTAATTCATTTGTGTAAATAAAAATAATATATGATATTATTATAAATCTATATATATATATATATATATATATATATATATATATATATGAAAATTATATTGAATATGTATATATATATATATATATATATATATATATATATATATATATGATTTAGAATTTATTTAATAAACGCTCGTAGCACTCGTTTGTCATCTTGATAGTTATTAATCAAGTTAAAAATGAACTTATGGGATTTTAAAATAAACGGTGATCCGAAACTGAGTTCTATAAATTTTAGGCTTACTAAAAATGTATTTAGGATTTAGTTATTAAATTTTAACACTTTTCATATTTTACCCAGAATCTAGAGGGACAGTTGATGTAAATTTTATTTAATAAATTAACGATCGAACTTTATACCATAATGACTGAAATAAATAGAGGAATTTAATTTAAAAATTAGGGTAAACAACGGGGCACGACATAATACTCCTCGAAAGCCGTCGGCGGATATTGAATTCTCACATTGTTTTTTTTCTTTATCATATTTAATTAATATACGAATATTAGTATAATATTAATAATAATTATTATATTGTTAGTGGATATAGATTGATTGATAAAAGTAAATTTTTCTGTTTAACATCTATCACAAAGAAAATTCGATGGCCATACTGTGCTACTATGCAATCTGTGATTTGAGTTTTATATTATTAGAGTTCTATTATATATATATATATATATATATATATATATATATATATATATATATATATATATATATATATATATATATATATATATATATATATATATATATGGGATAGATATAGAAGATACATAGTTAGATACTTGATCAAACACCCATTATCTTTTCACCACCTCTATTCTCATCCTCACTCTATCTCTCATTTTGATCCAAGAACAACCGAAGGGATTCTTCACCACTCGAACACTCATGACTAACCACTGTTTCTGTTCGAGCAACCAAACAAGAAACACTTCAAACAACCATGGAATGTTAGTATGTGGTTATTTTTTTTATATATATTCTGTTTTTTCAGCTGAGTTTCACCATCAACAAACACCATAACCATCGAATACTTCTGTTTTCCTTTTATTTTCGGTTAACCTACACAAACACCACCTTGTTTACTTGTTTTGATCGACAACTATCTACAACCATCCTCACGACTGTCACTCTAAACGACATCACCACAAACCACCATACTCATGTAATATTTATGTCTTCTTTGTGTTTCCAACCCATCGACTAGTTGCTACTACTATACGGTTTATGTTCTTGGAACACCAACAACCCGTAACCTGTTACTAGATCCTGTTCCGGTCAGCTTCTCACACAAAAGTCGAACCACTTCTTGTTGTTGCTACTGCCACGTCTGTTTCATGTTACAACCGACCAAACCACCTTCCAACTACGGTTATTTATGTCTTCTGTTAGTCCAATGAATCCGACAAACAACCATCGAAACCCATCACCATACGTTTCTATTTTTACCCGAATGAACCATCACAACCAACTGCTACACCACGGTTACCTATTTCTGTTTTAGTCCGAGAATACCCACAGTCATCAAACTATCACCACTGCCATCATTACCGGATGTCACCACCACCATAACCCATCACAACCAATTCTCTCTTTATATCTCTCTCTTAAATTGATCGAAAATCACCACCTGCATCTTTCTATTGTTCGAGACCTACTGCTGCTACAGATATGGTTTCTGTTTCAGTTCAGTAACGAATCAAAACCAAACCCACCTGTAAACGATTAACAAGAAAACTAAAAGGGTACTTCTATTGTTTAATTACTTCCGTGTATGATTTTATGATGATGGGTCGAGGATAACGGTGAAGATAGTCGTGATTATGTTATGATGGTGCATGATATTGAGATTAATTATAAGAGAGTGAAGATGATATGATGATGACTATGACGATATGATGATGATAAAGGAATGATGATAAGATAACAATGATTGAGATGAGTTTGTTGTCTCCATTATCTGACGCACCCCACCTCCACAATACCGAGCAATTTAATTTACTTATGTTATTGGGCTTTCGGTTGCAGCATGGGCCGTGAGCTGTTAATGCATAATTGGGCTGTTGTAATTGATAATGTTATCAGGCTATTAATGAATCATTTTCGTTGGGCTGCTAGTGGGCCAATAAGAACAGCTAGTGTTTTTGATATTCGCTGTTAGAACCGTAAAACCTGTAAATTGACCTTTCAACACTTCCTGTTATGTTACTTGGTGGAGTAGAAGGTGATGGATGTACGAGGATGATGATACGGTTTCTAGAGGGATGATGATGATGGTGACGGAATGCTGTTGAGATGATGATGACAATAGATGATTATGAAGGCAATGGTGTATGATGTAATTTGACGATGATTACAAACGGTGGCGGGTATATTGAAAATGAAGAAACGAAGACGATGATGATGAGGAATGTGATGATGTTATGGACTCCCTGCTACTGCTGTATCGTGTTTATAATTCTGTGGATGATGATGGCGTGGGATGATGATGATCACGAAGGAAATATATGATGGGGCTTAGATAATTAAGAAGAAAACAGAATAACACGGGTTGTAAGAATATAAGTTGTAATTAAAACATAAATGAATTCACAGAGGACTGGTTAGGCGTGCGGTCATTGAACGAGAGGTCGAGGGTTCGAGCCGGGTAGTGGCATTTTTTTTAAGAGCTTATTACTATAAGGTAGTATTCTAATTCTAATTATTACTATTATTATTATTATTATTATTATTATTATTATTATTATTATTAATTATTATTATTATTATTATTATTATTATTATTATTATTATTATTATTATTATTATTATTATTATTATTATTATTATTATTAACATCATTGATATTTTTTACTATTATTATTATTATTATTATTATTATTATTATTATTATTATTATTATTTTTTACTATTATTATTATTATTATTATTATTATTATTATTATTATTATTACAATTACTATTATTATTAACATCATTGATATTTTTGTTGTTATCATTATTATTAAAAAATAACATTTTAATAAATGTCAATTAGTAAAAGTATTATTTTTATTATTATTATTATTATTATTATTATTATTATTATTATTATTATTATTATTATTATTATTATTATCCATATTACCACTAATACTATTATCAATATAAGTATTATAATTTTTAGAATCATAATTATTATTATTATCATTATTAAGTATATTTACTAATATTATTATTATAAAATAATACAATTTTTTTTATCAAATAATTTTTAGTTATACAACAATAAAGTTAATACATATAACATATCTATATTAATGTTCTATAATAAATACTAATTATGTAGTTAAGGAACATAAAATAAAAAAATATTTAAAATTACTTATCGATGAAACATATAATTTATTAAAATAACAATTATATCACTAATAATATATAAATTTAGTTGTTCGATTACAAGTATATGTGTTAATATATATAATTGATATAGGTTCGTGAATCCGAGGTCAACCCTGCATTGTTCAGTTTCGTAATATGTATTTTTACTAAAAAATACAGTATGGTGAGTTTCATTTGCTCCCTTTTTATATATATTTTTGGGCTGAGAATACATGCGCTGATTTATAAATGTTTTACGAAATAGGCACAAGTACTAAAACTAATTCTATGTGGGTTTAAACCAGAAATATACCCTTAGCTTGGTAACATTAAACTACTTGTCTATGTACGGTAGGCGTGAATCCTAAAGATAGATCTATTGGGCCTGACAAACCCCATCCTGACTATGGGATGCTTTAGTACTTCGAGGTTATTTTAAACACACCTGATCTGGTGTACTTCAGAGGGTAAAACATGAATGTTAAGGCTTATTACCGGGTGCCTATAGCTTATAGAATACTTTTATACACTTGCGAGTGTACATATATTTATATACGGAAATCTTGTGGTCTATTAATATATATTGAAATGATTGTTATGATAAACCTATGAACTCACCAACCTTTTGGTTGACACTTTTAAGCATGTTTATTCTCAGGTATGAAAGAAATCTTCCGGTGTGCATTTGCTCATTTTAAAGATATCACTTGGAGTCATTCATGGCATATTTAGGTCAGTACCTTGTAATGGGATCAGATGTTGATGACTTCGTCCAGGTGGATTAGGACAGGTCATCACAGTTGGTATCAGAGCATTGGTCCTAGCGATCCAGGTCTTGCATTAGTGTGTCTAACTGATAGTTGTTAGGTTGCATTAGTGAGTCTGGACTTCGACCTTAGCTGCATGTCGAAAGTTTTGCTTATCATTTCATGTCAGAAATTACTTGCTTATTATCCTTAAGTCTAGACACGTCTTACTGCCACTATTGCATCGATAGTGTATAGACAAAATTTGTATCTTAGCGTATCTGTTACTGTAGACTTTGCCTGGCAGTTTCCGTAGATTCCTCCGTAACTTATGAGATTTTGGTATTATATATGCATATATAAATTTTGTAATGCAGGATACCAATCTACATCTTATAATCTATTTCTTATCGAAAATCCTTCATCTGATCGTAAGAAATGGATTCCTCAACCAGTTTGAGTTCCTCAGATTCTGACAGCTATTCCGACATGGATATCCACTTGAGCTCCAAAAGCAGTGTAACTGGAATGGATCAACCACTTAGCCATCACCTATTTTGGATGAAATGGGGATGGGTTCGTAGTCGACTTAACCAATGGAGACAAGAAGAAGGCGATCCTTTCCACCCACCAGCCTGCACCCTCGGCGAAGAACCTGAAGCACTTACCGGCGAACGTATCTGAAACACCATTTTTAGCCTCATCTCCAGGGTAGCTCGTCACGATTATCTTTTATCCAAAATTCTAAACCTTATTCATCTCCTTGTTCAAACCGCCAATCATCCCGGAATAATAGAAGAAGTCAACGAACTTCGTGCTCGAGTAGTAGCTTTGGAGAGTACGATGCACAACTTGCAGGCATCACCGTCAACACCGGCACCAACAGTACCACCAGCATCAGCACCAATACCACCAACAACACAAGCCTCAACACCACACATCTCAATATCACAATCTATAACCCAAGTATGATCTTCGTTCTACGTATCGTTCTACATCAATTACCTTCGTTCTTCATGGCGATTATGTAATCTCTCATGTTTTAGAGATTATGTATTCTAATTATAATGGTAAATCAAATGAGATTAATATTATATTAACTCATTAAATCCATGATTACATCTGAAAAAAATATATAAGTATGTATATTTTCATAAAGATTGTAATTAAAAATTCTTTTGTACAAACTGTTAATGATGAGAATATTTTAACGGGTAGGTAATACCCGAGGAATATTTGGGTATCACATTAATAAGTTACACTGTACATTCTTCAAATCTGATTCAACAGTCATTTACTATCCTACTTACATCCATAAAGATACGAATCCGTTCACCGCAGAATAACCATTTTCATTCAATTTCATATTTGGATTTTGACCTATCAGAATCCAACAAGTGGCATAATGAAGAAAACATCAGACAAAATAAAGTTTGTTAGAAACAAATAATTTAACTATGAGAAATTTTGTTAAGAATCCACGCTAACAAAATCCTAGCTAACTGTTCCTAGCTAACTGTTAATTTCTTATTACATTTACCGCAATTTATTTATCGCAATTTATTTATCGCAATTTTATTTATCGTCATTTATTTTACGCATTTTATTTATCGTCATTTAAATACTGTTATTTACTTTACGCACTTTATTTATCGTCATTTAAATACAGTTATTTATTTTACGCACTTTAAATATCGTCGGACAAATCGGGACACATGTACACAATACGTCGGATTAAATCTGAGACAATAGTTTGTACAATGGGTCACGATGCGTCTTGATTAATTAGATTATATATTGAACTATTTGGACTATTGGACTATTGGACTACTAGCTATGGACTATCGACTGTGAACTGCCAACATTGGACAATTAAAATGAATTAAAATATTGTTTATAACATATGAAACTAAGTAATTCTTCAAGTTTGCCACTTGATTTCATCTTAAACCTCATTTGTATTTTGACGATTACAATTTGCGTTCAAACTTTTCATGATTCTTGAAAACACCCCAATCTAGAGGAATGAACCAACCGCACTTCATCTACGAAAGAAAAGATTGATGCATATAGTTATGCACCTGTAAACACTCGAAACCTGGATAAACGTATAACACGTGTCTGTGCTAGCTCCTTTGGCATTGTTATTATCGAAAATAACATTGTAACTCTTTTCAAATTAGCCAAATTTGTCACAGCTCTATCAAGTCAACTTCGACTTTTCAGTCGGACTAGCGTTACTATAACCTTGATATATATGCGTGCTCTTTTATTATTACCGGGGAACCTTTTATATTCCATCATATATTACCAGCAGACGTACCAGCAACCTCGTTGTTCCTTGACTTAAATCTCTCCGACAAATTAATTATCTATTGAAGTCTCATCATGTACTCATCCGCATCTTGTAACAAGAATTACCATACCAATTACCGGGGTAACGCTTCCATATCAACAGTTATATGTATCCATATAACAATTATCTCTTAGAACTATGATCTTCCATTCTGAAATTCTGAAAAGCACCCAGTCTGCGAATTAATACTCTGAATTTTGAAAAGTTAAATGAAGCAATAAAAACTGTAAACGACCTCAACAGCCAAAAGTTGATGATAAAGAATTGTATGTTGGCAAAGCTCAGAAAAAGTTTGAAACTAAAAAAAATGATTTAAGCAAACTACGAAGGAGTCTCTGAACAAATCACAAGGACTAAACTTGTACATTAAGAATCCTGATGATTCTGTTTCTGATGAAATCTTTAGCGAATATCTTGCTCATTATTTATTCTAAATCCTTGCGGAAAAGTTCTGCAACATCCTTTAATTCTAGATATTCTAAAATTCTAAGATATCATCGTATCTTTCAGTATAAATATCCTCAATATTTCTGACGATATTTTCATAACTATTCTCGTCTGAAATTATTTATCTTTTCGTGCTATCTATGTTACATCATAAAATAAACTGTTTTAGTTTCTATCCTTCTATAAAATTTGAGTTTAAATTATGGATGATTTTTGGAGAAGTGTAGGAATTGATTTATGAGTTAGTATAATATAATGACGTCAGGCTAACGTGGTTATATTACAGTAAGACATGCTAAATTTCTAATGTAACGTAATGATGATTCACAGACCTTATCCTCATCATGTGCCATGTTACACGACTCTTTCATTCTACTTAATTTCTAAGCATATCACGGAAATATTTCCTTGATATTTCTGTTCTTTCGTAATTCCAACAGTTTGCTAATAAATCGTGCTATTTCATTTTCTTTCTGATTAGAAGATTTTCTTTAAATTCCATGAATTCCGAAAATTCACCATGACTACGTCAAAAGTTAAATCTCTATCTCGATCTTTTGTGATAGCTCCACTAATACGCTTCAAGTAATCGAATTGTTTTATTCATATTACTTAATGATGATAAAACTCTATTTATCAATTCATATTCGTCATGAAAATATTTTTATTGTTAGCCATGACGACCTCGATCAAATTTCGGGACGAAATTTCTTTAACGGGTAGGTACTGTCACGACCCGGAAAATTTTGACTAATTTTGAACCAAACTCTCAATACGATTTAATATCTTTAACACGATAAGCAAAGTCTGTTAGGTTAAGTCTCAAAAATTTTGAACTGTTTCATATATTCATTTGACCTTCGACTATTTCCGACGATTCACGAACCACTATCTGTAAATAAATATATATATTTATATATATATATAAATATGAAAGAGAAACTTATGTGATTTAATTCATTTGTGTAAATAAAAATAATATATAATATTATTATAAATATATATATATATATATATATATATATATATATATATATATACATATATATATGAAAAGTATATTGAATATGTATATATATATATATATATATATATATATATATATATATATATGATTTAGAATTTATTTAATAAACGCTCGTAGCACTCGTTTGTCATCTTGATAGTTATTAATCAAGTTAAAAATGAACTTATGGAATTTTAAAATAAACGGTGATCCGAAACTGAGTTCTATAAATTTTAGGCTTACTAAAAATGTATTTAGGATTTAGTTATTAAATTTTAACACTTTTCATATTTTACCCAGAATCGAGAGGGACAGTTGATGTAAATTTTATTTAATAAATTAACGATCGAACTTTATACCATAATGACTGAAATAAATAGAGGAATTTAATTTAAAAATTAGGGTAAACAATGGGGCACGTCATAATACTCCTCGAAAACCGTCGGCATATATTGAATTCTCACATTGTTTTTTTTCTTTATCATATTTAATTAATATATGAATATTAGTATAATATTAATAATAATTATTATATTGTTAGTGGATATAGATTGATTGATAAAAGTAAATTTTTCTGTTTAACATCTAATCACAAAGAAAATTCGATGGCCATACTGTGCTACTATGCAATCTGTGATTTGAGTTTTATATTATTAGAGTTCTATTTCTATATATATATATATATATATATATATATATATATATATATATATATATATATAGATGGGATAGATATAGAAAATACATAGTTAGATACTTGATCAAACACCCATTATCTTTTCACCACCTCTATTCTCATCCTCACTCTATCTCTCATTTTGATCCAAGAACAACTGAAGGGATTCTTCACCACTCGAACACTCATGACTAACCACTGTTTCTGTTCGAGCAACCAAGCAAGAAACCCACTTCAAACAACCATGGAATGTTAGTATGTGGTTATTTTTTTTATATATTCTGTTTTTTCAGCTGAGTTTCACCATCAACAAACACCATAACCATCGACTACTTCTGTTTTCCTTTTATTTTTGGTTCACCTACACAAACACCACCTTGTTTACTTGTTTTGATCGACAACTATCTACAACCATCCTCACGACTGTCACTCTAAATGACCATCACCACAAACCACCATACTCATGTAATATTTATGTCTTCTTTGTGTTTCCAACCCATCGACTAGTTGCTACTACTATACAGTTTATGTTCTTGGAACACCAACAACCCGTAACCTATTACTAGATCTTGTTCCGGTCAGCTTCTCACACAAAAGTCGAACCACTTCTTGTTGTTGCTATTGCCACGTCTGTTTCATGTTACAACCGACCAAACCACCATCCAACTACGATTATTTATGTCTTCTGTTAGTCCAATGAATCCGACAAACAACCATCGAAACCCATCACCATACGTTTCTATTTTTACCCGAATGAACCATCACAACCAACTGCTACACCACGGTTACCTATTTTTGTTTTAGTCCGAGAATACCCACAGTCATCAAACTATCACCACTGCCATCATTACCGGATGTCACCACCACCATAACCCATCACAACCAATTCTCTCTTTATATCTCTCTCTTAAATTGATCGAAAATCACCACCTGCATCTTTCTATTGTTCGAGACCTACTGCTGCTACAGATATGGTTTCTGTTTCAGTTCAGTAACGAATCAAAACCAAACCCACCTGTAAACGATTAACAAGAAAACTAAAAGGGTACTTCTATTGTTTAATTACTTATGTGTATGATTTTATGATGATGGGTCGAGGATAACCGTGAAGATAGTCGTGATTATGTTATGATGGTGCATGATATTGAGATTAATTATAAGAGAGTGAAGATGATATGATGATGACTATGACGATATGATGATGATAAAAGAATGATGATAAGATAACAATGATTGAGATGAGTTTGTTGTCTCCATTATCTGACGCACCCCACCTCCACAATACCGAGCAATTTAATTTACTTATGTTATTGGGCTTTCGGTTGCAGCATGGGTCGTGAGCTGTTAATGCATAATTGGGTTGTTGTAATTGATAATGTTATCAGGCTATTAATCATTTTCGTTGGGCTGCTAGTGGGCCAACAAGAACAGCTAGTGTTTTTTATATTCGTTGTTAGAACCGTAAAACCTGTAAATTGACCTTTCAACACTTCTTGTTATGTTACTTGGTGGAGTAGAAGGTGATGGACGTACGAGGATGATGATACGGTTTCTAGAGGGATGGTGATGATGGTGACGGAATGCTGTTGAGATGATGATGACAATAGATGATCATGAAGACAATGGTGTATGATGTAATTTGATGATGATTACAAATGGTGGCGGGTATATTGAAAATGAAGAAACGAAGACGATGATGACAAGGAATGTGATGATGTTATGGACTCCCTGCTACTTCTGTATCGTGTTTATAATTCTGTGGATGATGATGGCGTGGGATGATGATGATCACGAAGGAAATATATGATGGGGGTTAGATAATTAAGAAGAAAACAGAATAACACGGGTTATAAGAATATAAGTTGTAATTAAAACATAAATAAATTCACAGAGGACTGGTTAGGCGTGTGGTCATTGAACGAGAGGTCGAGGGTTCGAGCCGGGTAGTGGCATTTTTTTTAAGAGCTTATTACTATAAGGTAGTATTCTAATTCTAATTATTACTACTACTACTACTACTACTATTATTATTATTATTATTATTATTATTATTATTATTATTATTACAATTACTATTATTATTAACATCATTGATATTTTTATTGTTATCATTATTATTAAAAAATAACATTTTAATAAATGTCAATTAGTAAAAGTATTATTATTATTATTATTATTATTATTATTATTATTATTATTATCCATATTACCACTAATACTATTATCAATATAAGTATTATTATTTTTAGAATCATAATTATTATTATTATCATTATTAAGTATATTTACTAATATTATTATTATAAAATAATACAATTTTTTTTATCAAATAATTTTTAGTTATACAACAATAAAGTTAATACATATAACATATCTATATTAATGTTCTATAATAAATACTAATTATTTAGTTAAGGAACATAAAATAAAAAATATTTAAAATTACTTATTGATGAAACATATAATTTATTAAAATAACAATTATATCACTAATAATATATAAATTTAGTTGTTCGATTACATGTATATGTGTTAATATATATAATTGATATAGGTTCGTGAATCCGAGGTCAACCCTGGATTGTTCAGTTTCGTAATATGTATTTTTACTACAAAATACAGTATGGTGAGTTTCATTTGCTCCATTTTTATATATATTTTTGGGCTGAGAATACATGCGCTGATTTATAAATGTTTTACGAAATAGGCACAAGTACTAAAACTAATTCTATGTGGGTTTAAACCAGAAATATACCCTTAGCTTGGTAACATTAAACTACTTGTCTATGTACGGTAGGCGCGAATCCTAAAGATAGATCTATTGGGCTTGACAAACCCCATCCTGACTATGGGATGCTTTAGTACTTCGAGGTTATTTTAAACACACCTGATCTGGTGTACTTCAGAGGGTAAAACATGAACGTTAAGGCTTGTTACCGGGTGCCTACAGCTTATATAATACTTTTATACACTTGCGAGTGTACATATATTTATATACGGAAATCTTGTGGTCTATTAATATATATTGAAATGATTGTTATGATAAACCTATGAACTCACCAACCTTTTGGTTGACACTTTTAAGCATGTTTATTCTCAGGTATGAAAGAAATCTTCTGCTGTGTATTTGCTCATTTTAAAGATATCACTTGGAGTCATTCATGGCATATTTAGGTCAGTACCTTGCAATGGGACCAGATGTTGATGACTTCGTCCTGGTAGATTAGGACAGGTCATCACAGAATGATGTAGACCTGGTTGGATGAGCCAATTACAGAGACCTACTTGTCTCTGAACTCTCTGAGTTCTCTTTGAGCGGTGAGAAGTATGTCACTTGGTTGTATAATTAAAAGGTAGCTATATCTCGGAGGTTATCCTCAGTAAAGTACTAGGTTTATTAGTGAGTTGAGCTCTAATCCTAACCCTCGTTATCAGTTTAGTTAATTGAATAACAACGTGCCGTGTTGATTGAATATTGATCACAAATGGAAGGAGTCCGTCGGTTTAAATTGGCAAAACCTTAAGTGAAAAATAACAACCATACCATCATACTAATGAGATCATATCAATTCAAACATTATACAGCATTACAGTTGATATACTGATACTAAAGCAGATAGAAACCTAATAAATACCTAAACAGTTGATATGACTAAGTCCTAAGGCAACAATCAAACAAGAATATGCAATAGGCTTGGGTTTTCATGACCCGTCCTAATCCTTCTGGACGAATACATTACATTTGGTTACATCGCGAGGTACTTGACCTCTATATGATACATTTTACAAACATTGCATTCGTTTTTAAAAGACCAAGTTTCATTACATCAAAAGTTGACGGCATGCATACCACTTCATAATATATCCAACTATAATTGACTTAATAATAATCCTGATGAAATCAATGACTCGAATGCAACGTCTTTGGAAATATGTCATGTATAATTCCAAGTAATATCTCTAAAATGAGCAAATGCACAGCGGAAGACTTATTTAATACCTGAGAATAAACATGCTTTCAAGTGTCATCCAAAAGGCTGGTGAGTTCATTAGTTTTTCATAATCAATCATTTTCAATAATATAATAGACCACAAGATACTCATAATTAGAAAGTAAACTGTGCATGTCTATTCCTGCTGTAAAATCATTCATATGAAGAACACCGGAACCTTTCAAACAACTCACCAACGGTAGCTAATGCGTAGTGCAATGACAAAATCATCTCACCGTGGTAGTTAATACAATATAATTCTTACAACGGGGGCTAATGCGTACGAAATCATCCCTCCGTTACCAACTACAAAGTCGACTATAATACAATACAATACATCGGGGGCTAGTACGTGCAATGCAAAATCATCCCGCCGATGGTAGTTAAAACGGGAGCAAATGCGTACGCAATGCAAAATCATCTCTCCGTTAACTACTAAATCGAACCTCTGAATCCAAATAATTCTATCATAGAATGTAGTTTTGAATATTTGTGTCTATTTCGTCAATCATTTATAAAAGCAGTTCATGTATTTTCAGTTCAAAAATATATCTCAAAAGCATTTAGGAAACAGTTATAAAAACAACGCATGTATTCTCAGTCCCAAAAATGTAAAGAGTAAAAGGGAATCAAATGAACTCACAATATTGTATTTTGTAGTAAAAATAAATATGACGACATTGAACAATGCAGGGTTGGCCTCGGATTCACGAACCTATATCATTTGTGTATTTATTAATATTCATAGTTGTAATTGAACACACACACACATATATATATATATATATATATATATATATATATATATATATATATATATATATATATATATATATATATATATATATATATATATATATATATATATATATATATATATATATATATATATATATATATATATATATATATATATATATAAATGTATTAGTTATATCACTTTTATGTTAATAATATATATATATGTTTTATATGTTCATTTTGTATATAAAAATATTAAATTTTGTTATGTTATATGTGTTAAATATATATATATTTATGTATTTCATTTGCTTATCAAAATAGTAGTTCTAATTATACTAAGTTAATATTAGTAAAATAATGATAATAACATTAATAATATACTTTTGTTAATAATAACTCTATTAGTGATAATAACAATGATATTAATAATAATCCTTGTAAAAATATTAATTTTACTGTTTATGATAGTTATGATATTAATGATTTACTACTAATAATAATAATAATAATAATAATAATAATAATAATAATAATAATAATAATAATAATAATAATAATAATAATAATAATAATAATAATAATAATAACTTTATTAAAAATGATAATATTAATAATAATAGTGATATTGTTAATAATAATAATAATACTAATAGTTACAAAAGTGATACTAATACTAATATTAATGAGATAAATGATAACTTGAATAATTTTCATCATAATAATAATAATCATAATCCTAATCATAATAATAATAATAATAATAATAATAATAATAATAATAATAATAATAATAATAATAATAATAATAATAATAATAATAATAATAATACAACTATTAGTGATAATAATAATAATTTTCATACTTATATTTATAATCATAATAAATGAGAATTTTATCATAATACTTATATTAGTAATTATAATATTAATAACTATAATACTAATAACAATAATTATAATACTTATAAATGTAAACATAATAATAATTATTATATTACTAATAATAACAATAATAATAATAATAATAACAATAATAGTATTAATAATAACAACAACAACAATAACAACAACAACAACAACAATAATAATAATAATAATAATAATAATAATAATAATAATAATAATAATAATAATAATAATAATAATAATAATAATAATAATAATAATAATAATAATAATAATAATAATAATAATAATAATAATAATAATAATAATAATAATAATGAAATATGTATACCCTTTCAAAAGCCATCCTAAAAAGAATTGTCGCATACAAGACTCAAACCCATGACCTCTTGGACACCCGTCAACATACCCAGCCATCTGTTCCAATCCGTTTTTCTGAGTTAAAATGGATCTAAAGTCTATTATCCTATATTTCCTGTTTCTCTTCTTCTTCTTCACCACATAACTGAAATCGACCAGAGATAATCCAAATCCAAACAATGAATTTAACCATCTTAATTTATGACTTGGAATCTAAAAAGAACGACCCAATTGCTAGACTCGTATAAATAAAAAAAATAGCAGCGGCAGTCACCAGTTACCACAAACATTATTTAAAACAAAATCAGTGATTTTAAAAATTGGACACTTATAGGTTGTAATCCCAACATGAATTAGTTCATACATAGTTTATGGAAACTTTTGAGATCATTATCTTAACTCGAATCATAACAGAAACTTAGAATTTGTTCTAAGAACACTCGGTTGACTTTTGTTTCTAAAAACTTTGACCTCAAAATTAGTAATCGACATAAGGAATTGGAGGTTGAGATCTTACAGAAAGTTTGCTTGGAGGTTTCCTAACAAAACTGCATTTGTGGATTATGAAATTGTATTCGATCTCGTGGTTTTGTGAATTTCACTCATGAACAGAGTCGATTTTTGGTTTCTTTAATATCCGGTGTAATTCATCATAACAAAACAGCCTATACTAATTGTAGTTGGTAAAGCTGGTGGAGAATAATTGGTTCTGCTTAACAACAATGAGTTACTCGCTTATTTTATAGCAATTCAAGTCAATCAGAAAATTAATCAGACAAACAAAATAAATAAATTAAAATACAAAAAACAACCTCTAACAGATTCGTACATCTGATAATGATGTGTAATAATTTTTGACAAGAAACAAAAAATATAAACAGGTTGATAGGAATGTGCATCTGGATTTTACTGAAGTCGAATCCCAAAAAAAAAATATGATACGGGTAATAACAGGAAAACAGATTTTTATTTATATCTTTTTTTATTGTTTTATTTTTAATAAACACTAATAATTAATAGATATATTAATAACAATAATAATAATACTAATTAATAATAATTTTATTATTGCTACCCTTTTATTAGTAATATTATTAATAATGTTGTTAAAGATATAAATGATAAAAGTGTTAGTAATATTATGATAATATTATTAATAACAATAGTGAAATTTTAATGAAAAGTTAGGTTTGTTAATAATAATGATGATAATAACTATGATAATAATAATATTATTAATGATAATATTAATAAATTATATTATTTTAATAATAATAATAATGATAAAAATAATAATTTCTAATGATAATTGTAATAATGCTTATAAGAGTAATAATCATAATAATAATGTATCATATTACATGTGTCAAAATCTATATATAATAATTTTATTAGTATTAATAATACTGATATTAATATTAATATTTATTTTAATGAAAGTAATAATGATATTAATATAACCACTATAATTTAACTTGAAAAAAATAAATTTTAATACACCATTGTTACGTTTTATTAATTATATAATATTTACTAATTATATATTATAATATATTTTGAATATTCAATATTTATACATTTTAATATATTATAACATACAATCACTAATTATAGATAGCATCATATATATATATATATATATATATATATATATATATATATATATATATATATATATATATATATATATATATATATATATATATATATATATATATATATATATATATATATATATATATATATATATATATATATATATATATATATATATTTCAACTACTACATATACAATTATGTTTTAAATATTATGTAGATAACTATATTAATTATATATATATTGAAACAAATAACTCCAAGTACACATTTAATATTTTGCTAACGTTGGCAAACTATGTTCAAAACCATTTATATTCAATATACTTTTAATAGTTAACTAAACAGTTTTAAATAACAGGTTTTTAAATTAGGGATGAGCACGGTACGGAACCGGTACCGAACCGCACCGAAACTGAAAAGTACCGGTACCGAATTTACCCAATTTCAAATACCGGTACCGTACCGTTTTTCCAATACCGGTACCGGTTCGGTACCGGTAATTTTCGGTATTATACCGTTTGTCCTGAATTTACATTTTTTAGATTTTTACATGTATTTAATACGGTTTAAATACGTTTTTTCGATTTTTTCGGTACCGTATCGAAAAATACCGATACCGAATTAGACCAATACCGAATGGTACCGTACCGAAAAATACCGATACCTATTAGCTTAAAATCAAGGACCGGAACCGATACCGAATCCCGATCGGTACCGATTTTCGGTACCGGTACCGGTACGGTACCAGTTCGGTTTTGGGAAATCGGGAAATCTGCTCATCCCTGTTTTAAATTATCTTAAGTTATCTTTCATAATAATTAAATCACATAATTGTTTAATTTTTAATATATAATTATTTACATATATATTTATTTATATATACATTTCTATTTACAATTAAAGGTTCGTGAATTATCGAGAATAGTCAAAGGTCAAATGAATATATGAAAACAGTTCAAAATTTATGAGATTCAACATTACAGACTCTGCTTATTGTGTCGAAATTATTTAAATATTAAGTTTAAATTTAGTCAGAGATTTTCGGGTCGTCACAGTACCTACCCGTTAAAGAAATTTTGTCCCGAAATTTGAGTGAGGTGGTCATGGCTAACAATAAAAATGTTTTTATGACAAATATGAGTTGATAAATAGAGTTTTATAATCATCGAGTAATATAGATAAAATAATTTGATTTTATGAATAGTACGAGTGAAGCTATCACAAAAGAATGAAATGAGTAAATACAAGTTCGTCTTAACCGGTGATGTAGTCACGGTTGATTTCCGGAATTCAAGGAATTTAAAGAAAATCTTCGAAATAAAAATTTGATTCTTCGGAATTTAAGAAAATTCGGATCCTTTTTAATTAAATGTGATCATCTGCCTCGATTGATTTGTAGGATACTTCCATTATAAATTGACCCTTTCCGTTTCATTACTTTCACCACTTCAATACTTTCTTTCTTAATTCTTAATTCCAAGAATTGTGAAAATGCTTAATTCAGTTCTAATCCTCGATATTTTCCTAATTATCATTTCTGTCATCCTTCTTTTCAATCTTCCACCAGAAAAATCTGTTTACTTCTACTATTACCTTGGGGTGATACTATTCTTAATTATACTGTGTCTTTATATTGCTATTCGTATTAATCTCCACGGTTTGTAACCTACGTGTTGTTATTGGGCTTTATATTTTCTCTTATATTTTGGAGCTCTTTGCCTTTGTATTTTCTTCTCGACCTATAGTAAAGCGAGTAATGGTCCAAAATTTGTAAGTATGTAGTTTCGAATGAACTTAATGTTCTAAACAAGAAAGAACGTAATATCACGATTTGATTTGTCAAATTACTAGAATCACTGAGAATAGAACTATCAAAAATATATTTTCTTGATATGTTCGAAAGTTAAGCAGAATCAAAGAGTTATGTAACATGGCTCATGATGAAGTTATGATCTGTGAATCATCACGTACCATTAGAAACTCAGCATGACTTACTGTAATATAATCACGTTGATCAAGTGTCATTATATTATACTAACTCATGCATCAGTTCCCAACACTACTTCAAAAACATTCATATTTTGATTTGAATTTTTCAGAATTTAGAAACGAAAATAGTTTCCTTTCTGATGTAATACTGATAATGCGAGAAGATAAATGATTTCGGATAAGAATAGTTATGAAATTATCCTCAGAAATATCAAGGATATTTATAATAGAGGATACGATAATATCTTAGAATTTTAGAATCAAATTGTGATGAAGAAATTTATTCACAATGATTTAGAGCGATTACGGAGCAAGATATTCGCTAAAGATTTCATCAGAAACAGAATCATCAGGATTCTTTATGTACAAGTTTAGTCCTTGTGATTGTCCACAGTCTCCTTCATAATTTCGCATAATCCACTTTTTGGTACTAAATTTTCTATTGAGCGTATTCAACACTCCATTCTTTATCATGTTATACATATACATATAACTGTTGTTGTAGACATGCTGCGAGATTTCAAAATACTGATTGCTGATTCTCGGTAACTGGTACGGAAATTATCGTTACAAAACGCGGATGAGTATGGGATATAAACAGTTCTCCGGTAACGATGACGAAAAGGCAACTTATATATCAAAGTTATAATAATGTTTGTTCGAATGAAAGGTCGATGTTGATTTGCTGGAGCTGTGACAAAATTGACTAATTTGAAAAAGGATTTGCAATGTCATTTTCGGTAATAACAATGCCAACGGAGCTAGCACAGATAAGTGTTATACGTTTACTCAGGTTCCGAGTGTTTTCAGGTGCATAACTATATGCATCAATCTTTTCTTCCGTAGATGAAGTGCGATTAGTTCATCCTCTCGATTGAGGTGTTTTCAAGTATCATGAAAGGTTTGAACGCAGATTGGAATCGTCAAGATACAAATGAGATTTAAGTTGAAATCAAGTGGCAAACTTGAAGAGATGTTTAGTTTTATATGTTATAATCAATATTTTAATTCATTTTAATTGTCCAATGTTGGTAGTCCACGGTCGATAGTCCACAGTTAACAGTCCAATAACTCATATATAGTTTAATATATAATATTCGAATTGATTAATACGTATCGTGACCCGTGTACATGTCTCAAACTCGATCACAACTCAAAGTATATATATTATTTGAGAATCAACCTCAACCCTGTATAGCTAACTCTATCATTACTGCATATAGAGTGTCTATGGTTATTCCAAATAATATATATAGATGCGTCGATATGATATGTCAAAATCTTGTATACGTGTCCCGATATTTAAAATGCGTACATAACAGTATTTAAATGACGATAAATAAAGTGCGTAAAATAAATAACAGAAATTAAATGACGATAAATAAAATTGCGAGAATATAAATTGCGATAAATAAATTGCGATAATTAAATGTACAATAAGGAATTAACAGTTAGCTAGGAATAGTTAGCTAGGATTTTGTTAGCGTGGATTCTTAACAAAAAATTTCATAGTTAATTTGTTTGTTTCTAACAAATTTTATTTTGTCCAATGTTTTCTTCATTATGCCACTTGTCGGATTCTGATAGGTCAAAATTCAAATATGAAATTGAATGAAAATGGTTATTCTGTGGTGAACGGATACGTGCACCGGTGGATGTAAGTAGGATAGTAAATAACTATTGAATCAGATTTGAAAGAATGTACAGTGTAACTTATTAATGTGAAATCTAAATATTCCTCGGGTATTACCTACCCGTTAAAATATTTTCACCATTAATCGTTTGCACAAAAGAATTTTTAATTACAATATTTATGAAAATATACATACCTATATATATTTTCTTCAGATGTAATCAAGGATTTAATGAGTTTATATGATATTAAACTCATTTGATTTACCGTTAGAACAAGAATATATAATCTCTAAAACATTAGAGATTACACAATCGCCATGTCGAACGAAGATAAATGATGTAGAATGTCATGTAGTGTCATAACCCGACCTTAACCATAAGGACGAATACAATAACATATGATTTCATTGCGAGGTATTGACCTCTATATGCGACATTTTTCAAAAATTGCATTCGTTTTTACAATACAAACCATAGCTTTTATTACAAATACAAGGTTTAAACAACTTAATAATGATTATCGTTTAGCAATAATCTTAGACTTACAAACTTTACATGTGATAATAACAATACGACCTCCAACATATTTTACATTACAAATCCTCCGATATGCAGTTTTATTTTTGACACAAATATGCATACTCAAGATCTTGCTTAAATTCAACATGTTGCAGCGGAAGCTTTTAGTTATCACCTGAGAATAAACATGCTTAAAACGTCAACATAAAGTTGGTGAGATATAGGTTTAATGCCGGCAGCATTATAAATATAGACCACAAGATTTCATATGTAAATGTTTTAATAAAAATATTCTAAGTTGTTGAGCACTTGATAACCATACTTAACATTTAATCAACGTCGCATATTCCCTTTATTATGAAATATTACTACACCGTGCCAAGTGTAGTCACCGAAATGAAGTACTGTGCAACCGTTGAATACTGGTCGTCCAGTCCGGTTGGGGTTGTCAGGCCAGATAGATCTATCAACAGGATTCGCGTTTACAATACCTCATGTAAATAATAGTTACCAAGTTACAGGAAAGTATGCTAGTGGTACAACTCAACGTAGAATATATATTTTTAATCACTTGTGTCCATAACATAAATCATAAAATGCATGTATTCTCATCCCGAAATATTTAGAGTTTAAAAGTGGGACTATATACTCACTTTTGCCTTGAAGGTATTTATCACGACTTGGTCTCCGATTGATATCACAAACCTAACCATATATATAATATATCAACATATTTTCTTTTCAAGTAATCATTATATATATATATATATATATATATATATATATATATATATATATATATACTTTTAATACTTTTAATATTTTCTTAGTCCGTAGTTAGCAGTCCGATGTTAGTGGTCCATAATTAGTTGCTTAAATAAAATAAATAAAGACCCCATCGTATTCGTATTGATCAGAATTAATCTTAACCCATGGTACCATGTTGTCAAATGACGTGTTGCGTACATAAAGTACCGTGTTATCAAATGACGTGTTGCGTACAATCATGAGGTCTTATGATTAATCTTCTCGTGTTGTTTACGGGTGGTCCTGAAATATATAAAATCAAATCATAAGTAAATATATATTAAATATTATGTTAATTATCCAAGATATGATTAATCCGATTTTGTCATAATATGATATATTACAGGTCTTGAAGTGTTTTTAAAAATCAAACTAGAAAGATCTATTTAGTTTGCGAACAAGTTTGAAATCACTCAAACTATGTTCTTGTTGTTAAAATTTTACAACACAAAATAAGATAGCTATATAAATATGAATCGAATAAGGTTATGAATAAGGTTACTACCTCAAGTTACTTAGACAAAGCTACTGGAAAAGGTAAGAAAAATCTTGGAATCAAAAGAGTGGTGGAGTGGGATTGAAAGATTGGAAGTAATCTCCTTGAAATCGGATGACTATATTGATACGTTCTTGAGTAGGTAAATGAAGAGAGATTAGGGAGTGAATTAACTTGAAAGAAAATTGGAAATGAAATTGTATGTGTGTGTGTGCAAAATAGCATGATTATGGGATGGATATATAGGAGATTTAGTTTGTTTTCTTGCACAAAATTCACACATGAGGTTAAATGGCTGGTTCCCACATGTAACATCATGTCTAGTGGCTGATCATTGCAGTTTATTGTTGGTATATACCAATAGTAAATACGTATAGAAGCTGGGTATGATACGGTTACATATACCCTAGATATACTTGTAGAAATTTTGAGGAATCGGAACGAGAATTCAAATATGGACGGGTTTATAACTGTAAAAGAGGCTCAAAACTGGGCTTTTATTTTTGGGTCAAACCGGGCCAAAATAAAATTTTAAGACATTTTTAATAAAGCAATGTTAGCCAAAAAAAAAATTCCAAGCTGACCCTTGGACCCAGCCAGGGGCTCTGCCCCTTGGACCCCGCCAGGGGTTGCCACCCCTTGGACCCCGCTTATCGGGGGCGCTGCCCCCGAACCCCCGTCATAATCAAGATAAGTTCAAACAAGTGTGCACTCCACATAATCGTAAGTATATATGTCAAAGAACGTTACATATAGTTATCGTTTTGAAAACTTAAGTTAGTGGTCTCAAAGTATACTTATAACTCATTGTTGTTAGTTCACAATGAAATGTTAAACCATCCTTAAATCATGTTAAATATGTATAGATATGTACATATACATAATCGTATAATTATCGTGTGTTATATAGTTCGTGATATCATCAGTCAAATTGGACGGTCAAACGTTGTGTGAAACTCTTTTCAAAAACATAAGTCTCAACAGTTTGGATTGCTTATCATGTTGGTATGGTTTATTTTATGTAAATATTAATCTCATAAGTATAAAACGATCGGAAAAATCCGGGTCGTTACATGTAGAATGATGATTATGCTCAAGGTACAGAATGTGATGTTGAGGCGTGTGTTGTTGTGGTTTGTGTTGTTGCTGGTGGTACTGTTGATGTCGTTGATGTTGTTGAAGCTGGTACGTTTTGCACCATATTTTCCAAATCCACTACTCGAGCGCGAAGTTCGTTGACTTCTTCTATTATTTCAGGATGATTGTCGGTCGGAATGAGCGGATGAATAAGGTTTAGAATCTGAGATAGTATGTAATTATGATGAGATATTCGGTAAATGAGGGTGAAAATGGTATTTCGGACTGGTTCACCGGTAAGTGCTTCAGGTTCTTCGCCAAGAGGTGAATTTGATTGATGAAAAGGATCGCCTTCTTTGTGTCTCCATTGATTAAGTCGACTATGAACCCATCCGATGAATTGGGGATGGATGATTGGTTGATTCATTACGGTTATACAGCTTTCGGAGCTCGAGTGAAAAATCCATGTCGGAATAGCTGTCGGAATAACTATCGGAATAGCTATCGGAATCTGAGGGACTCGAACTGGTTGAAGGATTCATCTCGTACGATCAGATGAAGGATTTTCGATAAGAAATAGATTATAGGATGTAGATTAGTACCCTGCAATACATAATTTACATATGCATATATAATACCAAAATCCCATAAGTTACGGAGGAATCTACTGAATATGTTAGGCAAAGTTTATAGTAACAGATATGCAAAGATATGAATTAGTAGATACGCTAAGATATAAATTTTGTCTGTACACTATTCATGCAATCAATGCAGTAAGATGTGTCTAGACTAAGAATGATAAGTAGGTAATTTTTGACACGAAATGATAAGCAAAACTTTTGACATGCAGACACGGTCGAAGTCCAGACTCATTAATGCATCTAAGCAACTATCAGTTAGACACACTAATGCAAGACCTGGTTCGCTAAGACCACTGCTCTAATACCAACTTTCATGACCCGTCCTAATCCATCTGGACGAATACATTACATTTGGTTACATCGAAAGGTACTTGACCTCTATATGATACATTTTACAAACATTGCATTCGTTTTTAAAAGACCAAGTTTCATAACATCAAAAGTTGACGGCATGCATACCACTTCATAATATATCCAACTATAATTGACTTAATAATAATCCTGATGAACTCAATGACTCGAATGCAACGTCTTTGGAAATATGCCATGTATAATTCCAAGTAATATCTCTAAAATGAGCAAATGCGCAGCGGAATACTTCTTTAATACCTGAGAATAAACATGCTTTCAAGTGTCAACCAAAAGGCTGGTGAGTTCATTAGTTTTTCATAATCAATCATTTTCAATAATATAATAGACCACAAGATACTCATAATTAGAAAACAATCTGTGCAGGTCTATTCCTGCTGTAAAATCATTCATATGAAGAACACCGAAACCTTTCAAACAACTCACCAACGGTAGCTAATGCGTAGTGCAATGACAAAATCATCTCACCGTGGTAGTTAATACAATATAATTCTTACAACGGGGGCTAATGCGTACGTAATGCAAAATCATCCCTCCGAGGGTAGCTGAAACGGGGGCTAATGCGTACGCAATGCAAAATCATCCCTCCGTTACCAACTACAAAGTCGATTATAATACAATATAATACATCGGGGGCTAGTGCGTGCGTGCAATGCAAAATCATCCCGCCGATGGTAGTTAAAACGAGAGCTAATGTGTACGCAATGCAAAATCATCTCTCCGTTAACTACTAAATCGAACCTCTGAATCCAAATAATTCTATCATAGAATGTAGTTTTGAATATTTGTGTATATTTCGTCAATCATTTATAAAAGTAGTTCATGTATTCTCAGTTCAAAAATATATCTCAAAAGCATTTAGGAAACAGTTATAAAAACAGCACATGTATTCTCAGTCCCAAAAATGTAAAGAGTAAAAGGGAATCAAATGAACTCACAATATTGTATTTTGTAGTAAAAATACATATGACGACATTGAACAATGCAGGGTTGGCCTCGGATTCACGAACCTATATCATTTGTGTATTTATTAATATTCATAGTTGTAATTGAACACATATATATAAATGTATTAGTTATATCACTTTTATGTTAATAATATATATATGTTTTATATGTTCATTTTGTATATAAAAATATTAAATTTTGTTATGTTATATGTGTTAAATATATATATTTATGTATTTCATTTGCTTATCAAAATAGTAGTTCTAATTATACTAAGTTAATATTAGTAAAATAATGATAATAACATTAATAATATACTTTTGTTAATAATAACTCTATTAGTGATAATAACAATGATATTAATAATAATCCTTGTAAAAATATTAATTTTACTGTTTATGATAGTTATGATATTAATGATTTACTAATAATAATAATAATAATAATAATAATAATAATAATAATAATAATAATAATAATAATAATAACTTTATTAAAAATGATAATATTAATAATAATAATGATATTCTTAATAATAATAATAATACTAATAGTTACAAAAGTGATACTTATACTAATATTAATGAGATAAATGATAACTTGTATAATTTTCATCATAATAATAATAATCCTAATCATAATCATAATAATAATAATAATACAACTATTAGTGATAATAATAATAATTTTCATACTTATATTTATAATCATAATAAATGAGAATTTTATCATAATACTTATATTAGTAATTATAATATTAATAACTATAATACTAATAACAATAATTATAATACTTATAAATGTAAACATAATAATAATAATTATATTACTAATAATAACAATAATAATAATAATAACAATAATAGTATTAATAATAACAATAATAATAATAATAATAATAATAATAATAACAATAATAATAATAATAATAATAATAATAATAATAATAATTATAATAATAATAATAATTATAATAATTATAATAATAATAATAATAATAATAATAATAATAATAATAATAATAATAATAATAATAATAATAATAATAATAATAATAATGAAATATGTATACCCTTTCAAAAGCCATCCTAAAAAGAATTGTCGCATACAAGACTCGAACCCATGACCTCTCGGACACCCATCAACATACCCAGCCATATGTTCCAATCCGTTTTTCTGAGTTAAAATGGATCTAAAGTCTATTATCCTATATTTCCTGTTTCTCTTCTTCTTCACCACATAACTGAAATCGACCAGAGATAATCCAAATCCAAACAATGAATTTAACCATCTTAATTTATGACTTGGAATCTAAATAGAACGACCCATTTGCTAGACTTGTATAAATAAATAAAAATAGCAGCGGCAGTCACCAGTTACCACGAACATTATTTAAAACAAAATCAGTGATTTTAAAAATTGGACACTTATAGGTTGTAATCCCAACATGAATTAGTTCATACATCGTTCATGGAAACTTTTGAGATCATTATCTTAACTCGAATCATAACAGAAACTTAGAATTTGTTCTAAGAACACTCGGTTGACTTTTGTTTCTAAAAACTTTGACCTCAAAATTAGTAATCGACATAAGGAATTGGAGGTTGAGATCTTACAGAAAGTTTGCTTGGAGGTTTCCTAACAAGACTGCATTTGTGGATTATGAAATTGTATTTGATCTCGTGGTTTTGTGAATTTCACTCATGAACAGAGTCGGTTTTTGGTTTTTTTAATATCCGGTGTAATTCATCATAACAAAACAGCCTATACTAATTGTAGTTGGTAAAGCTGGTGGAGAATAATTGGTTCTGCTTAACAACAATGAGTTACTCGCTTATTTTATAGCAATTCAAGTCAATCAGAAAATTAATCAGACAAACAAAATAAATAAATTAAAATACAGAAAACAACCTCTAACAGATTCATACATCTGATAATGATGTGTAATAATTTTTGACAAGAAACAAAAAATATAAACGGGTTGATAGGAATGTGCATCTGGATTTTACTGAAGTCGAATCCCAAAAAAAAAAAAAAATTTGATACGGGTAATAACAGGAAAACAGATTTTTATTTATATCTTTTTTTATTGTTTTATTTTTAATAAACATTAATAATTAATAGATATATTAATAACAATAATTATAATACTAATTAATAATAATTTTATTATTGCTACCCTTTTATTAGTAATATTATTAATAATGTTGTTAAATATATAAATGATAAAAGTGTTAGTAACATTATGATAATATTATTAATAACAATAGTGATAATTTTAATGAAAAGTTAGGTTTATTAATAATAATGATGATAATAACTATGATAATAATAATATTATTAATGATAATAATAATAAATTGTATTATTTTAATAATAATAATGATAAAAATAACAATTTCTAATGATAATTGTAATAATGCTTATAATAGTAATAATCATAATAATAATGTATCAAATTACATGTGTCAAAATCTATATATAATAATTTTATTAGTATTAATAATACTGATATTAATATTAATATTTATTTTAATGAAAGTAATAATTATATTAATATAACCACTATAATTTAACTTGAAAAAAATAATTTTTAATACACCATTGTTACATTTTATTAATTATATAATATTTACTAATTATATATTATAATATATTTTGAATATTCAATATTTATACATTTTAATATATTATAACATACAATCACTAATTATATATAGCATCATATATATATGTTTATGTGTGTGTGTATATATATATATATATATATATATATATATATATATATATATATATATATATATATATATATATATATATATATTTGCCAGAGATCGCAAGGACTCGCCGGGATATCCTCCGGAAAATAAAAGCTAAGCTAACTACTACTAAAAACTAACTAAAAGCTTGAAAATATAAAGTGAATTACAAATTGAGTGTGTGTTGAAATGGATGGAGAAAGCCCTTTAAATAGACTTGAAATTTGCCTGCAAACGGCTGACAGGCCGTTTGGCAGGCCGTTTGCCAGGTTTGCCCGTTTAAGGTGCCCGTTTGATCTGGCCGTTAGGCATGCCGTTTGTGAGCCAGGCAGGCTGTTTGGCAGGCCGTTTGGCAAGCCGTTTGGTCTGCATGGTCAGCTAATTTTCACTGGATCGTAACTTGATTTCTTGTCTTTCACCGTTTTCGCTCTAGAATCTTCGTTTTAGCTCCGTTTTACTTGATTCTTTTTGCATCGCCTTCGTAATTACTTATTCTACAAAATCAACCAGAAAAGCGATAATTTTGCCGACAAAGTTTGAATCTTTATTGTTCTAGGGCTTAATATTGGGGGTAAAAATGTGACTTTTTGGCCGATATCAAGCAGCTACAGCTGTCCTAACAGGAGTGGTTGCTTTCCAACTGATACTAAAAGTACTTAATTTTGGCAAGTGTTGTGGTACTGATAGAATTGGGAATGAATGTGTTGAATGGTGGAGTTGGGTGACGGTGGTGGTGACGGAGGCGGTTGGGAGGTTGATCACCACCGAAGCACCTAAAGATTTCATCGAAATCATAATTTTGATTTTCGTTTTGGGTGTTTGTTACTATATAATAGAAATAGAAATAGAAATGGAAGTAGTAGTGGTGGCATGGTAAGACTCTTACCTTCCAATGTGGAGGTCAAGGTTTCGATTCCAGGCACCCACAAAGTTATTCTCTATCATGGCCACGGAAGTTCGCCTGCAATGACTCCGGGCTGCTCGCAAAGCGGGTGGTCGCCCTGGGATTAGTCAGTTATAAAATAAAGTTGGATACCCAGGTTAAAAAAAATGGACGTTGCAGACTAGAAGACGATGTCTAGTGTTATTATGCAATCATAAAATCTTATCCATATTTTCATATTTTTTTATTAAATTATTATTATTATTATTATTATTATTATTATTATTATTATTATTATTATTATTATTATTATTATTATTATTATTATTATTATTATTATTTCGAAATGCAACATATTTCATTAAACAACTATTATTATTATTACTCTTGTAATACTAAAATACACCCGAAAAATCGTCGTCACCCACCCCAAAATACCCAAATTTACTCTTGTAATACTAAAAGTCCCCCGAAAAATCGTCGTCACCCACCAAAATACCCAAAACGACAACAACCCAAAAAACAAAACCATCCCCAGAACTTTATCACACATACACTTTTCGCCGCCCCACTGTGCTAGTAGTTTTGTGCAGCTTTGACAGCTTTTGTTTGTGAATGGACCAAGATGTAACTTGGTTTAAAACGTGTTTAAACCTCAAAATGGATCTGGAAACATCATTTCTTTATCTCCATTTACATAAATTACTCTCAACCTAGAGAGAGAGTAGTGTGAGAAGATGAAGCTCAAGGTTGGAGATGGTGGTGATTTCAACACTCTTTGGAGCATAACTTCTTTCAGTTGTGGGCTCAAATTTGGTAAAGAGGTGAAACCCAAATTTGAAATTCTTATACTTTGATTCTTGATTTGGGGTTGGGTTTAGGGTTCTTGGTGATTATGAACCCTAATTTTGGTATTTATGAGTTTAAGTTGTCACTATTTGGTGCAAAGCAAGCACCGATTAGGAGTTTTGGGTTGGGTGATTGTTTTAACAAGATAAATGGAACCTAGATGATGATTAAGTGCTAAGAATTGAAAATCTGTCAAGAAGAAACAGGTTCATAACCCATCTACAACTAACCATAATCAAAGAACAAATTAAAGAAATATGTATATTTATATTTTCGAGAGCAAGAGTAAAGAAATACGGATTAATACAAATCATGAAATTAAAGATTAATTACAAGAACAAACTTTTTTACACAATCAGTTGAACAATATCCGTAAAGCTAGGTTGGAAGCCAATCTTTACCAATCCGCACCCTCCATTGATTTCTACTTCGAAAAAGAACAACATGATTTGCTTGTACAAACCCCATTTCTCCATCACCGTATCTACATAATATACCAAATTCCCTAGGATGTTCGATTGAATGATTATCATCGTCATCATCAGAAGATGATGATGATGAATTTGATGTTGGCGCCATTTAATCTTGAAATCTTGAAATGTTGAAATGCGTAAAAATTGGGAGTGTTAATTTTCTTGTTTGCAGGTTTAATTTGCAAGTGTGTTCTCGAGTTTGTTTTTGCAGAAAGAAAATGGGAGAGAAGTATAAGAGCCTAGTCAACTAAAGCTATTCAAAAAATATTCTAGAGCCATTAAGTCAATTTTATTATTATTTTTATCATATATAATCAAATCCAAAAGTGACAAGACTAATGAATAGTATATCATATATAATCAAATTGCAAGGGTGACAAGACTAATGAATAGTAACTCCGGGACAACCTGCCTCGGTTAACCGGGTTAACCCGGCCAAACCCGTTTTCTTTTTGTTTTTACTTTTTCTTCCTTTCTTTTTAACCGATCGTTAATCGCCGCGAAGCGCGGTAACCACCTAACTTGTTATATTCATAAACATATTATTAGGGTCCACGAAACTTGATGTTGATACCGTTATTGAATTTCTATTAAAAATCAACATATCTTTTTACATAAAATTATATATAAATAAATAAACAATGTTAAATATATTTAAATTATTTTTTAGATAGTTGTGTTCACTTTTTTTGAGAGACATATGGATAAGCTCAACGTGAGGCACTTATTATGTACTAAGTTAACCTTGCTCAGACCTCCCAACGATTTAAGAAATTGAAATATCACACAATAAGGACCTAGTGGAATTAATGTAAGTACTTATATTAATTAATTAAGATAAATTTACAAGACTTTTAGAATGTGTTGTGTCAAATGAAGCTACTTCTATTTATACTAATTCTACTACAAAATGAATGACTATGATTAAACAAAATTAACGGATAAGATACATGTACTAGAAACTCAAGTACGTACATTCTTCTACCTTATTCTAGAGATGTTTATAACTTTATATAGTCTCCACATTATGTTTCTAAAAATTTTTTACAGCTACAAAATAACTAACTGAATGACATGAATACACAATTGCTCATTATTTTGTTGTTATTATTTTATAAGCATCGTGTATACCGATTACTTGGATGATTACTAGTTTTATGAAATTGTCAAATTTTATGTTTTTTTGTAGGTTGTAACAAAAATGTTCGAAATCTAAAATATACACTAGGTAACTAGTATAATTACAAAGTTAAGTGTTTAAAAATAAATGAGGTTTTAATGATTTAATGAGATAAATGGGTATATATGACGGATTTAAATGTTTAAAATGAACATTTATAATATTATTATTTTCAAGTGAATAAATATGTTAATATACAATTTAGTTATGGGCATATATGATATTAATTCATTTAAGTTGATATATATGTGATTTTAAAGTTTAGAAAGGGTATATATGTTAAATACTCTTTATTCTATTAAAATTGCTTCAAGTGTTTTCCTTATATTCAAAGTAAATTTAACTAAATTCATTAAAAAGTAAAAAGATAGTGTAACAATTGTGTCTAAACTAGGTAGTTCGATACTTCGATATTATTGATTGGTTTTTGTTAGATACGAGCATCCGTACGTAAATTAATGATATCGTATTCATACCCTAAAAAAATAAAAATAAAAAAATAAAAAAAATTTGTTTTTGTTATCACACTCATCTTTATTAGTTATTGTTTTTTAAGT
The DNA here is from genome assembly GCF_046630445.1 of Rutidosis leptorrhynchoides. Classification (NCBI taxonomy): domain Eukaryota; kingdom Viridiplantae; phylum Streptophyta; class Magnoliopsida; order Asterales; family Asteraceae; genus Rutidosis; species Rutidosis leptorrhynchoides. Next base: position 45,336,078 of record NC_092343.1, read on the forward strand.
GAATAATTATTATAGATATAATTAATATTAATATTAATATATATTGTTATAAATAATTAGGTGAATATTATTTTTCAAATACAGATAAACTTATACAATAAATAAAATTTACTTGAATTATTAATTTTAATTTTAATATTATTACTCGTAATTATTAATTTTGATATTATTACTCGTAATTATGGAGTATTAAGCATAGGGATGACATCAGGTCGGGTTTGGGCCGGGCTTAGGCAATCCCAAACCTGAACACGGTTTGAAAACTCTGTTCCAAACCCGGTCCCATACCCGTCGGGTCCCCATTTACTTACTAGCCGTCGGGTTATCGGGTTTCTCCGCGAATAAACGGGAATCCCAATATATTTACTAAATGTAGGGTTATCGGGTTTTTGTAGTGTATCGAATATCCTCGTTGTTAGCCGTTATCATTCACCATTCCCTTATTTCAGTTTATGTTTCAATAATGATATTAAATTAAACCATATACTAAATGGCGTATGAATCGACAAATCTATTTGGCTGAAAACTAAACACCTTATTAATTTTTCCCTTTTATTTGCCTTATTAACCTTTGCACAAATGGTGCACTTTTGATTAAATTTTTTAAAATTATTAATTTACATAGCCCTAAAGGCTATGCTTAAAAAAAGAATATGTGCATGAATGATGATACAAAAAGTGTATGAAAGTGGTTATTAGCAAGTTAGTGAGATAGTTTTCAACAAAATACAACCATGTATTGCATGTCCATAAAGCTTAAGTATAGGTTTTAGTGCTATGCTTAAAAAAATATTTTTTTTATTTGCCTTAATAATCTTTGCACAAATGGTACTCTTTTAATTAGTTTTTTTAAATAGCCACTAACGTGAGTATGTGAATTTTAATTGACTTTTAATATGAAGTGGATAGTCACCGATGATCATTTTTACAGCGCGCGAGCGCGCGCGCGCGCGCGCGCACACACACACACATATATATATATATATATATATATATATATATATATATATATATATATATATATATGTATATTTATATATAAATTTGAAAGTATTACTGTATAAAATAATAGGAATTAAAAAATAGACTATATATATATATATATATATATATATATATATATATATATATATATATTGTGTATTTTTTTAATTCCTATGATTTTATACAGTAATACTTTCAAATTTATTTATCTTATATTGATAACCTTACTAGATATTATTAGCATAAATATATAGGTTGTATATAGCGATTATTATTTAGTTTTGTTAAACATTTTTTTCCGTTAAAGTATTTTAAACAACTAAATTATGTTGGTTTGATTGGTTAAAAAATTAGTTATCCGAGTTTGTTAAATTTATTTGGGTTTTTTTATTTTGTTAATCATAGTACGTGTAAAATAATTTAATGTGAGACATATAATTTTGTATAACAACAACTTTCTCGTCAAACCCGCAGCAATGCGCGGGATGACCCCGATACTAGTTGAGTTCTAAATCTGAAATAATATACTATATATAAATATAGAAAAATTGTACAATACTCATTGTAGCTTATATTATTATTACGGAGTATCAAATATATTATAGTTATTAATGAAATTGGAATCGCTTTCGGGTCGGGTATACGGGCATATGGGCTGGGTATTCGAGTCGAGTATGCGGGTTTGTATCTAAACCCATTTCCATACTCGAACTCAGAAAAAAATTAAAATCATCCCCATACCCGGCTCAAAACCCGAATACCCGGACATGAACTCGCCCCAAAAGTGTCGGTTTCGGGTTTACCAATCAGAGGTGTGGGTCTTTTTCCATCCCTAATTAAGCAGAAGTATTTTGGCGCGAAAATCCAACCCTACTATTCTAACCTCAAGTTCTAGAGTATAAAAAAGGTTTTCGCACTGAACAATACTTTTTTCTATTTCAATCCACTCATTTCATTCAACACAATTAAAAATCAATGAAAATGGAATCAATCAACTCTCAAGGTAATTTCAATTTCCTTTATGAATTTGTCAACAGGGATATATCCATAAGTTATTCGTCAAAGAAGAGCTGCCCATTTAGGTTGTGATTAGAGTAGATAAAATAGAGTTCAGTGAACACTGGCTTGCTCAGAAGCATGATTCGCATCTGAAGCAACATTCTTGAGATGTTGTAAGATGATCCGGGATTGAGTAAGTGATCGCAAAGGAGAGACTTCTAATCCAATTAGCAGTACCTTAGAATATCTAAGATTGCACATCTGTTAATGTTAAGGCATAATTTAGTATTGAGTGGTGGAATATTATTATAGTTGGACCAACTAGGATTAAGAAAAGCCGAGACTTTCCTTCAGGGATATACCACTTTGTTCATGTACCTAGGATTCTATCCATAAGGTCGTTTAAACCCTCTAAGGTTAACGTTGGGAGTAGGGATATCCGTCTTAGCCAGAATCTTCAAAGCCTAAACTCTTAGTGACAAATCAGTTAGGTTCATAGCCCAGTTGATTGATGTTTAGTGTTTATTCTAGGAAGCTAAACTCTTGTGATCATTCCCCATCAGAATTCTATTCTTCATACCTACCTGTTTTTATCTTTATAATTTATATTACCTTTAGTTAATCTGAACTTATCACCACTTGTCACTAGGGTTAACTATATAGGCACTTTTGTCCCACGTTACTGAGCAAACATACAAAAATAGGAACATGAGTTATATTTACCAATTACTCGTTAAAAGAAAGACAAGTAGGTGAATTATAGCTAGGAAACCCCAGCTAAATATAAATAATAAAACCGTTACTCTCTTTTGGTAGCTGATTCTGACGTGTTGCGACCTAACGACACCGCACAAATAAAACCGTCCGTTTTAGCCATATCATTGTAGTAACAAGTTTTAGGCGTCGCTGTCGGGGATTGAATTTTCTGTTTGTTAAGGTAATCGTTGATTTTGTCAAGATATCTGAGATTCTTGAGTGGTGTCTAAGAAACACAATTATACACAGACTTGGTTGTTGGATTTTCCGAACAGTCTCCAATTATATTGGAGCCAAAAGGATCCTACCTCTCCGTTGTCGGCCTGGCCACTTGTTTCATAAGATAAATTGATAAGAAACACACATGCTTAACAAACAGGGAGTTTGTCGGTATAGGATTTAAAGTCGCCATTATAGTAAACCCTTTTCAAAAACTATAAAAACAAAATATTAATTATGGTATTAATTTCTGTAGATTTCAGTTCAAACTTAACCGATTACGAAGAAAGTACGAAAGGCAGTTGCTCTCCCACAACTTCAAAAACCGGAGAAGTTTTTCTTTATAAGATCAAAACAAATCTAAACCCTGATGAATCTCATCAAGAATTAATTCTTGATCCTTGTAGTCCAAGAAGCCGGATAACTTCATCCGACTTAGAGATTTCATTACTTTTGGATAAGTTTTACTCAAATGAACCAGGATTCGACCCTCTTCACGATCCAAAAGGGAGGCTCAGTCTAAATAAACTCCTCATTATGGAAGATGAAATACGGGAAGAATACCCAACAATTTTCAAATATCCGGACTTGTTTGAATATGTTCCAAGAGACAAACGACACATTGATAACTCATATCCTCCGTTCACTGGAAATCTGTTAAATCCTAGCAGAAGGTTAGACGTCTATAGAGAATTCGTTAGGCACCTCTATTCCTCGAATTTCCCATTTTCAACATTTCAATTGAATCTGTTAAAAGAGCTGCATGATCAAGTTCGTTCTCTTCACAAACTGTTAAAGGGATGTGGGGATGATATTTTTGGCAAGTATCGGGATGCAGAAATAAATCTCAAATTCGATTTAGAGTCATTCGTCAGTTTTCTTCCCCATATCAGTGATAAGGAATTTTCTCAAATTCATATCAACCGTTATGTCGCAGCAATGATTTCTGAATTAGAATTTTGGATTGAAAGCAAAAAAACTAACCCTATTTCAAAATATGGAGATCGAGATTTCTTCTACGTTGATCCAGTCTCATTTCTCATCAAACGATTAATCGAAGTTTTTCCGGATTCGATCGAGGAAAGAATACATCATAATTTTTTCGCAAAAAGAAAGGAAATATATTCAGAACTTGTGCAAATCCTCACTATGTCAAAATTTCCATTTACAACTCCGCAAAGAAAGATCATTTTAGAAATATCTGAAAACTTTAAATTTACTATCGGTGATCCTGACTGCGCGGAAGATCTTTTATTTCAAGACACAATGTCAAAACTTCTTTTCGAACTTAATTATCAAGATACTGGACCTAGGAATGGAATTTCAAACATTAAAAAAGTTAGAAAGGGCTTTGGTAAAACTTATGGACGGCATCGGAGATTTACAAAAGCGTGAGCGAAAAATGCTAAGTGACTTTGAAATATTTTCAGTACACTCTCTGATTTACTCTGGATGGTCAAGGAGACGTTAAATTTATCTTTCTTTCAGCGTCATTTTTGGAACTTAGTTGTGGAACCTGTATAATTTGAGTTATTAATAAAATAATTTTTTTTATTTTACTCCGTCTATTTGTCTTTGCTTTTAATTTTTAGTTTAATTGGTAAAAATAATCGGATTAAGATCCGAAGCAAAATTTTGTTTATCTTTTATTAACTTAGTGATGATTTTTAAATTTTTTTTTAAAATATAAAAAAACTCGCAGTCAGGTCGGGAAAATAAGTCCGTGAGCCACACGGGCCCATTTTTCTTCTCCTTTTCTTCTCTGCCTCTCATTTTTCTTCTTTCTTTTTTCTTTTTTTCTTCCTCCTCCCTGTTTCCTTCGATCGACGGCCAAACACCACCACCATCATCATCAAATCTTGACCAAATTTAACGATTCAAAGCTATAATCCGCATCTCTCGTGCCTCTTAAACACGTTTCCATCTTCAATTTCGCATAAAAGGTACTCTTTCACGGTTAAAAATCGGGTTTTTACTCGAAGTTAAATTTTTGGCTTTTGAGAAAAATTGTGTTTTATGCTCAATTTTGATTTCCTTTATGCTTAGTTAGACAATGTGATTTATATGTGTTAGGTTTTATGTTCGATTGAGGCATTTTTTATGTTCGATTGAGGCATTTTGGTTAACTTTTAGTTCTCGATTCGTTAGTTTGAGTTTTAGGTTAGAAATTGGTGAAATTTTTAGAAATTTGATGTTTTGCTTGCTCATTTAGGCTTAGTGATTCATCTAGAGTACTTAGAAACTAGTTTTTGGAACAAGTTAGGATTGTTTGATTGAAAATTGAAACTTTGATAAACTATACGAAATTATGCTTAAGTTTTTCCTATAGTTAAATCATATTTAGAACTTATGATGACTTGAAAATTAGCCTAAATTAAGATATCATTGACTTGCAAATGAAATTGCTAGCGCATGAATGGTTCCAGAATGGTAGATTGAACACGGGAAAATGAATCGGCCCGTATCTCCTAGCTTTTACGGTAGAGAGTTTATGAGTAATGCCGAGCATTCTTCACTCAGTGAAATTTTGTTAGAATCTATTATCCTTTCCTTCGTAGAGAGAAGCCTTCGGATGTATTTATTTTGGTTGGGGACTTTGGACATGGTGTCCAGGAATCTTCCATCAAGTTTGTAGGAATCAAGCTTGGATGGTTCCTCCTGTAGCCTTTCAGGGTTGGGTACACGAACTGGAGGTGTAGTGGACAGCTTCTGAGTATATGTCGATTTGTTCTTGAGCCTAGATGACCTTCTCAGTGGTTCTTCTTCTGAGATTACGGAATCTATTTGCTTAGCTTCCTTTATGTGGGGGTTTTGGATAGTATTATTAGGTAATCTTCCTTGTGGTCAGGTTTCAAATCGTTGTGATAACTGTCCGAGCTGCGTTTATAGACTTTTGAGCAGAGCCAATTGATTTCTCATTAGTATCTCCGTCTGGTCTTGTATAGATGTAATTCTATGATTTAACTGTTGTTGTCCTTGGATCAACTGAGTCTACTGATCATCAGTCCCGAGAGTAGGGCTGGTTACTTTAGTAATTTGGGTGGTTGGGGAATTTTTCTCAGCTGGTGGACCAGTGAGTGGAAGTGGTTGATCGTAGGTCAATTGAGATTGTTGGGGTAGATAAGGTGGGTAACGATAGCGAAAAGGCTAGTTGTTTCTTTGGAATTGGTTAACCCTAAGTTGTTGATTGAATCCGAGATTTGATTGACGAGCTGGGTATTGAACGTAACAGACTAAACCGTCAAGGTTCTCGTACTCAACTTGGTATTTTTCAGTGGGTTACGGGTTGGTACAATTGACACAAGCCTGAACCTGGTTAACCTGCTGTGACTGTGTCTTCAATTCTCCGAATTGTTTGGCAAGAGATTCCATCTTATCCATGAGGGATTTTATGGCCTCCGTTTGATTCTTAAGTGCGGAGAGTGGGGCAGATGGTGAAGTTGTTTCACCACTGTTCCAGTCATGATGATGCATTGTCATGTTCTCGAGCAATTCCCATGCTTCGTCTGCGGTTTGGTTTATCAGATTTCCTTGAGCTGCTGCATCGATCGTCGTCCTGTGATTTACCGTAAGACCATTGTAGAAGGTACAGATTTGGGCTGACCGTTCTAACTGGTGATTTTGGCATTTTTTCAGCAGGGTTTTGAATCGCTCTCATGCAGTGTAAAGAGATTCATCATAACTTTGTTTAAAGTTAATGACGTCATTCTTAAGTTTGGTTTGTTTAGAATGAGGGAAATATTTGGTTAGGAATTTAGTGGTCATCTCCGTCCATGACGTGATGGAATCTTTTTCCAATCCTTCAAACCATGTTTCCGCATGATGAGTGAGATAATAGGGAAACAAATATAGACGGACTATATCTTATCCTATCCTTGGCTGTTTGTAGGAGTTTGAAAGGGGTATGAATTTATCAAGGTGAGAGTTAGGATCGTCATTCGGTAATCCGTGAAATTGACAGCCATTTTAGATGAGCTGTATAATGTGATGTTTTAATTCGAACGAGTGTCCTTAAATCTCCGGGAATCTGAGCGGTCCTCCTCGACCTTCAATCGAGGGTTTGGTGTTTTCTGCTAAAGTAACATATAACGCCATTCGATTTCTGATTCGTTCTTCTTTGCTTGCTTTAGAGATTATTGTGTCTGGATCATGTACGAATAACAACGTCCCTGGTCTAGATCGGGTTTGGGTCATACACTGTGTAGTGACCCGAACTTTTCCATGTTTATATATATATTAAATGAAATTGTTATTTACATGATTAAGTGTTTCCAACATGTTAAGCAATCAAACTTGTTAAGACTTGATTAATTGAAATAGGTTTCATATAGGCAATTGACCACCTAAGTTGACCGGTGATTCACGAACGTTAAAACTTGTAAAAACTATACGATGACATATATATGGTTATATATATAGTTAACATGATTTTATTATAAGTATGTATCTCATTAGGTATTTTAACAATGAGTTATATACATAAAAATGAGACAATTAATTTAAGAAACTCGAAAACGATATATATAACGATTATCGTTATAACAACGTCTTACTAGGTACATATGAATCATATTAAGATATTGATACACTTGGTTAATTATGTTAAATGATAAGTAAATATATTATTAAGTGTATTAACAATGAAATACATATGTAAAAATAAGACTACTAACTTAATGATTTCGAAACGAGACATATATGTAACGATTATCGTTGTAACGATATTTAACTGTATATATATCATACTAAGATATATTATATATCATAATATCATGATAATATAACAATTTAACATCTCATTTATTATAATAAACAATGGGTTAACAACATTCAATGATGTGGTAGCGGAGTGGTATAAAATAGTTATTAATTTTAGCAGAAAATCTATTAAATACGATACAATTTTACACAAGATATTTATTTATTTAGAGAACGGATATACTTAAACCTTGCTACAACACTTATAGGCAGTGTACCTAATCGTACAGTAGTGTAGTTTTTAGTAAGTCCGGTTCGTTCCACGGGGAATCTTTTTAAACAAAGCTTAACGCTATATTAGTTTACTTTTATAAAAATACAAATATATATATAAGTAATATTATTATTATAAAGGGGGGTTTTTACCGTTTAATGACCGGTTTGTCGATTTTAAAACTTTAGTCGCAGTTAAAACCTAATGTAAAATATTAAATAAATAAAAGACTTAATTTAAAGCGTAAAATAATTAACGATAATGAAATTGCAATAAATAAAAATGTGATAAAATAAAATTGCGATAATTAAAAAGTACGATAATTAAAAGTGCGATTAAATAACAATAAATAAAAGTGCGATAATTAGAAGTGCAATTAAATATAAAATAAAGGAAATTAAATATGAAATAAAAGAATTATGCTTATTTAAACTTCCGTAATCATGATGTTTGACGTGTTGATTTTAGTTTTATGCCCATGGGATAATTGTCCTTTGTCCTGGATTATTTAATATGTCCGTCTGGTTTTTGTCCATAACAGTCCATCAGTCATAAATATAAAGTGCGAGTGTCCTCGTCAAATTATTCTTATACTCGAAGTTAAATATTCCAACTAATTGGGGACTTAAACTGTAACAAGATTTTAATACTTTGTTTAATAATTACACCAGGATGTCGACTGAGTGTAACCCAAGGTTTTAATATTTTGTTATCAATTATACCAAGTGTCCTTGTACATAATTTCACCCCTGTTTTAATTATTCTAGTGGCTATTAATCCATTCTCGTATCCGGTTAAATGAACGATTATTCGTACATATAAATACCCCGCCCATCGTGTCCGATTGAGTGTATATGGTAATTTATAGGGACGTCCAATTGTAAATCTTTATATTAACATTAACAAACTATCATTTAGTTAAACAAATATAAAGCCCATTAATAGCTCATAGTCTAATTTCCACAAGTGTCGTTCTTTTGTCCAAACCCCAATTATGGTACAAAGCCCAATTACCCAATTTTAGTAATTAGCCCAACATCATGATTACTTCGTTTTAAATAAGCATAATAATAACTTAGCTACGAGACATTAATGTAAAAAGGTTGAACATAACTTACAATGATTAAAAATAGCGTAGCGTTACACGGACAGAATTTCGACTTACACCCTTACAATATTCGCTAACATACCCTTATTATTAGAATTATAATTAAAATTAAAATATAAATTATAAATATATGTATATATTTTACGTATGAATGAGGAGAAGAAAAAGATGATGATTACGATCAGAATGCGCGAGCTTTATAGGGAGTTTCTGAAATTGGGGCTCCGCGACTCGCGGCCTTTTTGGCCTTCAAACTCCGCGAGTCGCGGAGTTTACTTTTACAGCTCACCCATGTTTGGAGTCTTTCTTGCCGACGATTTATTTTATATATATAATATATATATAATTAATATAATTAATTATATATTATATTATATTTATATACATAGTTAACTTGTAATTTTTAGTCCGTTGCGTCGAGCGTTAAGAGTTGACTCTGGTCCCGGTTCCGGATTTTCGAACGTCCTTGCGTACAATTTAATATCTTGTACTTTGCATTTTGAATCTTGTACTCTTGTAATTTCGAGACGTTTCTTATCAATAATTGGAACCTCTTTGATTGTCTTTTGTACTTTTGAGCTTTGTGGTCATTTGCGTCTTCAATTCGTCGAATCTGTCTTTTGTCTTCACCTTTTATTATTTAAACGAATATCACTTGTAAATAGAACAATTGCAACTAAAAGCTTGTCTTTCTTGAGGAATAATGCTATGAAATATATGTTCGTTTTTAGCATTATCAAATATTCCCACACTTGAGCGTTGCTTGTCCTCAAGCAATATCGTCTTGAAATACTAGAATCACTTCTTTATTCTTCACACTTTGTACATCAGTGATTTCTATACGGCGGTATAAACAATGGTAGTAACGATATGGTTTACAGTCCCACATGACTATAAAATTTAGATCCATTAAGGAAATTGGATTTTTATGAAAATATTTGATCTTTTGAAAATTAAATCTAGTTTTTACCCTAGATAAGTTTTCCGGAATAACCCTTTACTGGTGTTTGCAAAATATTTTTGTGGGTTTGGTGGGTTTCAGATTTGAAAATTTTAGCTCAAAACTTATGGTTTTGTGTCACCCACTTGCTAACCTTGTATTTGGAAAGCAACACGTCCCGTTTACTTGTCCCGTATATTACCTTTCGGTAAACTACCGTCCGGTTGTAAAGGAAAGCGTTGAACAAGCAACTGTTAAGGCAATGTCCCCTGACATGCTTTTAATTATGGTCTATAACGTGTCGGACGCAATTACTATCCTTGGTATGAGCAATAGTAAAGCTCACCCTTATAATTTTTTGGTATGGCACAAGGTCCTGTCTTTGACCACTATGCAACCACCGTTCTTACGGTTGACACCCGATTTGGTTCAGGTGACCTAATGAATTCCAGGTGAATTCCTAGGATTTTACGTTCAATGGTAATGAACGCATTGAAAATAGGGTTTTCAGAAAACAAATCGGTTTGTAATTTTGATCAAAATATTTTCTCGTTCAAGCTCGAGTTTAGATATCATTGAATTCCATGAGTTTGTAATTCTCAATCTTTAAGGTCAATCTCTAGGATTGAGTAATATCAGTCTTAAAAGCTGATTTTTTTTTTATCTTTTAAGGAGATTATCCTTTCTGGGGATCTGATTCATTAGTCTTATCAAGCTAATTTGCATGGTGCCCCCCCATTGTACGAGATAAATCCTTCTCATGGTTAGGATAAATCTGACCACTTGGCGACCCTGTTTAATGCTGAGGTCCGTGGATTTCCTGCTGATTTTAGTGATGACTTTTCTGGATTTTTCGTCAACCTACAGCTGGTCTGGACGACAACTTCATGACCTAAATCAAGAAGCGCGTGTCTTTTTTGGAAGACTTTACTTCCTTTTAATGATGGAATTGATTCATCGTGTAGATCCATCTCTTCTTTTCTTTCATCGGGTAAAACAGTTTAGTTTAGTCCAAAGCAAAAGTATTTTCAGTTATTTGTTACAGATATATGTGACATATGTTTAAGATAACTTGGTAAATTTTCTCACACTTGGCTTTTATTTTCCTTTTTATCGTCTTCTATTCCATTTTAAATGAATTTTAACATTTTGGTTTGTTTCTCAATTTATGTCCTTTCCGAGGTAACAATAATTTCGGTGTTAAAACCTAGTTTTATCGTTCATAAATATGTATAAACATGATTTTGAGTTCATTTAATTGAAAATTTTTTAAAAATTTTACTAGAATTGGGTAGTCAGTATATAAGACTAGGGCTGTTCTTTATTATCAGAGAGTACTAGATTCTAATACAACTACTGCTTTACTAGTATTTTTAATGGTAACCAAGTGTATAAAGTAAAAAATTTTAAAATCCGAAAGAATTTAACCCCTTCCCACACTTAAGATCTTGCAATGCCCTCATTTGCAAGAAATCAGTAATAATTTAAATTATTGAGGGTGATTTGTGTGAAAATGATTAAATTTTTACCAAAGTTTCCAAATATATTGGCGTTTGTTTGCTGAATGATAAATGGTGCACATCATTTGTTCATTCTGTCTTGTTGTTATTTCACATATATTTTGCATCTTGTCGTCAAAATTAGTTGCTTTTGCCGAACTTAATGTCAGTCTTTGAAAATACGTTGTTTTACCCTGTTGTGTACATATGATAAACTGCAAACATATATACATATTTTTGAAGTTTGGTATATTACCCCACATTCAAAAATTATTAAAATCTAAGAATAAAAGTTAAACAATTATAAAAACTATTACAATATTAACAAAAGTATTAAACGTATCAATCATTACAAATTACAAAATAATTAAAACTAAGTATACTAGGGATGATACTGGTACCAATAGGGGTTCCAGGCATAACCATAGGTGCTATAGAATGCTTCGGCAGGGTTATACGTAGGATACGGTGGCTGCATCTCTATAGACCAGGGAGGGAAGATGGGTTTCGGTGTAGGAATATAGTTTCTACCTATATGTTGGCAATGAGCTATGATTTGGTTCTGATGAACTTGCCAATCTTCAAATGCTCTCTGTCTAGCATTTTTGTACTCCTGAGAAGCTATAAACCTTTGCATTTCTTGCATCTCATTCCCCCCTCCTACATTACCTTGCTGTTGGTTTCTCTCAACCTGTGGATGTCTACCATGGTATGGTACTGTAGCCTTATTTCGCCTTTTCAAAACTTTCGCACCATGGTATACATTTAAACCTATAGTATCGCGGGGTTCTGGTTCTTCTACTAATAATCCCCCCCGACTTATATCCACACCGAGATATTCACCAATCAAAGTAATAAAAATACCACCTCCTATTATGCTATGCGGTCTCATCCCCCTAACCATAGCTGATAAATAATAACCCACACAATATGATATACTTACAGCGCTTTGTGGGTCTCGAATACACATATGGTAAAACAAATCCTGTTCATTTACCTTTTCCTTGTTCTTACCCCTTTGTGTAATCGAATTAGCTAAAAACCTATGAATCACTCTTAATTCGGCTCTATCTATATCCAAATAAGAGTAATTTCCCCCTTTGAAACGGTGATGGCTTGTCATTTGACTCCACACACCGTGTGTATCAAAATTTTCATCTATCTTTCTACCGTTTAGTATCAACCCTCTACAATCGGCAGATGCTAACTCCTCAGGCGTATATATACGTAAAGCCTGAGCCATGTCTAGTAAAGACATGTGGCGCATCGAACCGCCTAACAAAAATCTAATAAAAGAACGATCGGTTAAACTAGCTACCCGATCATTCAACTCTATACTACACAACAATTCTTCACACCATACTTTATATACAGGTCTACGCATGGTGAATAAACGTACCCAGTCATTAAAAGTAGAATTACCATACCTCTGTACAAGTAATTCCCTAATTGGCCCGGCCAATTCTACAGCTTCTAAGGGTCCCCATTCTATGACCCTCGGTACATCAACAACCTTAGAATGAAGAGTATGCAAACCCCTTTGGTATTTTGGATAATCTATCCAAAGTCTGTCAAATCTCAGGTTCGGGTGCTACTCTTCCAAGTGCATATCAGAAAAGGTCATGACTGGATGAGGTATATCCTGCTTGTAGTAGTTATCCACCTCCTGTTGTTCCGCATTCTCAGCAGGAGCATTGCGGGCTTGGGATGAAGATTCACCCCTTTCAGTCTGCAAAACACATCAAACACAATTTTTGTGCATCCAAATATGCATTAGTGTCAGCAAAATCATCAATCAAAATAATTACAATGACATGATCAATTTATATTCAACTTAAGCTTATTTTCATATTTTCATCAAATCTACACTTTTTCAAATAAGCATATACGAAAATGTTCACCAAGTTCATAAGCATTCAACTCAAATAACATGTCAAAATAATCATTACTAGCAATTAAAAAAGTTTCAAATGGCATTATCTTTCAAAAATCAAGTTCATGAATTTTAGACTTGAAAAAGTTCACTTTTGATTCTCAGAATCATGTTTAGGCTCAAAGTTTGGATCATTTAACTACCTAGACATGTTATACTACTAATTTAGCAACAATTCATGACAAAAATCGGCCATAACCTGTTTATATCAAAAAGCCCCAAATTTGCTCAAGAACACAAACCCTAGATTACTCTAAATTTGAAGTTTAAGGCTTCTAATCATGTTAAATAGCATCAATCTAGGTTGTACAAGCATAATACATAAACAATTTAATCATAATTACACTAAAAAGCATCAAAATCAAATTGGGGAAAAAATTGCTCAAGAACACAAATTTCGGATTAAATGGTGTTTAGGTGTAGAAATTTACCGTTTTTCTTGAGTAATTCCTAGATAGCATCCTTCTCAACATGATTTTAGTAAAAGATTTGGTGATTAACGGTTAAAAATTGTGATTTTGGGGGTGTTTTTGGGTGTTTTTTCGGAGTATTTCGCAGTGTTTTCGGTTTTGGGGGTGTGGACTGATCAGTTTGCAGCTCTTTTTATTTTTTCTGTATTTCGGTCCTCCCGCGACTCGCGGTGTTTGGACCCTTCAAACTCCGCGAGTCGCGGAGTTTGCTATTTTTTTTTTTTTTTATAATCATTAACTTATAAAACAATTAAGTACTTAATTTTAAAATTTTGTTTCCCTTGTTATTTAGGACGAGGTCGTTTCGGATCGATGTCCTAGTCCGTCCCTCGACAAAATTTTAAAATTTGTCTTTTTGTAGCGATTATTTTAAAAGCTAAGATTTTTGGGTTTTTTAATGTTTTTGGCATACTTTAATTCAATAAAATTAAAAATAATGATAATAAAAGTTCTCGTCCCTCCCTCGGGTAAAGCAATTTCGGTTTAACGACCTAGTCTTCAACTTACGACGAATTTTAAAAATCATATTTTTAACTTAATGAGATAAAGTAAATTTTTATTTTTAAATTCACACAACTTAAATATAAAATTCAAAATTAATATTAAAAATTCACACCAAACTTAAAAATTTGAAATGCATAAAATTAAAAATTCATATTTTAAAAATTAAAAATTCACACCAAACTTAATTTAAAAATTCATATTATAAATTCACACCAAACTTATATTAATTTTTCAAATATTTACAATTTTAAAAATATTGTTTTTACAAAGTTTACAATATTAATTTAAGATTTAAATATTAATTTTAAAAAACATGGTAAAAATAAAATTAAAAATCTTTTTGACTTTTTATCCCACTTTAATCAATCAAATATTATCAAAAATATGCGCCCCTCTTTTCGGTAAAGTAATTTCGGTTCCAAAACCTAATTTAACTCATGACGAATTTTTGAAATATTTTGGGTTGATTGTTTAAAGATATTTATACCTTAAGAATAAACGTTAAATTTCGCAGTGATGTAATAAATTTTTGAATGATATCAATAATTTCGGTCGCCAAACCTAATTTTATTTAATACCAATTTAATACTTTATAGCGAACAAATTAGCGTTTATTATCAAAAGGTTAAAAATAAAATAAAATAAAAACTGTACAGACTTACCTGTGAAATAGATTTCTTAGTTATATGATCTATCCCATTCATAAGATAGTCGGTTTAATTGGTTTTCCATGGCTACATAGGCGTAACCTCGAGCATTCAGTGTCTTTTCTTCTAAACATATGAACGGTCCGTCTCTGCATAAAGTAACAAATTCGGTATTTGAATAGGTTTGATTATTTGAACATTTACCTCTATGTGACCATTTTCCGCATTTGTGATATCGTTCTAGGTGTCGTGCTCTTCTTTTTGCTGCGGATTTTGATTTTCCTTTACCAAATTGTAACTTATTATCTTCGCATCTGGATTCTTTTCTAACTCTGTCCATTCTTTCTCTGATTACTGATACTAATTCACTCGGTAGTATGTCATTATTACGTTTAGTGATCAAAGCGTGTAGCATTAGACCATGGTTTAGTTCACAGGCAGTCTTCATTTTGTAAAAACCTAAAAAAAATAAAAATTCAGAATGGGGGAAGAAGACTAGTTCTTTAGGGTCTGCTAGGGAAAGACCATTCGGGTTCCATTTTCGAGAACTACACGAAAACAGACAATCTAACTCTAACAGAAATACATATTATCCTTTAAAGACTTGATTCTCCCCACACTTAGTTAGCTGTGGGGTCGAAATTGTGGTTAACTTCGTTGTCGACTTCCATCGGACCATGTATGTAATGTTTAACTCTGTGACCATTAACTTTAAATTCAATCCCATTTGAATTTATTAATTCTATCGTTCCGTATGGGAAAACTCTTTTGACTATGAATGGTCCAGACCATCTTGATTTCAATTTTCCAGGAAATAGCTTGAATCGTGAATTGAAAAGAAGAACTCTGTCTCCTTCTTTAAATTTTTTTGAACTTCTGATTCTTTTATCATGCCATTTCTTCGTTCTTTCTTTATAGATTAACGAATTATCATATGCTTCATGTCTTAATTCTTCTAATTCGTTTAGTTGACTTAATCGTAGACGTCCAGCTTCATGTAGATCAAGATTACATGTTTTCAAAGCCCAAAATGCTTTGTGTTCAATTTCTACTGGAAGATGACATGCTTTTCCATAAACAAGTCTAAAAGGTGTGGTTCCAATTGGAGTTTTGTAGGCTGTTCTAAAAGCCCAGAGTGCATCCTCCAATTTAATGGACCATTCCTTCGGATTTGATCCTACGGTTTTCTCTAGAATACGTTTTAAGGCTCGGTTGGTATTTTCAACTTGTCCACTTGTTTGTGGATGATATGCGGTGGAGATTTTATGAGTTACTCCATATTTTTTAAGAACTTTCTCAAGTTGATTATTACAGAAATGAGTACCCCGATCACTTATTAAAGCTTTCGGTGTTCCAAACCTTGCAAAAAAGACGTTTTAAAAAGTTGACTACAACTCGTGCATCGTTAGTTGGGAGAGCTTGTGCTTCCGCCCATTTAGATACATAATCAATGGCTACGAGTATGTATAGATTATTATGAGATTTTGGAAATGGACCCATAAAGTCAATACCCCAAATGTCAAATACTTCACATACTTGGATGACATTTTGTGGCATTTCATCACGTTGACTTATTTTTCTGGCCCTTTGACAAGCATCACAGGATTTGCAAAGAAGGTGTGCGTCTTTGTAAATTGTAGGCCAATAGAATCCAGCATCATAAACTTTTTTTGCTGTTAGTTGAGGCCCATAATGCCCTCCTGTTGGTCCTGTGTGACAATGGTTTAAAATTTTACTAGCTTCATCTCCAAATACACATCGGCGTATTATTCCATCGGGACAACTTTTAAACAGATGTGGATCTTCCCAAAAATAGTGTTTTATATCACTGAAGAATTTCTTTCGTCTTTGGTACGATAATCCTTTTTCAAGGAATCCACATACTAAATAGTTTGCATAGTCTGCAAACCATGGTATTTCTTTATAATCTATCTTCAATAGATATTCATCAGGAAAGTTGTCTTGTATGGCCGATTCATTTAGAACTTCTAACTCAGGATTTTCAAGACGAGAAAGATGATCAGCGGCGAGATTTTCTGCTCCTCTTTTATCTCGGATTTCAATATCAAACTCTTGTAAGAGTAAGATCCAACGGATTAATCTTGGTTTAGCATCTTGTTTCGAAAATAGGTATCTAAGAGCAGAATGGTCGGTATAGACCACCGTTTTTGCTAGAACGAGATATGATTGAAATTTGTCAAAAGCAAAGACAATAGCAAGGAGTTCTTTTTCAGTAGTTGTATAGTTCGTTTATGCTCCTTGTAACGTCTTACTAGCATAATATATAGGTTGAAATCGTTTTTCAATCCTTTGTCCTAAAACGGCTCCCATTGCAAAATCACTTGCATCGCACATTAGTTCAAATGGTAGATTCCAATTTGGTGTTATCATGATCGGTGCATTAGTGAGTTTTTATTTAAGAATATTAAAAGATTTGATACACTCATCTGAAAAGATGAATGGAGCATCCTTTTCTAGGAGTTTATTCATAGGAGTGGCAATTTTAGAAAAATCTTTTATGAAACGTCGGTAAAAACCAGCATGCCCTAGAAAACTCCTAATTCCTCTAACATTGGTGGGATGTGGAAGTTTAGCAATTACATCTACTTTAGCTCTATCCACTTCAATTCCTTCTTTTGAAATTTTATGACCAAGAACGATGCCTTCTTTAACCATGAAATGGCATTTCTCCCAATTAAGTACTAGATTTGATTGTTCGCATCTAAGAAGCATTCGTTCCAGATTAACTAGACATGATTCAAATGTATCACCGAAGACTGAAAAGTCATCCATGAATACTTCCATGCATTCTTCTATCATGTCGTGAAAAATCGCCATCATACACCTTTGAAAGGTTGCAGGGGCGTTGCAAAGTCCAAATGGCATGCGTTTGTAAGCAAAAGTACCATAAGGGCACGTGAATGTGGTTTTCTCTTGGTCCTCGGGTGCTATTGGAATTTGAAAATATCTGGAAAATCCATCTAGAAAACAATAGTAACTATTTCCGGCTAATCTTTCCAACATTTGATCTATGAAAGGTAAGGGAAAGTGATCTTTTCTGGTGGCGTCATTTAATTTTCTATAATCAATACATACACGCCATCCTGTTACAGTCCTAGTAGGAATAAGCTCATTTTTCTCATTTGTAATGACAGTCATGCCACCCTTCTTAGGCACGCATTGAACTGGGCTTACCCATGGACTATCAGAAATTGGATAAATTAAACCTGCATCTAGCAGTTTAATAATCTCTTTCTTAACTACATCTTGCATATTAGGATTTAGTCTTTGTTGGCGTTGCACATACGTTTTATGACCTTCTTCCATAAGGATTTTATGTGTGCAATACGAAGGACTTATTCCTTTAATATCATGAATCTTCCATGCAATGGCTGGTTTATGAGCTTTCAACACAGAAATGAGTTGTGATTTCTCATTTTCAGTAAGAGAAGACGATATTATTACAGGTAATTCAGATTCACCATGTAAATAAGCGTATTCCAAATGGTTTGGAAGTGGCTTTAACTCTAATTTCGGAGGTTCTTCTATCGATGATTTATATCGATATTTGTCTTCTTCTTTTAGCATTTGAATTTCTTCTGTTGTTGGTTCATATCCATTAGCTATAAGTGTAGCTAACATTTCAGCTTCATCAATTGGTTCATTACCTTCTCCTAAAGAACATTCTCCTGTTCCTTGTAATTCTGGAAATTCTTCTAATAATTCTGCATGTGCATCTATAGTTTGAATATAATAACATGTATCATCTGCAGATTGTGGTTGTTGCATTGCTCTATCAACTGAAAAGGTAACACTCTCATCCTCTATACTTAGGGTCAATTTCTTACCGAACACGTCTATCATTGCTTTAGTCGTGTTTAAGAATGGTCTTCCTAATATGAGAGGAACTTGAGAATCTTCTTCCATGTCCAGAACAACAAAATCTACTGGAAATACTAAAGTACCAACTTTAACTAGCATGTTCTCCATTATCCCTCTACGATATTTTATTGATCTATCGGCTAGTTGTATGCTTATTCTGGTTGGTTTCAATTCTCCAAGGTCTAGTTTAGCGTATAGTGAATACGGCATTAGATTTATACTAGCACCTAAGTCTGCCAATGCTTCTATTGAACTAAGACTTCCCAGAAAACATGGAATTGTGAAACTTCCTGGATCAGATAGTTTTTCTGGTATCTTATTCAACAGCACTGCTGAACAATTAGCATTCATAGTAACAGCCGAGAGTTCTTCCATTTTCTTTCTATTTGAAATTAGATCTTTCAAGAATTTAGCATATCTAGGCATTCCTGAAATCACATCAATGAAAGGAAGATTTACATTTATCTGTTTAAACATATCCAAGAATTTGGATTGCTCGGCTTCAAGTTTCTCTTTCTTCATTTTACTCGGGTAAGGAAGTGGTGGTTGGTATGGTTTAACATAAGGTTTATCCTTAGCTGTGTTATCTTCATTAACCTTTTCAACTACCGGTTCTTTTTCCTTATCTTGATCAGGTTGTGCTTCTTGTGGAGTAGGAATAGCTTCATCAGAAGTTACAGGTATTTCAGGTGGTTTAAGTGTTGTACCACTTCTTGTGGTAATGGCTTTAGCTGTTTCATTCCGGGGGTTGGCATTTGTATCACTAGGTAGACTTCCCGGTTTTCTTTCACCTATTAACCTTGCTAGGTTACTCACTTCTTGTTCCAGATTTTGAATAGAAGATTGTTGATTTCTAAATGCTTGAGCATTTTGTTCATTGGTTTGTTTTTGAGATGTGAAAAACTGCGTTTGAGTTTCAACTAGCTTCGTCATCATATCTTCTAAATTCGGCTTTTTATTATCGGTTTGTTGTGGTGGTTTGTTTTGAAAATTAGGTCTTTGCTGATTGTAATTATTATTTGATACTTGTTGATTGCTAGGACCTTGTTGGTTGTTGTATGGAATATTTCGGTTATAATTTTGGTTTTGATTGTAAATTGGTCTTGGCGGTTGATAATTATTCTGATAATTATTTCCAGTATGTATGAAATATTCTCTCTTTATTCCATTGTTAATTCAATACTGAGACAATCTTTTGTCAAATGTGGTCCTCCACACTGCTCACAACTAATTCGTATTGAGTGAATATCTTTAGTCATCTTTTCCATTCGTCTCTCCACAGCATCTATCTTTGCGGAAATTGAATCTAAGTCATGGCTAGAATCGGCTCTAGCTGCTTTAGATGATCTAACGATATCTTTTTCTTGGTGCCACTCATGTGAGTGGGAAGCAGTGTTATCAATAATTTTGTAAGCATCAGTTTCGGTTTTCTTCATAATAGAACCACCAGCTGCTATATCTATGTCTTTCCTTGTAGTGATGTCGCATCCTTGGTAGAATATTTGTACTATTTGACAGGTGTCTAAACCATGTTGCGGACATCCTCTTAATAACTTTCCATATCTAGTCCATGCCTCATATAGAGTTTCATTCGGTTTCTGTGTGAACGTAACAATTTCTGCTTGAAGTCTTACGGCTTTAGATGCAGGAAAGAATTGTTTAAGAAATTTGTCAACTAAAACATCCCATGTATCGATCGCCCCTTCAGGTAACGATTCCAACCAATCTTTGGCTTCTCCCTTTAAAGTCCAGGGAAATAACATGAGATATATCTGTTCATCCTCCACTTCTCGGATTTTAAATAGTGTGCAGATTCTATTAAAGGTACGTAGATGTTCATTTGGATCTTCCTTCGGCGCACCACTAAATTGGCATTGATTAGTCACCATGTGTAGAATTTGTCCTTTGATTTCATAATCTGGCGCATTAATGTCTGGATGAGTAATTGCGTGACCTTGGCCAGTGCGTTTAGCTCTCATTCGGTCTTCCATACTTAAAGGTTCCAGATTCTCCATAATTGAATTTGTTGAATCGGAATCACTAGAGGATTCTGATTTAATGGTTCGTTCCTCAACAATCTCTGTTTGAATGATTGGTGGTTCCGGAGGAAAGTTTAATGGTTCAGGATCTACGAACCGTTCCTGAATATTCTCCGGATTCTCAATTGTGAGGTCGGGTTCAAAAAATGGATTATCGGAAATTTGAACTGAAGTACTTGGTCGACTGGATGACGATTCTAAAGAAAAATCAACGGCGGTTATATTTGCTAAATGTCTTGATCTAGTTACAGGTGGTGAACGTACAAAAGGTGGTGATCGTCTTGCTCGGTGCATTCACTGAATATCCTATTAGTTTTTAAAAGGAAAGAAAAATTATAATAAGTTATCCAATTAATAGACTTTTCTGATTTTGCCCACGTTTCGAATAGCCAAAAGATGCAGCAGAGGGGCAAGATTCGTTTGGTCTCAATATAATTGAGGACTGTTTGGCTCCAATAACCCGGTCCACGTACAAATCCAACTATTACTACGAACCAGAAAATTTTGATGTCTATCAATTTAACCACTTAAAATAAATTTTCGTAATTTTAAGAAATTTAGATAAGAAGTAGAATAAAAATCTATGTCCTAAAAACTAGAATAGCGAGAAATAAGAAAGAAAAAGAGTTCGTCGAAAAAGATCGAAAAAGAAAAATGGTTGAAAAATAAAAGGTGACGGAAAAATTAAAGAAACTTATAAAACTTAAAAGTACTTGACTAACCTAACCTTATTACTACAACTAACTTAAAATTATAATCGCAAATTGAGATTACTAATTGGAATGATAATTGATACATAGGTAAAAGGTGTCTAAAAATATTAAAGCTTGCAGGAAAAACTATATCCCAAATGGAAATAACTTAAAAAGAAACTAAAACTTAAAAAGGCGTCGCAAAATTCTAAAGCACCTAAATCTTAGTCTAAATAAAAAGCACTTAAGGGATTTTACGGCAAAGCCTAAAAATCTAGAAGTAAAAATAACTATGGCAAAAACTAAGTTTAAAACTAAATATGAACTAAAAATACAAATATTACGCTAAAACGATTAAAAAGGGACAAAATATAAAAATATACAAAAAGTTGTAAAAAGTATAAATTTTATAAAAATATTATTTTTATATTATTTTATAAAAGTATTAATTTAAATATATAAATAAAACTAATTAAAACTTAATATAACTAAATAATTAAAATTAAATATTAGTTTAATTAAAACCTAAAACTTAATTAATAATAATAATTATTACTCCGTATTAAATGCAGTTAGGGTTTCTGGCAGGCGTGTCAGAAAAAGCTCCGCGAGTTGCGGTATTTAATGCATCAAACCCCGCGAGTCGCGGGGTTCAAAAATTCAACTCTGGTACAGTTTGAATTTGACGCGTTTTTTCTTTATTTTTTTTTCTTTTCTGTTTTTAATTTTCTGTTTAAATATATAAAAAAATATGTGTATAATAAAAACTTATATTTTAAAAACTTAAATAAAAATAGAATTACTTTATAATTTTATAAATAAAAATCTTAAAACTAGATTTATATATATTTTTTTATATGTTTTTAAATAAAAACAAAATACTTAAATAAAACTTATATAAAAATAAAGAAACTTTATAAAACTTAAATATTTAACAAAATCTTAAAAATACTTATGTTTTTTTTTTCTTTCTATTAGCGTTGCGCTTCCGGCGTTTAAGAAGTTCCCCGGCAGCGGCGCCAAAAATACTTGATGTAGTAGCGGAGTGGTATAAAATAGTTATTAATTTTAGCAGAAAATACTATTAAATACGATATAATTTTACACAAGATATTTATTTATTTAGAGAACGAATATACTTAAACCTTGCTACAACACTTATAGGCAGTGTACCTAATCGTACAGTAGTGTAGTTTTTAGTAAGTCCGGTTCGTTCCACAGGGAATCTTTTTAAACAAAGCTTAACGCTATATTAGTTTACTTTTATAGAAATACAAATATATATATAAGTAATATTATTATTATAAAGGGGGGTTTTTACCGTTTAATGACCGGTTTGTCGATTTTAAAACTTTAGTCGCAGTTAAAACCTAATGTAAAATATTAAATAAATAAAAGACTTAATTTAAAGCGTAAAATAATTAACGATAATGAAATTGCAATAAATAAAAGTGCGATAAAATAAAATTGCGATAATTAAAAAGTACGATAATTAAAAGTGCGATTAAATAACAATAAATAAAAGTGCGATAATTAGAAGTGCAATTAAATATAAAATAAAGGAAATTAAATATGAAATAAAAGAATTATGCTTATTTAAACTTCCGTAATCATGATGTTTGACGTGTTGATTTTAGTTTTATGCCCATGGGATAATTGTCCTTTGTCCTGGATTATTTAATATGTCCGTCTGGTTTTTGTCCATAACAGTCCATCAGTCATAAATATAAAGTGCGAGTGTCCTCGTCAAATTATTCTTATACTCGAAGTTAAATATTCCAACTAATTGGGGACTTAAACTGTAACAAGATTTTAATACTTTGTTTAATAATTACACCAGGATGTCGACTGAGTGTAACCCAAGGTTTTAATATTTTGTTATCAATTATACCAAGTGTCCTTGTACATAATTTCACCCCTGTTTTAATTATTCTAGTGGCTATTAATCCATTCTCGTATCCGGTTAAATGAACGATTATTCGTACATATAAATACCCCGCCCATCGTGTCCGATTGAGTGTATATGGTAATTTATAGGGACGTCCAATTGTAAATCTTTATATTAACATTAACAAACTATCATTTAGTTAAACAAATATAAAGCCCATTAATAGCTCATAGTCTAATTTCCACAAGTGTCGTTCTTTTGTCCAAACCCCAATTATGGTACAAAGCCCAATTACCCAATTTTAGTAATTAGCCCAACATCATGATTACTTCGTTTTAAATAAGCATAATAATAACTTAGCTACGAGACATTAATGTAAAAAGGTTGAACATAACTTACAATGATTAAAAATAGCGTAGCGTTACACGGACAGAATTTCGACTTACACCCTTACAATATTCGCTAACATACCCTTATTATTAGAATTATAATTAAAATTAAAATATAAAATATAAATATATATATATATATATTTTACGTATGAATGAGGAGAAGAAAAAGATGATGATTACGATCAGAATGCGCGAGCTTTATAGGGAGTTTCTGAAATTGGGGCTCCGCGACTCGCGGCCTTTTTGGCCTTCAAACTCCGCGAGTCGCGGAGTTTACTTTTACAGCTCACCCATGTTTGGAGTCTTTCTTGCCGACGATTTATTTTATATATATAATATATATATATAATTAATATAATTAATTATATATTATATTATATTTATATACATATTTAACTTGTAATTTTTAGTCCGTTGCGTCGAGCGTTAAGAGTTGACTCTGGTCCCGGTTCCGAATTTTCGAACGTCCTTGCGTACAATTTAATATCTTGTACTTTGTGTTTTGAATCTTGTACTCTTGTAATTTCGAGACGTTTCTTATCAATAATTGGAACCTCTTTGATTGTCTTTTGTACTTTTGAGCTTTTTGGTTGTTTGCGTCTTCAATTTGTCGAATCTGTCTTTTGTCTTCACCTTTTATTATTTAAACGAATATCACTTGTAAATAGAACAATTGCAACTAAAAGCTTGTCTTTCTTGAGGAATAATGCTATGAAATATATGTTCGTTTTTAGCATTATCATTCAACAAGATCGTTAACCTAAAGGTTTCAAAACAACATTTACATGTAACGACTAACGATGACTTAACGACTCAGTTAAAATGTATATACATGTAGTGTTTTAATATGTATTCATACACTTTTGAAATACTTCAAGACACTTATCAAAATACTTCTACTTAACAAAAATGCTTACAATTACATCCTCGTTCAGTTTCATCAACAATTCTACTCGTATGCACCCGTATTCGTACTCGTACAATACACAGCTTTTAGATATATGTACTATTGGTATATACACTCCAATGATCAGCTCTTAGCAGCCCATGTGAGTCACCTAACACATGTGGGAACCATCATTTGGCAACTAGCATGAAATATCTCATAAAATTACAAAAATATGAGTAATCATTCATGACTTATTTACATGAAAACAAAATTACATATCCTTTATATCTAATCCATACACCAACGACCAAAAACACCTACAAACACTTTCATTCTTCAATTTTCTTCATCTAATTGATCTCTCTCAAGTTCTATCTTCAAGTTCTAAGTGTTCTTCATAAATTCCAAAAGTTCTAGTTTCATAAAATCAAGAATACTTCCAAGATTGCAAGTTTACTTCCAAGTTTTCTAAATCCATTCCAAGTAATCATCCAAGATCAAGAAACCTTTGTTACTTACAGTAGGTTATCTTTCTAATACAAGGTAATAATCATATTCAAACTTTAATTCTATTTCTATAACTATAACAATCTTATTTCGATTGGAAATCTTACTTGAAATTGTTTTCGTGTCATGATTCTGCTTCAAGAACTTTCAAGCCATCCAAGGATCCTTTGAAGCTAGATATATTTTTCTCATTTCCAGTAGGTTTATCCAAGGAACTTGAGGTAGTAATGATGTTCATAACATCATTCGATTCATACATATAAAGCTATCTTATTCGAAGGTTTAAACTTGTAATCACTAGAACATAGTTTAGTTAATTCTAAACTTGTTCGCAAATAAAAGTTAATCCTTCTAACTTGACTTTTAAAATTAACTAAACACATGTTCTATATCTATATGATATGCTAACTTAATGATTTAAAACCTGGAAATACGAAAAACACCGTAAAACCGGATTTACGCCGTCGTAGTAACACCGCGGGCTGTTTTGGGTTAGTTAATTAAAAACTATGATAAACTTTGATTTAAAAGTTGTTATTCTGGGAAAATGATTTTTATTATGAACATGAAACTATATCCAAAAATTATGGTTAAACTCAAAGTGGAAGTATGTTTTCTAAAATGGTCATCTAGACGTCGTTCTTTCGACTGAAATGACTACCTTTACAAAAATGACTTGTAACTTATTTTTACGACTATAAACCTATACTTTTTCTGTTTAGATTCATAAAATAGAGTTTAATATGAAACCATAGCAATTTGATTCACTCAAAACGGATTTAAAATGAAGAAGTTATGGGTAAAACAAGATTGGATAATTTTTCTCATTTTAGCTACGTGAAAATTGGTAACAAATCTATTTCAACCATAACTTAATCAACTTGTATTGTATATTATGTAATCTTGAGATACCATAGACACGTATACAATGTTTCGACCTATCATGTCGACACATCTATATATATTTCGGAACAACCATAGACACTCTATATGTGAATGTTGGAGTTAGCTATACAGGGTTGAGGTTGATTCCAAAATATATATAGTTTGAGTTGTGATCAATACTGAGATACGTATACACTGGGTCGTGGATTGATTCAAGATAATATTTATCGATTTATTTCTGTACATCTAACTGTGGACAACTAGTTGTAGGTTACTAACGAGGACAGCTGACTTAATAAACTTAAAACATCAAAATATATTAAAAATATTGTAAATATATTTTGAACATACTTTGATATATATGTATATATTGTTATAGGTTCGTGAATCAACCAGTGGCCAAGTCTTACTTCCCGACGAAGTAAAAATCTGTGAAAGTGAGTTATAGTCTCACTTTTAAAATCTAATATTTTTGGGATGAGAATACATGTAGGTTTTATAAATGATTTACAAAATAGACACAAGTACGTGAAACTACATTCTATGGTTGAATTATCGAAATCGAATATGCCCCTTTTTATTAAGTCTGGTAATCTAAGAATTAGGGAACAGACACCCTAATTGACGCGAATCCTAAAGATAGATCTATTGGGCCTAACAAACCCCATCCAAAGTACCGAATGCTTTAGTACTTTGAAATTTATATCATATCCGAAAGGTGTCCCGGAATGATGGGGATATTCTTATATATGCATCTTGTTAATGTCGGTTACCAGGTGTTCACCATATGAATGATTTTTATCTCTATGTATGGGATGTGTATTGAAATATGAAATCTTGTGGTCTATTGTTACGATTTGATATATATAGGTTAAACTTATAACTCACCAATATTTTTGTTGACGTTTAAAGCATGTTTATTCTCAGGTGAATACTAAGAGCTTCCGCTGTTGCATACTAAAATAAGGACAAGATTTGGAGTCCATGTTTGTATGATATTGTGTAAAAACTGCATTCAAGAAACTTATTTCGTTGTAACATATTTGTATTGTAAATCATTATGTAATGGTCGCGTGTAAACAGGATATTTTAGATTATCATTATTTGATAATCTACGTAAAGCTTTTTAAACCTTTATTGATGAAATAAAGGTTATGGTTTATTTTAAAATGAATGCAGTCTTTGAAAAACGTCTCATATAGAGGTCAAAACCTCGCAACGAAATCAATTAATATGGAACGTTTTTAATCAATAAGAACGGGACATTTCAGTTGGTATCCGAGCGTTGGTCTTAGAGAACCAGAAAATTTGAATTAGTGTGTCTTATCGAGTTTGTTAGGATGCATTAGTGAGTCTGGACTTCGACCGTGTTTTCTTTAAAAATGATTGCTTAACATTTTTGTTGGAAACTATATATTATTAACATGTATATATTATGTGATATATTAATCTCTTAACATGTTTAATATTGTGTGATAGATGTCTACCTCTAGCACAAATTCTATTGACTCACCTAATAATAACGAAGAGTCGAATATATATTGGACTGATTCACAAGTTCCCGAAGAAGAACCGGAAGAAGAATCAGAACCGGAAGAAGAATCAGAACCGGAAGAGGAGGAACCGGAGGAGGAAATAGAACCGGTGGGGGAAATAATAAAACGGTTAAGTTAAAGAAAATCCTCAACCAACCAACCAAGGTTAATTATGGTCAATGGTGTTTCTACCAAGGAAGCAAAATATTGGGAGGATTACCAATTCTCCGATGAATCGGATTCCGACGAGAATTCTGATGATGTTATAGAAATTACCCCAACTGAATTTAAAAAGGCAAAAGAAAATAATAAGGGAAAGGGCATAAAAATAGAGAAATCTAATTCCAACCTCGATGAACTTTATATGTATCGTCAACCCCCGAAGCCCTTAAGTTGTAACAATGACCCGGGAACCTCGAAACCACCAGGTTTTTCTAAACCGTTGTGGAAAACGACAGTTCGTATTAGGGGAACATCATATATCCCTAGAAACTTGGCAAAACGAACCAAAACCGAAGAAGAAGAAACGAGCGAGTCGGAATAAGATAGTTGTATTCGTGTGGTGTAATATATGTAATATAGTGTGCTTATGCTTTATGATATATGTAAAAATTGCTTGTATTAATAAGTTTTTTTTTATGAATCTAACTCTTGTCTATTTTACAGTATAAAAACACAAAATGGATAGACAACCCAATATTTTAAGAGACCTGCCCGGAGACATGATTGATGAAATCTTGTCTAGAGTCGGTCAGAATTCTTCGGCACAACTATTTACGGCGAAATCAGTTTGTAAGACATTCGAAGAACGTTCCAAGAATGTCTTGGTTTATAAGAGACTTTCGTTTGAAAGATGGGGGATATCACATTGGGAAACCCATAAGTAACGATGTGTTTACTTTGACGCATATATTGCGGGGAACCCAAATGCTATTTTACGCAACGGGTTAAGAAATTATTTTGACTCAATGTATCCGAATATAGGACTTCATGATTTAGAAAAAGTGGCTAACATGCAACATAAAGAAGCATGCTATGCTTACGGGTTAGTAATGTTCGCTTCTCACCAAAGTAAGAAAAAGAACATCGGGCTACAACTATTAAACAAAACGTTCCCACAAGTGACGGAGTCGGTAATTGGGGTAAGAAATGAGGTTTTTAGGTTATTACGAGATTGTTGGTCATTACGTAACCCTCGTCCCTTTGAAGACGTTACAACACGCTGTCTTATCAACGGCCATAACAGTTATGTTCCACAAGACCAAGGATGGGAAGTAGTCTTAGTAAAACCAGAATGCATGACTTGTTTCTGGACGTATGAATTACGTGTCTTTATTGCCTTTGCTGAACAACTTGTGTACTAGCTAGAATTATCTTCACAACTATCTTGCATCAAAGTTATTGTGTGCTATATTTCATGCTTTATGTAAAATAAGCGGTATTGTAAGTTTGTAAAATATTGTATAAAAGTTTGAACGCGAAATATTATTATAATCAGTTTTTCATATAGAATTGTAGTAGTTGAATTGTATATTAGCTACTAAGTATGAACTTAACGGGTAGGTACTACCCGAATTTAAACTTATAAAACGCTAATATGAAGAAAAAGCTTTTATAAATGAGTTCATATTATGCTACGAAATACTATTAACTACTCTTAATATACTGTATGATTAACTTGTTCCATTTGACTATTTTGAAGGAAATGGCACCGACTACTCGACACACCGTGAATATGAATGAAGAGGAATTCTGTACTTTTCTAGCTTCAAACATAGCCGCAGTACAGGCTGCGCTACATACCAACAATAACCTTGGATGTAGAAGTACAGGAAATCGTGTAGGATGCACCTACAAAGAATTCACTGCCTGCAAACCTTTGGAATTTGATGGAACCGAAGGACCGATCGGATTGAAACGGTGGACCGAGAAGGTCGAATCGGTGTTTGCCATAAGTAAGTGTACTGAAGAGGACAAAGTGAAGTACGCTACGCATACCTTCACAGGTTCAGCGTTAACATGGTGGAATACCTATCTAGAGCAAGGGGGACAAGATGATGCGTACGCACTACCGTGGTCAACATTCAAGCACTTGATGAACGAGAAGTACCGTCCCAGAACCGAGGTCAATAAGCTCAAGACAGAACTTAGAGGGTTATGAACCCAAGGATTTGATATTACCACGTACGAAAGACGATTCACAGAATTGTGCCTATTGTGTCCGGGAGCGTTCGAAGATGAGGAAGAGAAGATCGACGCGTTTGTGAAAGGATTACAGGAAAGAATCCAAGAAGATATAAGTTCACACGAGCCCGCCTCCATACAACAGGCATGTAGAATGGCTCACAAACTAGTGAACCAGATTGAGGAAAGAATTAAAGAACAGACGGCTGAAGAGACCAATGTGAAGCAAGTCAAAAGAAAGTGGGAGGAAAACGGTGATAAGAATCACCAATACAACAACAACAGCAATTACAATAATAATCGCAACAATTATCCCAACAATCGCAACATCAATCGCAACTACAACAAACGGCCCAACAACAACAACAACAACAACAACTACAACAACAGCAACTACAACAATCATCCCAACAACAATAACAACTGCAACAACAACAACAATCAGAAGCAGCTATGCCAAAGGTGTGAAAAGTATCACTCGGGGTTCTGCACCAAATTTTGCAACAAGTGTAAAAGAAATGGTCATAGCGCAGCGAAGTGTGAGGTCTACGGACCAGGGGTTAATAGAACGAAAGGAACAAATGGTGTCGGAACGAGTAATGGCGGAGCAAGTAGTGTCGGAGCAAGTTATGCCAATGTAGTTTGTTATAAATGTGGAAAACCGGGCCACATTATTAGAAATTGCCCGAACCAGGAGAACACGAATGGACAAGGCCGCGGAAGAGTTTTCAATATTAATGCGGTAGAGGCACATGAAGACCCGGAGCTTGTTACGGCTACGTTTCTTATTGACAATAAATCTGCTTACGTTTTATTTGATTCGGGTGCGGATAGAAGCTATATGAGTAGAGATTTTTGTGCTAAATTAAGTTGTCCATTGACGCCGTTGGATAGTAAATTTTTACTCGAATTAGCAAACGGTAAATTAATTTCAGCAGATAATATATGCCGGAATCGAGAAATTAAACTGGGTAGCCAAATATTTAAGATTGATTTGATACCAGTAGAGTTAGGGAGTTTTGATGTAATAGTTGGCATGGACTGACTGAAGAAGGTGAAAGCAGAGATCGTATGTTATAAAAATGCAATTCGCATTGTACGAGAAGAAGGAGAACCCTTAATGGTGTACGGAGAAAAGGGCAACATGAAGCTACATCTTATTAGTAATTTGAAGGCACAAAAACTAATAAGAAAAGGTTGCTATGCTGTTCTAGCACACGTCGAGAAAGTACAAACTGAAGAAAAGAGCATCAATGATGTTCCCGTCGCAAAAGAATTTCCCGATGTATTTCCGAAAGAATTACCGGGACTACCTCCACGTCGATCTGTTGAATTTCAAATAGATCTTGTACCAGGAGCTGCACCAATAGCTCGTGCTCCTTACAGACTCGCACCCAGCGAGATGAAAGAACTGCAAAGCCAACTGCAAGAACTATTAGAACGTGATTTCATTCGACCAAGCACATTACCATGGGGAGCTCCTGTTTTGTTTGTCAAGAAGAAGGATGGTACATTTAGGTTGTGTATTGACTACAGAGAGTTGAACAAACTTACCATCAAAAACCGTTATCCACTGCCGAGAATTGACGACTTATTTGATCAACTACAAGGCTCGTCGATTTATTCGAAGATCGATTTACGTTCTGGATATCATCAAATGCGAGTAAAGGAGGATGATATTCCAAAAACTGCTTTTAGGACGTGTTATGGTCATTACGAGTTTATGGTTATGCCGTTTGGATTGACTAACGCACCAGCTGTGTTCATGGACCTTATGAATCGAGTGTGTGGGCCATATCTTGACAAGTTTGTCATTGTTTTCATCGATAACATACTTATTTACTCAAAGAATGATCAAGAGCACGAAGAACATTTGAGAAAAGTGCTAGAAGTATTGAGGAAAGAAAAACTATACGCTAAGTTTTCAGAGTGTGCATTTTGGTTAGAAGAAGTTCAATTCCTCGGTCACATAGTGAACAAAGAAGGTATCCAGGTCGACCCGGCAAAGATCGAAACCGTTGAAAAGTGGGAAACCCCAAAAACTCCGAAGCATATACGTCAATTTTTAGGATTGGCTGGTTACTACAGAAGATTCATCCAAGATTTCTCCAAAATAGCAAAAGCCTTGACTGCATTAACGCATAAAGGGAAGAAATTTGAATGGAAGGATGAACAAGAGAAGGCGTTTCAATTATTGAAGAAAAAGCTAACTACGGCACCTATATTGTCATTGCCTGAAGGGAATGATGATTTTGTGATTTATTGTGACGCATCAAAGCAAGGTCTCGGTTGTGTATTAATGCAACGGACGAAGGTGATTGCTTATGCGTCTAGACAATTGAAGATTCACGAGCAAAATTATACGACGCATGATTTGGAATTAGGCGCGGTTGTTTTTGCATTAAAGACTTGGAGGCACTACTTATATGGGGTCAAAAGTATTATATATACCGACCACAAAAGTCTTCAACACATATTTAATCAGAAACAACTGAATATGAGGCAGCGTAGGTGGATTGAATTGTTGAATGATTACGACTTTGAGATTCGTTACCACCCGGGGAAGGCAAATGTGGTAGCCGACGCCTTGAGCAGAAAGGACAGAGAACCCATTCGAGTAAAATCTATGAATATAATGATTCACACTAACCTTACTACTCAAATAAAGGAGGCGCAACAAGGAGTTTTAAAAGAGGGAAATTTAAAGGATGAAATACCCAAAGGATCGGAGAAGCATCTTAATATTCGGGAAGACGGAACCCGGTATAGGGCTGAAAGGATTTGGGTACCAAAATTTGGAGATATGAGAGAAATGGTACTTAGAGAAGCTCATAAAACCAGATACTCAATACATCCTGGAACGGGGAAGATGTACAAGGATCTTAAGAAACATTTTTGGTGGCCAGGTATGAAAGCCGATATTGCTAAATATGTAGGAGAATGTTTGACGTGTTCTAAGGTCAAAGCTGAACATCAGAAACCATCAGGTCTACTACAACAACCTGAAATCCCGAAATGGAAATGGGAAAACATTACCATGGATTTCATTACTAAATTGCCAAGGACTGCAAGTGGTTATGATACTATTTGGGTAATAGTTGATCATCTCACCAAGTCAGCACACTTCCTGCCAATAAGAGAAGATGACAAGATGGAGAAGTTAGCACGACTGTATTTGAAGGAAGTCGTCTCCAGACATGGAATACCAATCTCTATTATCTCTGATAGGGATGGCAGATTTATTTCAAGATTCTGGCAGACATTACAGCAAGCATTGGGAACTCGTCTAGACATGAGTACTGCCTATCATCCACAAACTGATGGGCAGAGCGAAAGGACGATACAAACGCTTGAAGACATGCTACGAGCTTGTGTTATTGATTTCGGAAACAGTTGGGATCGACATCTACCGTTAGCAGAATTTTCCTACAACAACAGCTACCATTCAAGCATTGGGATGGCGCCGTTTGAAGCACTTTATGGTAGAAAGTGCAGGTCTCCGATTTGTTGGAGTGAAGTGGGGGATAGACAGATTATGGGTCCAGAGATAATACAAGAAACTACCGAGAAAATCATCCAAATTCAACAAAGATTGAAAACCGCCCAGAGTAGACAAAAGAGCTACACGGACAGTAAAAGAAAAGATATAGAGTTTGAAATTGGAGAAATGGTCATGCTTAAGGTTTCACCTTGGAAAGGCGTTGTTCGATTTGGACCATTCAAGATTATAGATCGTGTCGGACCATTAGCTTACCAACTGGAGCTACCTCAACAACTCGCGGCTGTACATAACACTTTCCACTTCGCAAATTTGAAGAAATGTTTTGCTAAAGAAGATATCACTATTCCGTTGGACGAAATCCAAATCAATGAAAAACTTCAATTCATTGAAGAACCCGTCGAAATAATGGATCGTGAGGTTAAGAGACTTAAACAAAACAAGATACCGATTGTTAAGGTTCGATGGAATGCTCGTAGAGGACCCGAGTTCACATGGGAGCGTGAAGATCAAATGAAGAAGAAATACCCGCATTTATTTCCAGAAGATACGTCAACACCTCCAACTGCTTAAAATTTCGGGACAAAATTTATTTAACGGGTAGGTACTGTAGTGACCCGAACTTTTCCATGTTTATATATATACTAAATGAAATTGTTATTTACATGATTAAGTGTTTCCAACATGTTAAGCAATCAAACTTGTTAAGACTTGATTAATTGAAATAGGTTTCATATAGACAATTGACCACCCAAGTTGACCGGTGATTCACGAACGTTAAAACTTGTAAAAACTATACGATGACATATATATGGTTATATATATAGTTAACATGATTTTATTATAAGTATTTATCTCATTAGGTATTTTAACAATGAGTTATATACATAAAAATGAGACTATTAATTTAAGAAACTCGAAAACGATATATATAACGATTATCGTTATAACAACGTCTACTAGGTACATATGAATCATATTAAGATATTGATACACTTGGTTAATTATGTTAAATGATAAGTAAATATATTATTAAGTTTATTAACAATGAAATACATATGTAAAAATAAGACTACTAACTTAATGATTTCGAAACGAGACATATATGTAACGATTATCGTTGTAACGATATTTAACTGTATATATATCATAATAAGATATATTATATATCATAATATCATGATAATATAACAATTTAACATCTCATTTGTTATAATAAACAATGAGTTAACAACATTCAACAAGATCGTTAACCTAAAGGTTTCAAAACAACATTTACATGTAACGACTAACGATGACTTAACGACTCAGTTAAAATGTATATACATGTAGTGTTTTAATATGTATTCATACACTTTTGAAAGACTTCAAGACACTTATCAAAATACTTCTACTTAACAAAAATGCTTACAATTACATCCTCGTTCAGTTTCATCAACAATTCTACTCGTATGCACCCGTATTCGTACTCGTACAATACACAGCTTTTAGATGTATGTACTATTGGTATATACACTCCAATGATCAGCTCTTAGCAGCCCATGTGAGTCACCTAACACATGTGGGAACCATCATTTGGCAACTAGCATGAAATATCTCATAAAATTACAAAAATATGAGTAATCATTCATGACTTATTTACATGAAAACAAAATTACATATCCTTTATATCTAATCCATACACCAACAACCAAAAACACCTACAAACACTTTCATTCTTCAATTTTCTTCATCTAATTGATCTCTCTCAAGTTCTATCTTCAAGTTCTAAGTGTTCTTCATAAATTCCAAAAGTTCTAGTTTCATAAAATCAAGAATACTTCCAAGATTGCAAGTTTACTTCCAAGTTTTCTAAATCCATTCTAAGTAATCATCCAAGATCAAGAAACCTTTGTTACTTACAGTAGGTTATCTTTCTAATACAAGGTAATAATCATATTCAAACTTTAATTCAATTTCTATAACTATAACAATCTTATTTCGATTGGAAATCTTACTTGAAATTGTTTTCGTGTCATGATTCTGCTTCAAGAACTTTCAAGTCATCCAAGGATCCTTTGAAGCTAGATTTATTTTTGTCATTTCCAGTAGGTTTATCCAAGGAACTTGAGGTAGTAATGATGTTCATAACATCATTCGATTCATACATATAAAGCTATCTTATTCGAAGGTTTAAACTTGTAATCACTAGAACATAGTTTAGTTAATTCTAAACTTGTTCGCAAATAAAAGTTAATCCTTCTAACTTGACTTTTAAAATTAACTAAACACATGTTCTATATCTATATGATATGCTAACTTAATGATTTAAAACATGGAAACACGAAAAACACCGTAAAACCGGATTTACGCCGTCGTAGTAACACCGCGGGCTGTTTTGGGTTAGTTAATTAAAAACTATGATAAACTTTGATTTAAAAGTTGTTATTATGGGAAAATGATTTTTATTATGAACATGAAACTATATCCAAAAATTATGGTTAATCTCAAAGTGGAAGTATGTTTTCTAAAATGGTCATCTAGACGTCGTTCTTTCGACTGAAATGACTACCTTTACAAAAATGACTTGTAACTTATTTTTACGACTATAAACCTATACTTTTTCTGTTTAGATCCATAAAATAGAGTTCAATATGAAACCATAGCAATTTGATTCACTCAAAACGGATTTAAAATGAAGAAGTTATGGGTAAAACAAGATTGGATAATTTTTCTCATTTTAGCTACGTGAAAATTGGTAACAAATCTATTCCAACCATAACTTAATCAACTTGTATTGTATATTATGTAATCTTGAGATACCATAGACACGTATACAATGTTTCAACCTATCATGTCGACACATCTATATATATTTCGGAACAACCATAGACACTCTATATGTGAATGTTGGAGTCAGCTATACAGGGTTGAGGTTGATTCCAAAATATATATAGTTTGAGTTGTGATCAATACTGAGATACGTATACACTGGGTCGTGGATTGATTCAAGATAATATTTATCAATTTATTTCTGTACATCTAACTGTGGACAACTAGTTGTAGGTTACTAACGAGGACAGCTGACTTAATAAACTTAAAACATCAAAATATATTAAAAATATTGTAAATATATTTTGAACATACTTTGATATATATGTATATATTGTTATAGGTTCGTGAATCAACCAGTGGCCAAGTCTTACTTCCCGACGAAGTAAAAATCTGTGAAAGTGAGTTATAGTCCCACTTTTAAAATCTAATATTTTTGGGATGAGAATACATGCAGGTTTTATAAATGATTTACAAAATAGACACAAGTACGTGAAACTACATTCTATGGTTGAATTATCGAAATCGAATATGCCCCTTTTTATTAAGTCTGGTAATCTAAGAATTAGGGAACAGACACCCTAATTGACGCGAATCCTAAAGATAGATCTATTGGGCCTAACAAACCCCATCCAAAGTACCGGATGCTTTAGTACTTCGAAATTTATATCATATCCGAATGGTGTCCCGGAATGATGGGGATATTCTTATATATGCATCTTGTTAATGTCGGTTACCAGGTATTCACCATATGAATGATTTTTATCTCTATGTATGGGATGTGTATTGAAATATGAAATCTTGTGGTCTATTGTTACGATTTGATATATATAGGTTAAACCTATAACTCACCAACATTTTTGTTGACGTTTAAAGCATGTTTATTCTCAGGTGAATACTAAGAGCTTCCGCTGTTGCATACTAAAATAAGGACAAGATTTGGAGTCCATGTTTGTATGATATCGTGTAAAAACTGCATTCAAGAAACTTATTTCGTTGTAACATATTTGTATTGTAAACCATTATGTAATGATCGCGTGTAAACAGGATATTTTAGATTATCATTATTTGATAATCTACGTAAAGCTTTTTAAACCTTTATTGATGAAATAAAGGTTATGGTTTGTTTTAAAATGAATGCAGTCTTTGAAAAACGTCTCATATAGAGGTCAAAACCTCGCAACGAAATCAATTAATATGGAACGTTTTTAATCAATAAGAACGGGACATTTCACACTAGGTATGCCTTTTTGTTTTTAAATTTTAAGCAGATAAACTAAGTTCCTAATTTATTCTAAACTAATCTAGGGTTATTCTAAAGTAATCTAAGGTAGTCTAAGGTAGCTTTAATCTAGAGTAATCTAAGATAGTTCTAAGGTAATTGATGTTATGCGAGGTGTATAATAAATAGTTATATTTTTATTGCGAAATACTATTAAATACGATACAAATTTTACACAAGTTATTTATTTATTTATAGAGTGGATATACCTAAACCTTGCTACAACACTATAGGCAGTGTACCTAATCGTACAGTAGTGTAGTTTTTAATAAGTCCGGTTCGTTTCGCAGGGAGCTAGCCAAGTTTAACGTTATATTTTTAAACTATATTTGTATAAATATATATATAAGTAGTATTATTATTATTATTATAAAAGGGGGTTTTTACCGTTTAATGACTAGTTTGTCGATTTTAAAACTTTAGTCACAATTAAAACCTAATGTAAAATATTAAAAATAAATATAACTTAATTTAAAGCGTAAAGTAAATGACGATAATAAAATTGCAATAAATAAAAGTGCGATAAATAAAATTGCAAAAAATAAAAGTACGATAATTAAAAGTGCGATAAGATATAAAATAAAAGAATTATGCTTATTTAAACTTCCGTAATCATGATGTTCGACGTATTGATTTTAATTTATTACCATGGGTTAATTGTCCTTTGTCCTGGATTATTCGATATGTCCATACGGTTTTGTCCATAATAGTCCATCAGTCATAAATATAAAGTGCGAGGATCTTC
Organism: Rutidosis leptorrhynchoides; assembly: GCF_046630445.1. Classification (NCBI taxonomy): domain Eukaryota; kingdom Viridiplantae; phylum Streptophyta; class Magnoliopsida; order Asterales; family Asteraceae; genus Rutidosis; species Rutidosis leptorrhynchoides. The sequence goes on from NC_092343.1 coordinate 45,374,339, forward strand.
GTCAAATTATCCTTATACCCGAAGTCAAATATTACAACTAATTGGGGATTCGAACTGTAACAAGGTCTTAATACTTTGTTTAATGAATAAACCAGGTTATCGACTGCGTGTAGTCCAAGGTTTTACTATTTTGTTAACAATTACACCAATTACCCTTGAATGTAATTCACCCCTGTTTTAATGAGTCCATTAACTATTAATCCATCCCCGTATCTGGTCAAATGAAAAATAAATTGTATTTATAAATATCCCGCCCACCGTACCCGATTATGCGTATGTGGTTATATATAGATACGTCAAATTGTAACCTTTATATTAAATTAACGAGGTATCGTTTAGTTAATATAAAGCCCATTAATAACCCATAGTCTAATTTCCACAAGTATCGTTCTTTTGTCCAAACCCCAATTATGGTACAAAGCCCAATGATCCTGTCTTTAATATTTAGTCCAACATCACGATTACTTCGATTTAAATAAGCATAATAATAACTTAGCTACGAGACATTAATTTAAAAAGGTTGAACATAACTTACAATGAGTATTAATCGCGTAGTGTTACATGGATAGAATTTCGACTTACAAACTTACAACATTCGCTACCATAACCTTATTATTATTAATCTTAAATTAAAATTAAAATTATAAATATAAATATATATATATATTTGAGAGATAGAGAGTAGATAAAGATGTACATAATTCGGCAGAAAACGTTGCAATTTATAGGACTTGGCCAGCTACAGGCTCTCATGTGATCGCATGACTTTAAGCCTTCCTGGCCAGGCAATCGCATGGCCACCTTTTCCTGGTCACAAATGATTCCAAAACGTGGGTTGCGAGTATTTATTTAATATATAATATAATATATATAATTTTATATAATTAATTTTATATTATATTATATTCTTATGCATTGTTGACTTGTAATTTTAGCTCCGTTGCGTCGCGCGTTGATAGTTGGTTCATGTCCCGGTTCCGAATTTTCGAACGTCCTTGCGTACTATTTAATATCTTGTATTTTGCGTTTCGCGGCTCGTACTCTTGTAACTTTTAGACGTTTCTCATCAATAAATTGAACCACTTGGATTGTATTTTGTACTTTTGAGCATTTTGGTCGTTTGCGTCTTCAAATCGTCGAATCTGTCTTTTGTCTTCACCTTTTATTATTTAAACGAATATCACTTGTAAATAGAACAATTGCAACTAAAAGCTTGTCTTTCTTGAGGGATAATGCTATAAAATATATGTTCATTTTTAGCATTATCAAATATTCCCACACTTGAGCGTTGCTTGTCCTCAAGAAATATAGAACTTGAATATAACTTTACTAGAATCACTTCTTTATTCTTCACACTTTGTACATTAGTGATTTTAATGCGGCGGTATGAACAATAGTAGTAACGATGTGGTTTACAGTTCCACATGACTATGAAAATTTGGATCCTTTAGGAAATTGGATCTTTATGAAAACATTTGATCTTTTGAAAATTCAATCTAGCTTTTACCCTAGATAAGTTTTCCGGAATAACCCTTCACCGGTGTTTGCAAAATGTTTTTGTAGGTTTGTGGGTTTCAGATTTGAAAATTTTAGCTCAAAACTTATGGTTTTGTGTCACCCACTTGCTAACCTTGTATTGGGAAAGCAACACGTCCAGTTTACTTGCTCCGTATATTACCTTTCGGTAAACTACCGTCCGGTTGTAAAGGAAAGTGTTGAACAAGTAAATGTTGAGGCAATGTCCCGTGACATGCTTTTGATTATGGTCTATATCGTGTCGAATGCAATTACTATCCTTTGTAGGAGCAATAGTAAAGATCACCCTATATTTTTTTCAGTCTGGCACAAGGTCCTGTCTTCGACCATGCTATGCAACCACCGTTTTTACGGTTGACACCCGATTTGGTTCAGGTGACCTAATGAATTCCAAGTGAATTCCTAGGATTTTACGTTCAATGGTAATGAACGTATTGAAAATAGGGTTTCAGAAAACAAATCGGTTTGTAATTTGATCAAAATATTTTCTCGTTCAAGCTCGAGTTTAGATATCATCGAATTCCATGAGTTTGAATTCTCAATCTTTAAGGTCAATCTCAAGGATTGAGTAATATCAGTCTTAAAAGCTGATTTTTGATCTTTTAAAGAGATTATCCTTTCTGGGGATCTGATTCATTAGTCTTATAAGCTAATTTGCATGGTGCCCCCATTGTACAAGACATATCCTCTCATGGTTAGGATAACTCTGACCACTTGACGACCCTGTTTGATGCCGAGGTCCGTGGATTTCCAGCTGATTTTTGAGAAAACTTTTCAAGGTTTTTCGAAGACTCTACAACTGGTCTGGACGACAACTTCCTGACCTAAATCAAGAAGCGCGTGTCTTTTTCTTAGAAGACTTTACTTCCTTTTAAATTCCATTTATATTACAATAAACTTGGTAAAACTGATTAATATCGTCCAAAACAAAAGTATTTTCAATTATTTATACAAAAATATGTGATATATGTTCTAAATAACTTGGTAAATTTTTCCCACACTTGGCTTTTATTTTCCTTTCTTTGCCTTTTTATTCTCCTCTATTCCATTTTAAATAAATTCAAGCATTTTGGGCTGTTTCTCAATTTATGTCCTTTCCGAGGTAACAATAATTTCGGTGTTAACACGTAGTTTTATCGTTCATAAATATGTATAAACATGATTTTGAATTCATTTATTTAAAAAAAAAATTAAAAATTTTAATAGAAGTGGGTAGTCAGTATATAAGACTAGGGCTGTTCTTTATTATCAGAGAGAACTAGATTCTAATACAACTACTGCGTTACTAGTATTTTTAATGGTAACCAAGTGTTTAAATTAAAATTTTAAAACCCGAAAGAATTTAACCCATTCCCACACTTAAGATCTTGCAATGCCCTCATTTGCAAGAAATCAGTAACAATTTAAATTATTGAGGGTGATTAGCTTAGAAAAATGATTAAATTTTACCAAAGTTTCCAAACATATTGTTGTTTATGTTGAATGATAAATGATGCACATCATTTGTTTATTCCGTCTGTTGTTACATCACACTTGTTTTTCATTTTGTCGTCAAAATTAATAGCTTTTACTGAACTTAATGTCAGTCTTTGAAAATGCGTTGTTTTACCCTGTTGTGTACATGAGATAAAATATATACAATACAAATATAAACATGCATGGTATTTTGAAATGGGACTTGATATCCCACTTTAAAATTATAAAAATGAAATATTAGTACAAAATAATAAACATATTAAACATTACATAAAAGTATCAAAATGTTAAATGTTTAGCATAAATAGATAAAAATAATAAAAGAGAAGACATCACCAATGGAACACTATTGATTTGGATAGGGGTTCCAATTCATATCATCGTTCGGGTTCCATGGTTGGTGATAGGTGTTCTGGTAGGCTTGATTGGGGTCGTACAGGTCATAGGGTGGTCGCATGTCGGGCTGATGCGGTGGATAGTAAGCAGGTTGAGTCGGGATGTAGTTATTTGGTACCTGATATGATAGCTGGCTCATGATTTGGTGCTGATGAACTTGCCAGCTATCGTGTTGGCGTTACCTGGACGTCTCATACTCATTCACAGCTTGTCACTGCTCATACCGACGATGCCTATCCTCATTAGTCATTTCCACCTCATCTATACGCTGGAAAACGTCAGTAGCACTATCCCTAATGACATCCCTGATGTCATCTGCTTCCTCCATCTCATCATCTGAACCCCTCTCTATCTGTGAATGGCGGACCTGATATTGTACTGCCTGATTGCGTCTCCTAGTCAATACCTTTGCACCTTGATAGACTTGCAAACCTAAAGTCTCGTCCTGTTCCCTACATACCATCATCGGATCCCCTTGATCCCTATCTACACCTAAATACTCTCCAATGAGAGTAACAAAAATGCCTCCTCCTATTATTCCCCCTTCCTGTATTCCTTCCACCATTTTGAACAGATAAAAACCAACACAGTAGGGGATATTAACAAAGCTTCTAGTGTTTCGAATGCACTTAAGGTAAAATAAATCGTGTAAGATCATTTTCTCCTTGTTGTTACCTCTTTGTGTAATCTAGTTTGCTAAGAATCTATGTATTATACGAAGCTCGGCTTTATTAATATCTAAATAGGAGTGTCTTCCTCCCCGCGTAAACACATTAAAATTTGACATACGCCTCCATATGGCGTTAGCGTCAAAATTTCTATCTACCCGCTCACCATGATAAATCAAATTTGTACAATCAGGTGATAGTAATTCAGCGGGAGTGTAAATCTGTAAAGCCCTGGCCATGTCCAGCATGGACATCCTGTACATCCTACGGCCAAGTAAAAATCTAAGAAAACTCTTATCGTCTAACCTATCTACATCCTTATTAAAAGCTATAGTACTCATTAGCTCAACACACCACTCTTTATATACAGGCCTACGAGTGGTAAATAAACGTTCACAATCAGTAAAAGAAGAGCTACCATACCTTTGGATTAGATGCTGCCTAACTGGGTTAGCTAGGTGGACCCTTTCCAAAGGCTCCCAATCTATTACCCTTGGAACTTCTACATTTTTGGTCCAAAGCTTAAATTTGTTACTTTGGTACGTCGGGTAATCTCTCCAACTTCTATCAATCCTTAAATTGGGATGCAACTTTTCTTCATGAATTGTTGGGTGTTCTATTATATGGTGAACGGGAAATACTACGTAGGCAATAAAAAATTGTGGGTCTGGTTCATAGTATGGTACGTGTTGATCATAATGTTGTTGTTGTTGTTCATGTTGTTGCTCCGATTCGTGATATTACATCTCTGGCTGTGGTTCCGGAGCAGGTTGCCTAGATGATGATGATGCACCATCAGTATTGGTATTTCTCTGCCAAACACATTAAACATAAAATTTGTGCATCCAAATATGCATTAGTGTTAGCAAAATAACAAATTAAAACAATTACAATAACATGTTTAATCCATATTAAACTTATACTCATTTTCATATTTTTATCAATTCTACAATTTTTCAAATAAGCATATATGAAAATGTATACAAAGTTCATAAGCATTCAACTCAAATAACATGTTAAAATAATTATTACTAGCAATTAAACAAGTTTTAAATGGCATTTATATCAAATTAATCAAATTCATGAATTTTAGACTTAAAAATTCCACTTTAATTCTCAAAAATCATGTTTAGGATCAAAGTTTGGATCATTTAGCAACCTAAACATATTACACTACTTAATTTAACAATAATTCATGACAAAAATCGGCCATAACCTGTTTATATCAAAAAGCCACAAATTGCTCAAGAACACAAACCCTAGATTTCTAAAAATTTTGAAGTTTTTGGCTTCAAATCATGTTAAATAGCATCAATCTAAGTTATACATGCATAATATACTAACAATTTAACTCTAATTACACTAGAAATTAACAAAATCAAATTATTGCAATTAATTAAAATTATCACAAAAAGTAGGAAATTTATGAGTTTAGGGGTAAAATTTTTACCTTCCTGCTTCCCCATCTGAGAAAAGACATGCTTATAGCTGATTGTAGAACGAAATTTGGTTAAATTTGGTGAAAAAATGAAGATTTTAGAAAGTGTTTTGAGAGTATTTGCGTATGTTTGTGTGTGTGTTGTGTGGAACAGAACAGCTTACTGGCCTTTTTGATTCTGTCCAGTTTTTCTAGGCCATGCAATCGCATGGCTTTACAGTGTAAACCCCATGCGATCGCATGGGGTCTGTTTTTTTTTTTTTATAAAAATCTTTAACTTATAAAATAAATAATTAAATTAATTTTGAAAATTTGTTTCTTTTAAGAATGAGGGCATTTCGGATCGTTGTCCTAGTTCGTCTCTCGACAAAATTTTAAAATTTGTCACTTTAAAGCGTTGTTATAAAAGCAAAGATTTTTGGGTTTTTAAATGTTTTTGGCATACTTTAAATCAAATAAGATTAAAAATAATTATAACAAAATTTCTCGTCCCTCCCTTGGGTAAAGCAATTTCGGTTCAACGACCTAGTCTTCAACTCACGATGAATTTTAGAAATCATATTTTTAACTTAATGAAATAAAGTAAATTTTGTTTTTAAATTCACACCAAACTTAAAATGCATAAAATTAAAAATTCATATAAATATCATTAATATTTTTATACATTAATTTTACAAACTTATATTAAAAATATTAATTTTTTAAAATATTTAAAAACTTAAATATATTGGTTTTAAAAATTTACAATAATTATTTAATATTAATTTAAAAACAAGGTAAAAAATTAAAATTAACAATCTTTTTGGTCTTTTATCTCAGTTTAATCAATCAAATATTATCAAAAATATACGCCCCTCTTTTGGGTAAAGTAATTTCGGCTATATTACCTAGTTTTACTCCTGACGAATTTTTGAAATATTTTGGATTGATTGATTAAAGATATTTATACCTTAAGAATAAACGCTAAATTTCGCAGTGATGTAATAAATTTTTGTATGATATCAATAATTTCGGTTTCGCATACCTAATTTTATTGAATATCAATTTAATACTTTATAGCGAACGATTCAGCGTTTATTATCAAAAGGTTAAAAGCAATAAATAAAAACAAATAAAAACTGTACATACTTACCTGTGAGATAGAATTCTCAGAGTCCTGCTTTAGCCGACTCATAGAAGAGTCGTGTGATTTGGTTTTCCATAGCTACGTAAGCGTAACCTCGATTTTTCAATAACTTTTCTTCTAAACATATGAACGGTCCTTCTCTGCATAGAGTAACAAATTCGGTATTTGAATATGTTTGATTGTTCGAACATTTACCTTCGTGTGACCATTTTCTGCATTTATGACATCTTTCAAGGTGTCGTGCTCTTATTTTTGTTGCGGATTTTGATTTTCCTTTACCAAAATGTGTCTTATGATGATCTTTCCTGAATTCTTTCCTCACTTCGTCCATTTTGTCTCTTATGGAGGATACCAGTTCACTCGAAAAAGTGTTATTATTACATTTAGTAATCATAGCGTGTAGTAGTAGACGATGGTTCAGATCAAAGGAATTCCTCATCTCGTAAAACCTAAAAGAAATAAAAATTCAGAATGCAGGGAGAAGACTAGTTCTTTAGGGTCTGCTAGGGAAAGACCATTCGGATTCCATTTTCGAAAACTACACGAAAACAGAAAATTTAACTCTAACAGAAATATATATTATCCTTAAAAAGACTTGATTCTCCCCACACTTAGTTAGCTGTGGTGTCGAAATTGTGATTAACTTCGTTTTTAATTGGACTATCAACAACTTGTATATCTCTGACTTTTACTTCAAGCCAATTGTTGATTTCCTCTGTAACTTTCACAAATTCAACTAACATTGCTTTTTCTTTAGGCGACAAATTGGATACTAATCGGTTACATAACTTAAAGTTCCCCTTAATTCTAGCATCTTGAATCCGTTTATAAAGTTTCTTCGTTAAACTGTTGAAAACGGGTTCATCTAATTTTGTATCAATAATGGGGTTCTTTGTTATCGGTTTATCATTAGGTGTTTCTTCATCTTCCCCACACATAGGCGTTGTTATGGGTTCAACAGTTTTGGTTGGTGGAGATCTAAACTTTCGGTTCACAAAGGTAACCGATTTGTCACCATCCCTAAATGTCATTCTACCTTCTCTTACATCAATGAATGCTTCGGTGGTTGCTAAAAATGGGCGACCTAAAATTAGAGGAATATCAAAGTCTTCCTCTATATTAATAACTATAAAGTTTGCAACAAAGGTCAAACTTTCCACTTTAACAAGTAAATTGTTTGTTATTCCAACCGGGTGTTTAATGGTTTGATCAAATAATTGAACACCTATTTTAGTTGGTCTTAATTTACCCACACCTAATCTTTTGTATAAGGAAAGAGGCATAACATTTGCACTTGCTCCTAAATCTGTGAGTCCATTATACATAGCACCGTCATTAAGCAAGCAAGAAATGATAAATTCACCTTGGTCTCCTACTTTAGTAAGTAGAGTTGGTTTGTTAACCTTTTTCGGGTGATCTTTTCGTGGTTCTTTCATTTCTACTTGAACTTCTTGTTCACATTTTTCTTCGTTTCTTAGAATGGGAGGTTTATATAGAAATTCTTCTTCATCACTCCAATTTGAAGCTTCCCCGTCTTCTGATTTTGGTTTTTCATATGTTGTTGATAACATATTTATGTTTTCATTCTGAGGGATTTCTTGAGTGGTGAAATTATGATTGACTTCATTGTCAACTTCCATCAGACCATGTATGTAATGTTTAATTCTGTGACCATTAACTTTAAATTCAATCCTATTTGAATTTATTAATTCTACTGTTCCGTATGGGAAAACTCTTTTAACTATAAATGGTCCAGACCATCTTGATTTCAATTTTCCAGAAAATAGCTTGAATCGTGAATTGAAAAGAAGGACTCTGTTTCCTTCCTTAAATTCTTTTGAACTTCTGATTCTTTTATCATGCCATTTCTTCGTTCTTTCTTTATAGATTAACGAATTTTCATATGCTTCATGTCTTAACTCTTCTAATTCGTTTAATTGACTTAATCGTAGACGTCCGGCTTCATGCAAATCAATATTACATGTCTTCAAAGCCCAAAATGCTTTGTGCTCAATTTCTACTGGAAGGTGACATGCTTTTCCGTAAACGAGTCTAAAAGGTACGGTGCCAATTGGAGTTTTGTAGGCTGTTCTAAAAGCCCATAGTGCATCCTCCAATTTCATGGACCATTCCTTCGAATTTGATCCTACGGTTTTATCTAGAATACGTTTTAATACTCGGTTGGTATTTTCAACTTGTCCACTTGTTTGTAGATGATAAGCGGTTGAGATTTTATGAGTTACTCCATATCTTTTGAGAACTTTCTCAAGTTGATTATTACAAAAATGAGTACCCTGATCACTTATTAAAGCTTTCGGTGTTCCAAACCTAGCAAAAAGACGTTTTAAAAAGTTGACTACAACTCATGCATCGTTAGTTGGGAGAGCTTGTGCTTCCGCCCATTTAGATACATAATCAATGGCAACGAGAATGTAGAGATTATTGTGAGATTTTGGAAATGGACCCATAAAGTCAATACCACAAACGTCAAATACTTCACATACTTGAATGACATTTTGTGGCTTTTCATCACGTTGACTTATTTTTTTGGCCCTTTGACAAGCATCACAGGATTTACAGAGAAGGTGTGCGTCTTTGAAAATTGTAGGCCAATAAAATCCAGCATCGTAGACTTTTCTTGCTGTGAGTTGAGGCCCATAATGCCCTCCTGTTGGTCCTGTGTGACAATGGTTTAAGATTTGACTAGCTTCATCCCCGAATACGCATCGGCGGATTATTCCATCGGGACAACTTTTAAACAAATGTGGATCTTCCCAAAAATAGTGTTTTATATCACTAAAGAATTTCTTTCATTTTTGGTACGACAACTCTTTTTCAAGGAATCCACATAATAAATAGTTTGCATAGTCTGCAAACCATGGAATTTCATTATAATCTATCTTCAAAAGATGTTCATCAGGAAAGTTATCTTGTATAGCCGATTCATTTAGAACTTCTAATTCGGGATTTTCAAGACGAGAAAGATGATCAGAGGCGAGATTTTTTGCTCCCTTTTTGTCTCGGATTTCAATATCGAACTCTTGTAAGAGTAAGATCTAACGGATTAATCGTGGTTTGGCATCTTGTTTCAAAAATAGGTATCTAAGAGCAGAATGGTCGGTATAGACCACCGTTTTTACTAGAACAAGATATGAATGAAATTTGTCAAAAGCAAAGACAATAGCAAGGAGTTCTTTTTCAGTAGTTGTGTAATTCATTTGTGCTCCTTTTAACGTCTTACTGGTGTAATAAATAGGTTGAAATCATTTTTCAATACTTTGTCCTAAAACGGCTCCCATTGCAAAATCACTTGCATCGCACATAAGTTCAAATGGTAAATTCCAATTTGGAGTTATCATGATCGGCGCATTAGTGAGTTTTTATTTAAGAATATTAAAAGATTTGATGCATTCATCTGAAAAGATGAATGGAGCATCTTTTTCTAGGAGTTTATTCATAGGAGTGGCAATTTTAGAAAAATCTTTTATGAAACGTCGGTAAAAATCGGCATGCCCTAGAAAACTCCTAACTCCTCTAACATTGGTGGGATGTGGAAGTTTAGCAATTACATCTACTTTAGCTCTATCCACTTCAATTCCTTCCTTTGAAATTTTGTGACCAAGAACGATGCCTTCTTTAACCATGAAATGGCATTTCTCCCAATTAAGAACTAGATTTGATTGTTCGCATTTAATAAGCATTCGTTCAAGATTAACTAGACATGTTTCAAAAGTATCACATAAGACTGAAAAGTCATCCATGAAAACTTCCATGCATTCTTCTATCATGTCGTGAAAAATCACCATCATGCACCTTTGAAAGGTTGCAGGGGCGTTGCAAAGTCCAAATGGCATGCGTTTGTAAGCAAAAGTACCATAAGGGCACGTGAACGTGGTTTTCTCTTGGTCCTCGAGTGCGATTGGAATTTGAAAGTATCCAGAGAAACCGTCAAGAAAACAATAGTAACTGTTTTCAGCTAACCTTTCCAACATTTGATCAATGAAAGGTAAGGGAAAGTGATCTTTTCTGGTGGCATCATTTAATTTTCTATAATCTATACAGACACGCCATCCTGTTACAGTCCTAGTAGGAATAAGCTCATTTTCTCATTTGTGATGACAGTCATGCCACCCTTCTTAGGTACACATTGAACTGGGCATACCCATGAACTATCAGAAATTGGATAAATTAAACCTGCATCTAGTAGTTTAATAATTTCTTTCTTAACAACATCTTGCATATTTGAATTTAGTCTTCGTTGGCGTTGCACATACGTTTTATGACCTTCTTCCATAAGGATTTTATGTGTGCAATACGAAGGACTTATGCCTTTAATGACATGAATCTTCTATGCAATAGCTGGTTTATGAGCTTTTAGCACAGAAATGAGTTGAGATTTTTCATTTTCAGTAAGAGAAGACGATATTATTACAGGTAATTCAGATTCACCATGTAAATAATTGTATTCCAAATGGTTTGGAAGTGGCATTAACTCTAATATTAGTGGTTCTTCTATCGATGATTTGTATCGATATCTGTCTTCTTCTTTTAGCATTTGAAGTTCTTCTATTGTTGGTTCATATTCATTAGCCATGAGTGCGGCTAACATTTCAGCTTCATCAATTGGTTCAGTTCCTTCTCCTAAAGAACATTCTCCTGTTCCTTGTAATTCTGGAAATTCTTCTAATAATTCTGCATGTGAATCTATAGTTTGAATATAATAACATGTATCATCTGCAGATTGCTGTTGTTGCATGGCACTATCAACAGAAAAGGTAACACTCTCGTCCTCTATACTTAGGGTCAGTTTCTTACCAAACACGTCTATTATTGCTTTAGCCGTGTTTAAGAATGGTCTTCCTAATATAAGAGGAACTCGAGAATCTTCTTCCATGTCCAGAATAACAAAATCTACTGGAAATACTAAATTACCAACTTTAACTAGCATGTTTTCCATTATCCCTCTAGGATATTTTACTGATCGATCGGCTAGCTGTATACTTATTCGTGTTGGTTTCAATTCTCCAAGGTCTAGTTTAGCGTATAATGAATATGACATTAAATTTATACTAGCACCTAAATTTGCCATTGCTTCTATTGAACTAAGACTTCTCAGAAAACATGGAATTGTGAAACTTCCTGGATCTGAGAGTTTTTCTGGTAGTTTATTCAACAGCACTGCAGAACAATTAGCATTCATTGTAACAGCCGAGAGTTCTTCCATTTTCTTTCTATTTGTGATTAGATCTTTTAGGAATTTAGCATATCTTGGCATTCCTGAAATCACATCAATGAAAGAAAGATTAACATTTATTTGTTTAAACATATCCAGGAATTTGGATTGCTCGGCTTCAAGTCTTTCTTTTCTCATTTTACTCGGGTAAGGAAGCAGTGGTTGGTATGGTTTAATATAAGGTTTTGCCTTAACTGTGTTATCTTCATTAACCTTATCAACTACCGGTTCTGATTCCTTCTCTTGTTCAGGCTGTGGTGCATGTGTAGTAGGAATAGAGTCATCAGAAATTACAGGTATTTCAGGTGGTTTAAGTGTAATACCACTTCTCGTGGTAATGGCTTTAGCTGTTTCATTTCAGGGGTTAGCATTTGTATCGCTAGGTAGACTTCCCGATTTTCTTTCACCTATCAACCTTGCTAGGTTGCTTACTTCTTGTTCCAGATTTTGAATAGAAGCTTGTTGATTTCTAAATGCTTGAGCATTTTGTTCCTTAGTTTGTTTCTGAGATGTGAAAAACTGCGTTTGAGATTCAACTAGCTTCGACATCATGTCTTCTAAATTTGGCTTTTTATCATCGATTTGTAGTGGTTTATTTTGAAAAATAGGTCTTTGCTGATTGTAAGTATTGTTAGATACTTGTTGATTGTTAGGACCTTGTTGATTGTTGTATGGAATATTTCGATTATAATTCTGGTTTTAATTGTAGTTTGGTCTTGGCAGTTGATAATTATTTTGATAATTATTTCCAGGCCTTTGGTTTATGTATGAAACATTCTCTCTTTGTTCCATTGTTTGTTCAATACTAAGACAATCTTTTGTCAAATGTGGTCCTCGACACTGCTCACAACTAATTCGTATAGCGTGAATTTCTTTAGTCATCTTTTCCATTCGTCTTTCGAAAGCATCTATCTTTGCGGACATGGAATCAAAGTCATAGCTAGAATCGGCTCTAGCCGCTTTAGATGATCTAACTATATCTTTTTCTTGGTGCCACTCATGTGAGTGGGAAGCAGTGTTATCAATAATTTTGTAAGCTTCAGTTGCGGTTTTCTTCATAATGGAACAACCAGCTGCTATATCAATGTCTTTTCGTGTAGTAATGTCGCATCCTTGGTAGAATATTTGTACTATTTGATAAGTGTCTAAACCATATTGAGGACATCCTCTCAACAACTTTCCAAATTTTATCCACGCCTCATATAGTGTTTCATTTGGCTTTTGCGTGAACGTAACTATTTCTCCTTGAAGTCTCACGGCTTTAGATGCTGGAAAGAATTATTTAAGAAATTTTTCAACTAAAACATCTCATGTATCAATCGCCCCTTCAGGTAACGATTCTAACCAATCTTTGGCTTCTTCCTTTAAAGTCCAGGGAAATAACATGAGATATATCTGTTCATCTTCAACTTCTCTGATTTTAAATAGAGTACAAATCCTATTAAAGGTACGAAGATGTTCATTTGGATCTTCCTTCGGTGCACCACTAAATTGGCATTGATTAGTTACCATGTGTAAGATTTGTCCTTTGATTTCATAATCTGGTGCATTA